>NC_142881.1:51475833-51825000 GCF_051225735.1 Oryctolagus cuniculus
AATTCCCTTTTTGAAAAGACCTTTAAAGGTAACTTCATGAAGTAGTTGCACAGAGAAACTGGGTCACGCCAGAACACTCCCTCCCACCTCCACCCTCCCAGCACCCAAGAACTGGACAGTGACCAGCACATCCTTATCAAATGCTTGCTTGGGGGAGGGGGGAGGGCAAAGATTGAAAAGCCAGAGACTAATCCTCCACCTGTGGCGCCGGCACACTGGGTTCTAGTCCCGGTCGGGGCGCCGGGTTCTGTCCCGGTTGCCCCTCTTCCAGGACAGCTCACTGCTGTGGCCCAGGAAGGCAGTGGAGGATGGCCCAAGTGCTTGGGCCCTGCACCCGCATGGGAGACCAGGAGAAGCACCTGGCTCCTGGCTTTGGATCAGCGCGGTGCACCGGCCGCAGTGCGCCAGCCACAGTGGCCATTGGAGGGTGAACCAACAATAAAGGAAGACCTTTCTCTGTCTCTCACTGTCCACTCTGCCTGTCCAAAAAAAAAAAAAAGCCAGAGTCCTCTGCCAAGTGAAATGGCAACTGGCAACTTGCCCTCTATTCTAGGCCAATGCCACCATCACAACCTATGCCTGTTGCTACCACTGCTATTATGACCAGCACACAGCTAGTATACAACCATTGCTCTTGCCACCACTTGCTGCCATTACCATCACCACCACTGTAATTAAAATAATAATAATAATAAAACAACTTCTCTATAGAGAAATGCAAAACTTATCAGTGTACTGATATTAAAAGTGCTTCCCCCTGGATCCTGTGACAGCAAAGCTTTCAATAGCCCACCACAGTGCAACTTGCCTAAAACTTGATGATGCCCCACTTTGATAGAACCTAAAAAGCATGTGCTGGGTCAGCCTTTACTGTCAACTTGCAATGGACTTCTCCCACAAATCTAGGGGAACTCAAAACAGCAAAGCCAAGTTAGCATGAAGATGCTTTTCTTGGCTCAAGTATCGAACCACAACAGGATGTGATAATTGGTGAAAAGCCCTATTATAGCTTAGCATTTTAGTTTACATCAACAATTACTCTCAATTAATTAATCTCAAATTAGCAGAGGAAAGTATTCTCTTTCTCAGTGAAAAGCGTCCCCATCTACCCAACAGCTCCAGCAAGATACCCAAGGGTTATCTGAGCGTGAGCTTACACTTTCCTCTCCCACAAGCCCAATAGCCAACTTATCACAAGTTCTTCAATTTCTCATGCCAAGTAACTTTTGTACCTCTGCCTTCCTGTTCATCTCCACCACTACCGTCTAAGGCCAAGCCACTGTCATCTCTCATCTGGACTGGCTAGATAAAAACAGCATGCCCCCGGTCTCCCTCTGCAACTTGCCCACACAAGGTCTTGTCACCATCTTCTGTACGCTGGATTTAAAGACCAACAGTCTGGAAGCCTCTCTGACATCCTGTAGGATTTAGCATGCATGCACCTTCCCTTGTGTCATTCTGAGTTCTGGCTGTGTCGGCATTTCTAGTTCTGTGGTGTCCTATGCTACTTTTCAGCATAGGCTTTGAAATAGGTGGTCCCATTTGCTCATAATGCTCTTCCCTCTCCACTGTCTCTCCTAATTAACTCACTCATCCTTTAGATACCGGTAGCCTCCAGTCATGTCTCCCTTCTATATGTTCTTGCTGTATCTTATCTTCACTTCTGCTATGTAGACTACTGTCATCTCTGCACTTGTACAATTGATCATCTCTTGTAATAGTAAGCTCTATGGGACACAGTCTGCCTGAGACTTGTTTAACATTTTATCTCTAGGGCCAATCCTGACATATGACACACACAGGTTTCTTAATTAATGTTCATGCCAGGGTTAAGGGCAGCTGCCAATCCACATATATATCCGAGTGTATACAAGGACTGCAATATCATTCATGCTTCCTCTTCATGCATCAAGATGAAATGATTCTCATTGCCATAAGGAAATATGCTTCTCCCCAGAGAGATCTACTGAAGTGATGAGCAAGTGCCCTTCTGATCCACCACTGAGAAAACACAGGCAGAAAGAGTAAAGGAGAGCATTGAACACATTCTTCTGAGTGCTTCACACAGAATCAGAGCCTCAGAGCCGAACAGTGCCTATCCCAGATAGGACAAGAAGAATTCGGGATATTTGCCTGCATTAAAGTGAGCCTCTGGATCAGAAAGAACCACTTGGGCTACAGCTAATGTATACCCGGATGGCTGCTGGCTGGCTGTATGACTGCTGTTTCCTGAAATTCATTTGAAAACAAAAGGTATATCCCAAGAGGACAAGTCTCTGAGCAAAACATTCTTTATATACAAACAATAGCTCTATATGCAGACACAGACAAGACTCAAATAAATTCCAGGAATATTATTAGCAACAATAACACTCCTCAATATCCATAAACATAAAATTCCTTGCACTAGGCAGCTGAAGTCTCATTGAACACATTCTCTAATTGGTTCTTATCAAAATTATGTGCTAAAGGACTGAAGTCCAATACTGGGCAGCTAAACTTCAAAGATAAAGAAACCAAGGCACGGAAAAGTGACCACAAACAAAATAACTAGAAGCCAACAGATGTTCCATGAACTGAGTTTTCAGTTCACACAGCCATTTGTCCAGGTCAATGAACTCCTACAGAGGGAACAAGGCCGTCATGGCTAAAAGCATAATGTGGATCTCCAATGGCCTACCCTTCAAGTAGCTGGGACCCATGCCCCACCTCACCCCCACCTCCCACTGCTTTCAAGATCAGAATCAACCAGTATTATGAAAACAGATTCCCAGGCCTCAGTCAAGACCTACAAATCAGAATGTCCAGAGGAATCAAATGGTGATGTGCGGTCCACAAGCACGCCGAGAGATTCCTAATTGGGAAACATCATCTTAAAGGTCCAGGTGAGGTAGCCTTAAGGAGACTGGTGATGAAAGGGCACAGGTTGGGGACTTCCTGAGTGGTGGCGTCACCCAGTGTTTCTGGTCTGGCCTCCTAGGGGACACATTCCCAGGAGAAAGACTACACCCGGGAGACACGATGAGAGAGTAACTAAGAGGCAGCCCAGCTGGCGTGAAGAGGCACTACTCCTCACTCTGCAGGAACAGATGCCAGAAGCAGCCAGGGCCACACAAGTGCCTGGACAATGGCTGAGCTGTGTGAGTCAGGCCCACAAGGCCAGCCTCAGGACTGGAGGAGGGATGAAGGCAGAGTCGTCATGGGTGTGGTTTAAAACACACAGTGGCCCAGTGAAGTTCAGGGTTAGGGATGGGATATTGAGGACATGGGATTCAACAGGTTTATTTGTAGGGGCTGAATGATATAGCACAGCCCCTAATAACAGGTTAGTGGCAGTGCTAATGAGAGCAACAACTGGCTTGCTGAGTAGGATACAAAACACTTTACCTGAAAAACCTCATCCATTGCATATGTTAGTAAGGAATCATCAGACACCTGCTCCTGGTGCCACCGGTCAGCCCAGGAGACCCAGCAGTTGGCACTGATGCTTCAGGTCTTTGTGCAGTTGTACCCACTTGCATTGTCTCACCTCAAGCACCTGTCACCTCTCTTTTCTTTATTTTTTTTTTTTTGACAGAATTAGAGAGAGAGAGAGAGAGAGAGAGAGAAAAGTCTTCCTTTTTCCGTTTGTTCATCCCCCAAGTGGCCACTACAGCCAGTGCATTGTGGCCGGCTCGCTGCGCCAATCCGAAGCCAGGAGCCAGGTGCTTCCTCCTGGTCTCCCATGTGGGTGCAGGGCCCAAGCACCTGGGCCATCCTCCACTGCCTTCCTGGGCCACAGCAGAGAGCTGGACTGGAAGAGGGGCAACTGGGACAGAATCTGGCACCCCAATTGGGACTAGAACCCAGGGTGCCGGCGCCATAGGTGGAGGATCAACCTAGTGAGCCATGGCGTCGGCCCTCTTTACTTTTCTGCCTCAATATTTTTGCCAAGCACAGCTCATTCTCTCAACCTGGAAGTGTGGCAGAATTAACTCCCCTGGGGTCGATCTGCAACCAACAGAGAGGAGAGTGTATGTAACATCACTGTTGCCCAACATTCAAAGGGAAGAGTGAGGTCCTTTCTAAAACAATTTCTCAGAAGATCAACCTTGTAAGACAGATATCTACTGTTGACTCTTCCTCCTTCCTTGTTTCCCGTGTCCTGGGACCAGCTCCTATACCCAAGTCCTTCCCTTAGGCTCTGCTTCTAGGAGGAAATCTATATTAAGACAGTGAACAATGGGGCAAAGCAGAAACAATTCCTGTGTTTCTGGAGCTTAAAGTCAAAGAAAATACCAATCACACAGGTGAAGACTTTTTTCAGGGCAGACAGGGTGAAGGGCCCAGGACATCACAAATGACTGGGCAGTGGGAGAGTACAATTTGAATGACGGTAAAAACCAGATGAATAGTTATGAATACACGCTGCACAGGGAACAGTGATATTGCAACTGATACTCAGGCTTCTGACTCTCTTTTCAAGTACGATTCAGGATAGTTCTAGGAACAAAAGAATTTTAAGAAAACACACAAATTTGAGCAGACATTAGTACACGTTAAACAAGCCTAAATGCTACCTGTCCTTCTTAATGGTTTTCTTTCTTGAAAGGAGAGAGTCCTGGGGCCAGCACCGTGGCTCACTTGGTTAATCCTCTTCCTGCAGCGCCGGCATCCCATATGGGTGCTGGTTCTAGTCCTGGTTGCTCCTCTTCCAGTCCAGCTCTCTGCTGTGGCCCGGGAAGGCAGTGGAGGATGGCCCAGGTGCTTGGGCCCTGCACCCACATGGGAGACCAGGAGAAGCACCTGGCTCCTGTCTTTGGCCGTAGCAGCCATTTGGGGAGTGAACCAAAGGAAGGAAGACCTTTCTCTCTCTCTGTCTCTTTCACTGTCTATAACTCTACCTGTTAGATAGATAGATAGATAGATAGGACTTTCTGTCTGTCTATCTGTCTGTCTAAGTCTCTGTCCTTCACATGCCCACTTCCTTCTACCCTGACCTCCAACCACCACCTCCCACATGGATGATTTATTAGTTTCCCAGAAGTCTTCCTGAGCGCAACACACAGTACCCAGAGTGGTCTTCGAAGACGTACTTCTGAGCATGTTATCCTCCTGTTTATAGGCTCCACTGGCTTCCCTCTGGACTTAGACAAAATCCAAAATCTACAACCTGGCACCCAGGCCCTAAGCAGTCTGGCTGTGAACAATTTTCTTGACTTTTTTTACCCATTCTCTTTGAAGTTCACCACACTCCAGCCCCTTCTTGTCCCTGATGATGCACCCTTGGCATGAGATGAAGGGTACCTAGGTTACTGCTGGCCTGAGGGGTGAGGGTGATATGGGATCGGCAGGCAGCTAGTTAGGGCTGAGGAGCCAGAAATCACAGGCCACAGCACCCCACCCCCCGGACACCTGATGTATCCTCAGACTTGTCAATCGAAACACCCACCTTCCCATCATGCATCTGTCACACTTGGGAGCAAGGCACATATGAGGTGGAAGGTAGGAGACCATTCTCTCCCCACCTTGGATCTGACTTAGGGGTACTACACCCATATTTTGGGTGCTTAGATGGAGCTTTTCCACTCTCCCATCCTCTTATTCTCAGACCTTCCTAATCCCAAGTACCATTTTCAGATTTTTTTTCCTCCCTAGTTTATGGGCAACTCCTTGGCAACTCATGTTGCATATCTTTCCCACACTCCAGCATGAATGTACGTTTATTCCCCCAATGCCCAATAAGCTTTGTTTCTATTTGCTGTCTTCACTTACTATTGCTATCTCTGTAAGAGACAAGAACATGGACTAAAAATTAATAAATTCATTTCCCATATTAAGGCTAAGTTAGTTTCAGAGACACAAGTGGTTAAGTCTGTGCCACCCACACTTGGATGGAGTTTCAGGCCCCCGACTGCAGCCTGGCCCAGCCCTGACTGTTGCAGATATTTGAGGGGTGAACTGTGAGACTGAAAATCTCTGGGCCCCTCTCCCTCTGTCAGCCATTGAAATAAGATTTTTAAAAAGTGTCAATAAAGGATCCAGCATTCTAGTGTAAGGGGTTAAACCACAGCATGCAATAGCAGCATCCCACATGAGTGCCGGTTCAAGTCCTGGCTGCACCACTTCCAATCTAGCTCCCTGCCAAAGTGTCTGGGAAAGCAGAAGATGGCCCAAGTCCTTGGGCCCCTGCCCCCTAGCTGGGAGACCCAGAAGAGGCTCCTGGCTCCCGACTTCAACCTTGCCCAGTCCTGGACATTACAGACATTTGGAGAATGAACCAGTGGATGGAAGAGCTCTTTCTGTCTCTCCCTCTAACTCTGCCTTTCAAATAAGTAAATCTTTAAAAAGGAATATTACTACACTACTAAACTAGTGAGTTCAGCATGGCACTAATTTCATACATTCAAAAGAACTGTAAGAAAAGTGGCATATTTCCTATTTGAAGATATAAATCAAGAACTTTGAGCTTAACAATGTGCCTAATCCAGTTGAACATATTCCAACTGCAGAAATCAAACTGGCTGTCAGAAAGAGAGCAAAGTGCAGGAGAATCTGGGAACGAGCTTGACTCATGGTTGGAACTTGATGAACGGAGGGGAGAAGAGAACGAGGGCTGTGTGGGCAGTGGCTCGTGTGCAGCTGGATGGAGACCTGCACTTAGTGAGACCTGCACTTAGTGAGCACCTGCAGTGGGACCTGCCCTGAAACAAAGCTGGACACGGGCTGTCTCGTGTAATCCTCATAACAGGAGCTCTGTAAAGTAGGCATTTTCATTTCCACTGCAATTCTGAACAAACTAAAGCCCAGAGAGGTTAGGGAATTTGTCCATGGAAGTAGCAAGGCTAGAATTAGCATTCAAGTCTGACTACCACCAAGGCCCTTCCTCTCTATGGGGCAGTATCTTGGATACATTTTCTAGGCCCTTCCCAGGGGCTCTATTATATGTGTTTGGATTTATTCAATAGGCTGGGTGTGGTCAAATTATTTTGTGTTGGTGCTACATTCAAGGCATTGTCCGGGAAGCCTCTAACATCTGGCTTACTTCTGCTTCCACTCCCTCTGAATCTTCCTCCTCTTGGACCCCACCTCATTTGAGTGAGCCTTGGTATTTCCTTTGTTTTTGGTATGTGCGAGGTCACAGGGTGCTCTAAGAATTCAGTGCTACTGCACGCCTGAGAAGCTTGGCACAACTCAACGGTCTAAGGAGAAACCGCTTCCATCCAGAGTCAATTACTCAAGGAAAGACACAGCTAGGACACAAATTCTGATTTTGATTATCATCATACCCTTTACAAAATGATCTTTAGTATTTCCTTTCTGATACCAACTAACCCAAAGCATAAAAGCCACAGGTATCATTGAAAATTACTTTTAGGCTTCTCTTAGTTAACAAGAACAAAATATAAATTCATTATCTCCTAATATTCCTATATGCTCCAAAGTAAGACAGTTAATAAGTAATGCCAGAGAAACCATAGGTACTATTATTTTCTTGTACTTATAAATTAATTCACTTCCCCCATTACAAATTTAATAGGGGTTCAATTTTGGAAAGCAAAAGCACACATATTTTTTATGTTGCCCACAATCATCTGTCCAAAAGTCGTCACCAATAAAATATTGATTTTTATCTTTTCAGTATGTTTCTGTACATAAATACATAGTAAGCAAAAATAGGATCATGATGCAATAGTTATATAGTCGTTAGTTTTCCCACATGTGAACACATCATGAATGTGTGCCCATGTTAATAAAATTTCACATAAAACATGGTTGATAATGATATACCAATCACACAGACTGGCATTTCTTACAAGGCCGTGATATACAAAAGATCAAAAATTTGGGGGTTCTTTGTGACTATCTCAGAAGCTGGGAATGTCTACTGGCATTCTGTGGGCTGGAGCCAGATGCCAGAGTCCCTGCTATGCGTGGGCCAATCCCACACAACAAAGAATTGTTCTATCATCAGCATGACTTAGCAATATTCTCTTGGAATGTTAGAGCCAGAAGCACTCTGCCCCTTAGCACAAACTGAATTAGAGATCCATAAGGACTAGTGGATGAAACAGAAACAACTAGTGCATAAACCAATGAAGAAGGAAGGGATTGATTAGACTGAGTTGCTCAAACGTTCCAGCCAAAGTCACAATGCTAATACTCCAACACTTAACAGAAATCCAGCTGCATGACTAATTCTCTCAAGACTCAATTCTTCATTACATTTCAATCTTCTTCCATGAAACAATGATATCATAAATCTCATTTAAGCTAATTATTTCAAATTGTGTGTCCAGACAGCTTTGACCCTTAAGAAAAACCAATGAAACTATGATAGATGTACAAAAATATTTATAAACGTTTGCCACGGAGCCGGCGCTGTGGCATAGTGGGTAAAGCCATTGCCTGCAGTGCTGGCATCCCATATGGGCACCGGTTTGAGTCTCGGTTGTTCCACTTCTGATCCAGCTCTCTGCTATGGCCTGGGAAAGTAGTAGAAGATGGCCCAAGTCCTTGGGCCCCTGCACCTGTGTGAGAGACTCAGAAGAGGCTCCTGGCTTCGGATTAGTGTGCAGCTCTGGCTGTTGCTGCAAATTGGGGAGTGAACCAGCAGATGAAAGACCTCTCTCTCTCTCTCTCTATCTCCTTCTCTCTGTGTAACTTTGACTTTCAAATAAATAAATAAACAAATAAATATTTTCCACTTAAAGCAATATCTACAAATATAAATTCTCAAAATAACAAAATACCAAATACTTTGCAATTAGTCAGATAAATGATGGTGTATCCACACAATGGAGCATATCCCAGCTATTAAGTGTGATACATAATATTTTCTATTATATGGAAAGGAATAAAACATTAATTGGGACAAAAATTTACAGAGATATTTAAATAAATGAGAGGAGGGGGTGGTGCATGTGGGGAGCAACTCGGACTAGACTAAGTTACTGGAATTAAGACTTATTCTATGCATCTGCTCTCCCACAATATGGCGCTGGGAGAGGAGTAAACAACTTCTACACAGCTGCCTCCAGTTCGACCAATAACCTGCAGGAGCTGATCCTGCTCCTGATTGGAGGAGAGCAGCGTACTCGGCATGTGGGTAGCAGAGTTGGGATTGGTGGAAGAGGACTATAAAGGAGGAGAGAGACAACATGCACCAGGAACATCTAAAGGGAACATCCGGATAACATCTGAGCAGCCCCCGAGAGAGCCGGCCGGCGGTGTGCCACTCCCCCGCGGAAGTGGGGAAAGTGGCAGGGGGAGCCACCCTTCCACGGAGGTGGAAGGGTCGGCAGCCAACCCGGGAAGGACCAGCAGCAAACCCGGGGAGGGCCGAGCAGACAAAAGAACAGCGCAGGGTCTAGTGTCGTTCTTCCGTGAAGAGGGGGAGCGACAGTGCAGGTTGTGTGTGTCACTATGTATAATCTGTGTATATATAGTATTTAATGTAAATCGTGAAGAGGAATAATCTTATTGACAAACACTGCAACAGAAGTATGGGAGTAGCCATTGCCTCTGTGAGAAGAAGAGTTAAGAAAGAAATAGCTTCATTCCATGAACCCTGGAAACATGAACACGTAATGAGCTGGTCAAAGTTCTAAATTAGATTTTCTCCTATAATCATTACTGAAATTCCTCTCAAATCTACTTGAAGTTAAGCTAGAAAATTTTCATAACATTCAGATGTTAAGGACAAACTTTTCTCTTTTCTCTCTTATGATTTTTTATTTATTTGAAAGGCAGAGTTACAGAAAGAAGAAGGGGGAGAGACAGACAAAGAAAGATCTTTCATCTGCTGGTTCACTCCCCAGATGGCCACACATGCTGGAGTTAGGGCAGTCCAAAGCCAGGAACTTCTTTTGGGTCTCTTACTTGGGTGCACGGATCCAAGTACTGGGGCCATAGGGCTATAATGACACCAAAGCTTGTAAAAACGTGTTCCTTTTAGAGATTATATATTAGAATGCTTGTTACAGAAAATTACTTTGGTTCATTTTAGTCGCCGATGAACTCACCAAAATTGTGATGATTCGTCTACTACTCTATTATTCAACTAACTGGTCCCATGTCTAAAAAGTATACTATTAAATATAAATATTGTGTAGTCAGAATGCATTCTTGTCTATTTTCCTTCTTTGGGGCCTACTTCAAATAATTAGTGCCTGAACTAAACTTGGAATCTTCTGTACAACAAAGAAATCAATATGGTGAAGAGGCATCTGACAGAACGGGAGAAAATATTTGCAAGCTGCTTGTGACAAAGAATTCAAGTCATGAATATTTCAGAAACTCAGAAACCTCAACAACCAAAAAACCACTAATCCAGTTAAGAAATGGGAAAAGGACATGAATAGACGATTCTCAGAAGAACAAATACAAATGGCCAACAGGCATATGAAGAAATGCTCAATGTCACTAACCAACAGGGACATACAAAGCAAAACCACAATAAGTTATCACCTCATCCCTGTTAGAATGCCTGTGATCAAAAAGACAGAAAGTAAATATACTGGTGACGCCAAACCCCTATGATGTAAATGTAAGATCCCAGCCTCTTGTCTGTCTCCATTAGACCAAGGTGTTCCTGCCTGTCCCATATCAAAAGGAATTCACTGAATTGCTAGAGTGATACAGCTGGCCCCACAAGGTTCTGATCAGTGTGCTCAGTCATCTGTGTACCCAACAGATAAAACCTTGTTGGCCAGCACTGTCCAGAGAGGTTTGTTAGGGGAAGTCCAGGTCTAGGGCAGAAGTTAACTACCAGTTACATGTAACTCCCCCAGACCAAGTGAAGCCCACCTGGTCATCATAAAGATTCCCTAAAGAACACGGCATCACAACCAACCAAAGGAAGGTCATGAACACTACTGATTAACCAGGAACTTGGACATGAACTTAATTTGCACCTCTCAGCCCCAATATCAATCTTTAAGAATCTGCACACGTAACTCAGAGGGAATTAACCAATAGCTGCCCAGCTCCTTGCTCAGTGTGTTACATATATATCTACTTTCTTCCACCATCCCAATGTAAGTGATTGGCTTTCTGAGCATTGGGTGAGCAATTCCAGATTTGGGGGTTCTATAGCAACACCTTCAACTAGGTTGGGGGGGTGTATTGCAATGCTGGTAAAGAGGTGGGTAAAGGAGAACTCTTATATACTGTTGATGGGAATGTAAATTAGACCACCATTATGGAAAATAGTATGAAGATTTCTTTCTAAACTAGGACTGCCATGTGACCCAGAAATTCTACTACTGAATATATATCAAACTGACATGTAATCAATGTATAAAGAAATGCCTGCTCCACCATGTTTCTTGCAGCACTGTTCATAGTAACAAAGATATAGAATCAATGTGTCCACCACCAAAAGAATGGATAAAGAAAATGTGGCCTATATACTCAATGAAATACTATTCAGCCATTACAATGAAATCATATCATTTGCAGCAAAATGGATAGAACTGCAGGACATGATGTTAAGTGAAATAAGCCAGACACAGAGAGACAAACACCATGTGTTCTCCCTCATCAATAGAAGCTGAGAAAAAAAGAGAAGGAAGGAAGATGGATGGATGGATGTAAGGAAGGAAGGAAGAATACGAACACAGAGTGTTCATTACCAGAGGCTGGGAGAAGTGGGAGGGATGGAGGGATGTTAGATTTTAAAAACCAGGGAAAGTTGGTTGTGATTTAAATAGTGACAAATATACTAACTGTGACAACTACACCAATATAAGACATGGGGCATATGGGAACTCTTAATACAACTCTACAACTTTAGTTTTGTAAACTTAAAAATACTTTGAAATAAAAAGTTAAAACTAGTGCTTATAGCAGATTTAAATCCTAATGCATTGAGAAGTCCCTTTCATACAAAATTCATTTTTATACCAACATTAACAGCAACATAAGAACATACACTGTAATCATAACAGTATATATTGGTGGTAAGAGTATAAGACATTTGGGTTCTCAGGATTTTCTGTATTTACCAGTATTTCACTTAATTTTTTTATTATTTTTAATGAGAACTCTGAAGTTTCCTTTTTATCCTTATGTCTGATTATTAACTGGTGAGAGCACTAGGAATTTATTAAATGATCAAGAGCAGACTCCTTAAAAAAAAAAAAAAAAAGATGATTTCATGCCCCAAATAATCAAATGTGGGCACTTTTTCAATCAGCAGTTTAAAGATCTGGTGTGGGGTTTTTGTGCTCTACAGCAGAGAAGGGGAATTATTTATCTGTGTCTGCAAGGCTTGTATTCTTAAGCTCAAGTCTTTCCGTGGATCAAAGCCTTTCAACCTCGAGTGCTCATCTTCCATGGGAAGAGCCAGGAGCCTCAGTCATCTTTGGACCTAAACTCCTTAGGTTAGAGGAGGGATTTGCCTGAAGCGACCAATGACCTGACAGACATGACGCAAGTCCCTGCACTTCTGAATTCAAATATTCCGTTCCTTCCATCAGACTGTTTCTGTGGCTGCAGGGCGAAGCAGAGCCCTAGCCTCATGGTTCCATCCCAGCACTGGATACCATGTCAGAACCCACTCATTACCCAGCTGTGCATCAGGGAACCCCAAAGCACTGTCAAGATAAACTTTGTTTTTAAAATTATCTCCATACTTTGTCCCTGCCTCCCTCCATTTAAGAAGCAAACCCGATCTAAGGAGGAAGGAGCACAAGCTGGAAACTGGCAGGAGTCCTGCTCTGCTGCAGTCCAAGGAGGGGAAGGGGTCTTTTGTTTGAGTAAAACCTCTGGGTCGGCATTGTCTTTACCGCTCTTCCCCCTTTCAGCAGAACTCAGACTCTCCTTACTCCTAGGAAAAGCACTGAAGTAAGAAACAATTAGCTATTAACACACACACACACACACACACAGAGAGAGAAACAAAAGATGAAAGGACTTTATCCCCTGTGGAAAAGTTGCTGCCAGTAACACTTCCTCTCTCCATAAAGCAACAAAGCCTCCAGCTTTTTGGGGTTTTGTTGTCTTTTTTTGTTGTTGTTAATCTGAAATGTCACAAAAACCCAAGTCATCCAAGGCCATTATCCCTGCTAAAGATCTTTAGGGCCCTCTCACAGGAGACTTCCAGATGAAGAAAGAGGTCCATGAACTCAAACTTGCAAATGTGGCCATCAAGCTCATTAGTAGTAAGATAATGCTACCAAATAGCTCCTGTTGATACAGACAAGGTCGTTAATGATGTTAAAACTTTAATGCTGTCATAAATTTTAAAACAATATTTTAAATGTAAGTGAGTTAATCACTCTCAAAAGTAAATTTACTTAGCTTGGTAAGAAACCCTGGACTGCATTAGTATTCTCTTACATTCACAAATTCCCCTTTGACATTTCTGAGGGTTTATAGGATTGGTGCTAGCTTGAGCTATAAAAATCAGTCAGACTGATGCATATTCATCAAGTGGCTGCTCTAAATGGATTGATGGTGCTCCTCTCGGTTCTATTACCAAGGGAAGTGAGAAGCTAAGCAAACCACAGCCTCATTGGGTGCCAAACTAGAAAATGGGAGTGTTGTACTCATATTCAAGGATACTACGACTTCTTCCAACTCTTACAAAGTATAGTTCTATAATTTTAAATGCTTTCCAAAACACCAGGTATTGAAGAGCATGCCCGAACATTGTAACACCCTCCACTGTATATGTGCTATCTGTTATCGTGTCCACAGGTCATCAGAGAAAGCAGTACATCAAGACCTATCAGCCACCACTATATTAGGACTCGGACTCCTGGCAGCCAGCGTTCCCAGAATGAGCAGCTGCCAGGAAGAAAGGGTTGGAGCCGGCACTGTAAGTCAAATGCCTGTGAGTGCCTGGCAATGAGCATAAATGAATAGACAGCAGCAAGCAGAAACTGTGGGGAAAAACAGCGAGAGCTACTCCTCAGCCCCAGTTCATCACTTCTCTATAAAAAGGGGGCTTTTTACCGAAGAAGGCAGAAATCAGTAAAAATTTTAAAATCTTGATTTTTAAAGACTGACTCAAAATATTTTAAAACACCAACTAAGCCAAATACGTCTCCTGGTGCGCTCCCTGTAGGACTCCTAGTCCGAAACCTCTGACGTGCAGCCCTGTGCTGCCAAGGTGGAGGCTGGGGGCAGCCAATGGCAGCGAGGCTGCAATGAATGGCTTGCCGGGGATGGAAATCCTACCTATGATGGACTCTGTTGAGGAAATTCAGAAGAGCAAGCAAACCCGGAGTTCGAAGAGGTTAGTGCAGGCGTTTGAAACGCTTTGGAGGGTGATGAGCACACAGGATAAATGCTTTACAGATGTTTCCCTGGAGAAAAATAAACAAGTACAAGCATTCTGCAAACTGAAGAGTAGGCATTTAGCCTAATGGTTAAGAAGCCCACATCACTTATCTGAGTAGCTTGGACCAAGTCTTGGCTCCAGCTAAGGACTCCTATTTCATGCAAATGGAGATCCTGGGAAGCAGGAAAGGAGGCTCAAGTAATAGGGCTCCTGGCACACGTGCGGGGGAGCCAGGTTGTATTCTAAGCTCCCAGCTTTGACCCACTCCAGCCCTGGCAGTCTAGGGCATGTCAGGAGCTCATCACTGAATCTCAGTGCTCTGGTGCTCACACCTGCTCTCCGGCTCTCAAAAAAGGTTAAAAACCTTTCCTAAAACTTGCATGTTATGAAGAAACTACCCATACATTTCAAATTTTTTGAACTCAAGTTTTTAATTTTGTTTTCCATGAATTATAAGAAAAGGATTTATTTGTTTATTTTTAAGGTAGACAAAGTGGGAGAGAGGGAGATTTTTCATCTGCTGGTTCACTCCCCAAAGGCCCACAACAGCCAGAGCTGGGTCAGGCCAAAGCCAGGAACCAGGTATTCCATCAGGGTCCTCCCACAGGAGTGGCAGGCCTACAAGCAGGAGGCTGGACTGGAAAGATAGTAGCCGGGACTAGAACCAGCTCTCCAACACAAATTGTAGCATAACAAGCACAGGCTTAACCCACTGTGTCACAATGCCTCCCCTTGATGAGTGTTCTGAAGTCTCCTCATGGAAAGTGGGCAGAAAGGTCCTCCTGCCCCCAAAATTGTCCACTTCCTCTTTCCTGGTCTGTACCCCCTCCATGTTACTTTACATTTTAAAAAATAGTTTACAGATGTGGTTAATGACCTTTCACAGGGAGATGAACCCAGATCATCCTGGGAGCCCAATCTAATCAAATGAATCCTCAAGACCAGGACATCTTTCCTTGCTGTGGGCAGAGGGGTATGTGACTATGGTCAGAGGAAGTGTTGTTGCCTTTAAAGATGGAAGAGGGAGCCATGAGTTATGGAATGTGGGCAGCCTCTGGAAACTGAAGAAAAAGCAAGGAATGGTCCGATTCTCCCCTAGAGCCTCTAAATCCAAACACGGTGCTGCCAGCACCTTTATTTTGGCCAACTGAGAATCATGTTGGACAGCTACAAAAGTATAGTACAATAAATTCAATTTGTTTTAAGCCACAGGCTTATAGTCACTTGAGAAAGTGCCATTAGAAAACCAGCATAATATTGATGCACTCAAACTTAAGCAAAACACACTCATATCCACAGAAACAAATAAAGCTCTTGTGCTAGAAAGAGCCCAAAGTACAGTACACTCTGAGAGCTGTAAGTATGAAACTTCTTGGTGTGCATGGAAACATAATATCCACCATGACTTCAACTGGCTCCAAAAATCCCACTTCTGCAAGGGATTTTCTTCGCTGAAGACTAACAACTCCTTCTAGTCGAACACAAGAGAACTATGACCCTCTGATGGTTCCTGGCTACAGGAAGATCTTTCCTCTATCACTTGTGTTATTCATCAAGTTAATAATTCTCCCCACCCCCAAGAAGGTGGCATTTCACACTTGCTGAGATTTAGCCTGGCTTCTTCCCTGTACTTGGAGCAAGACCTAGGAACGGCGTGTTCTATTACAGTATCATGTCTCTATCAAGATCTTATTGGGCATGATATGCCTGAACTTGGCCACTTGCTGGCTTAAAAGAGAAGAGGAAGGCTATCAGGAATGTGAACTACCTGACTCAAAGCTGTTTTTAGCCCCAGATCCTATTTCACCAGTTCATCCAATTTCACAATCCTTGTAACAGTTTGAGATAGTTTTGTGTTCCACTAGGATGTCCCTGGGTGGCGCCACCAAGGCTGTGATAAATAACAGTATATTTTAATGGTTCCCAGCCCAATCTGAATACTAAATTTAATATTACCAGAGATAGCTGGCCTAACAGTGCTCCTGATCTGTGACTTAGCACCAAATCCTGTGATTACTTATGCCGGTGCATGGAACCTTCTAGAATGCTGCTATCTTAGAAGGCTCAATGTTACCAAAGTAGGGTCTGGAGTTCTGCAGCAGGGAAGGATAAATATCTGGGGTCCTGTGGAGGCTTGCTAAGGGGGTAAAGAGAGACCAGATCTGCTTTTACCAGGAAAAGCTGTCCTACCACTGGAGGCTAGAACACAACTCTGACTTAAAGAGGCAGGCTGCTCACTCACTCTATCTGTTTTTTTTTTTTTCCGGGCATGCACGGAGGTCTAAGAGCTGCCTAAATTTTCACAAAAACAGCTCTCTCTCTCTCTCTGGTGTGAGTGTGCGTTCATCTTTTTTATTTCTGAAGCAAAGTACCATGGATCTCTGAGAATCTACACTAAGGGTAATTTCTCCCACCCCAACTCTAAGAACTGCTGCTCATACACCCAGAGAGCTATTTCATTCAATACTCTTCTCTCTTAACTAGTCATACATGAATGATTTCCACCACAGAGCCCTATTCAGTTTCTAACTTTCCTTCTGACAACAGTAAAATCACCAGTTAGCATCCTCACAATAGATGGAATATAAAATGGTTGCAAGTTTGCCAAACTTGAGAAGGTTAATTGCAAATACCATTTGTCCTTATTGGTCTCTGCTGAGTATCTACCCCTGAAAGACTGTCATAGATTCCACACACAAACACAAATGCTTTAACTTTGGTTTTTGTTTGTTTTGTTTTTATACTTTTTTAAAATGTGCATGGGAATTAGTTGACCTTAATCTTGCTGACGGAGGCAGTCATGAGGCTGATGGGGGAGGGGGAGAGGGAGACATGGTCACTGTATAAATCCATTCTAACCATTACAATCAGGCTTCAAATAGAAGGGACACTATCCCGATGACTGGAGAAATGACAAGGTTGAGTCCAACAGGTACTACACCTGAGGTCAGATTAAACAAAGATAAAAGGTAGTAACTTGTGAGAAGTGTTTTTTAAAAAGGTATCCATGAATCTTCTTGGCTAGGGGATCATCTGACCACTGGAGTCCTCTCTAATCCTTCGGGGTTCTACGATTTTAAGTTCAGTATGTTGGATATCTTAAAGCACAATCACACAGCACAGCCAATCTTCTCTGTACTTGATTCATTTGGACTCAGAAAAAAAGATCTAAAGGTCACGCCAGGAAGTGCAGCATACCCTTTCTGAGTAAGGGCTATGATTACACCACACACAGGATCCTACAAAGACAGCTGACACAACCTGACACAGCCAGCATTGGAATTCTTTCTTCGGTTTATTTCCGCAAGAGACTTTCCATAGACAGCTGCAATGGGAGGCTCCCGTCGGAACACCATGCCAGCTTTCTGCAGGCAGCTTTCCATACATATCCTTACCTTGGATCCACAACAGCCTCCACGTGGTGTAATCAGCTAGGAAGGCCAGTCCTCAGACGGCCTCAGAGCTAAGGTCACTGGGTGACACTTGAGTAAGGACACAAGATGCACTTGCCATGCCATATTCACACATTTGTAGGTTCAAATTCTGGCTAGTCTTTTTTATTTACCCATCATCAGGAAAGCACCTTAATGTCTCTGAGCCTCGGGCTCCTCTATACAATGGGGCTATGAGTACCTAGGCTTCTGAGCCAACTAGGAAAGGCTAAGTGAGATCATAGGTGAAGAACAATTGGCATGATGCCTACATGGTCATCATTGACTTATCATTACCACAGAGGAAAATCCTAATCCACTGTGGCATGGAATAAAGGAGGAATAAATGAAAATAGAATTTCTTTCCAAGGGCAGAATCTGTCCATATTCCTCCCTGAGTCTAAAGTATGATTATCTTCCTATAGAAAATAGGCAAAGTAGTTTGTTTGCATTTCTCTCTGACCCCACGACTGTCCTACTAAACCCTTTGATCACAGCTTCTCTGGCTCTAAGGACTAACAACAAAACCCAGGAGGCCTTGGCTTGTGTGGGGGTGGCAAGCACACAAGTTGGCATCCCTGGGAGAGGATGCTCAGGCAAGGCACAGTTTCTGACAGCGAAGGCCCACCTTGGCTGCGGTCGCACTGTTTCTTGGCACCTGAAGGCATTGTTTTGTGGACTCTCGTGAGCTGGCGTCCCGGCTCTGCCCTGACACTCTGACTGGCTGGGCACCACGTGCTCTGTCTCCTGCAAGAAGAAAACAGCAAATGAAGATGAGCCATCAGCAGTCACCCGTTTCACAGCACTCTTCAGCTAGGGAGTGGTCTCAGGGCAGGGGAGCAGCAACATGTAACCCGTCGACTGGCTGGACAGTGGGAAGGGGGCCGCCTCACTGGGCTAAAATTGAGAAAGCCTCTATCAGTCAGTGATTGCAAGATTAGAATATAAAAGAAAAAATAAAAGCAAAGGTCCAAAATATGTGATATAGCCATCAATGACAAGTTTACATACATTAGTGATAGTGTTCTAGCAAAATTGTGAACAAACAGATACAGCTAAAAATACAACTTACAGAACATTTATAGTATAGGTTCCCTTTTCCAAAAACAAACATGTATGAATGTTCGCACACATGCATGCACACATGGATCAGGATAATTTAAAGCAAAATCTTAACAGTGATTACTTCTGAAATGTCATTTCTTAGTCCTAAATTTTCTATGATAAATAGACAGTATTTCTATAATAACAATACATTTAAGTGGGGCCAGTGTTATGGCACATCAGGTTAAGCCACTGCCTGCTATGCCAGCATCCCATATGAGCACTGGTTTGAGTTCTGGCTACTCTACTTCCAATCCAATCTCCCTGCTAACGCACCTGAGAAAGATGGCCAAAGTGCTTGTGTCCCTGCATCCATGTGCCTGCATCCATGTGTGAGACCTGAAGAAGCCCCTGGCTCCTAGCTTCAGCCTGGCCCAGCCCTGCTGTTGCAGTCATCTGGGGAGTAAACCAGCAGGCAGAAAATCTCTCTCTCTCTCTCTCCCTCCCTCCCTTTCCCTCCCTCTCCCCACACCACCTGTCAAATAAATCTTTTTTAAAAAGAAATTTGTTTAAAATAAATAAGGCATATGTACAAATTCTACATTCCCAATATGCTTGTTACCTACCTCTGCCATACACACACACACATTATTGTCACTGGCTATGCTGCCTCCTAACAAACCACAACCCTGGTCATCCATGATGCAACCTCCTCATCAATTTAGAAAAACTCCAGAGTGCTCACTTCTCTAGGGAATATTATAAACACTCCCAAGCTAAAACTAACCTGGATTCAACACAAAGACATATATACACCAAAAATGAAAGATATTTTTGTCTAGCAGTTTAAGCTACAATCTTTGAGCCATGTCAAAATTCTGACAAATTCTCCTTAGAATAAAGTAGCCCCTTTTTACCTGATAAATGAAATACTGAAACAGAAATCCACAAGAAATTCAGCCAATCCAGCTGTCTACCATCAAACAAAGTATTCAAGGAGTACAATGATTTTGGGTCTGACTGTGCAGTATTAGCTGGAGGCAACAGACACCTTGCTCCTGTATTTGGGGTACAGGTTGACGTCAGTACAAGTCTTAACTAAAAAATCATTTTTCGAAAAATTCTTGAATAATCTTATGGAACTGTTTACTGAGTAGACATTACAAGTTTCTAAGACCAAAAAAAAAAAAAAAAGTCATATGAATGCCTTCCTAAGCTGGGTAAAATGAGAAGGGTTGCCGAGAAAAGGAAAATCAACGAGTTAGGCCTATCAAGAACCTTGCCTTAATTCTTCCAACCCTCCAGCTTCAGCCAAGATGCTCCACATGATAAGGGTCTATTGGTATGCACTAGGTCCTTGGATTTGGTAGTTGCCTGTGAAATCTATAGCTACCCCCATCCTGGACAAGTTCTGCTACACAAAGGTTTCCAAGTGAGACAGCTCTGCTTGCTACATGTTCTGTTTGTGACCTTGATAAAGTAACATAAGCAGTCTGGGTCTCAGTTTCCTTATCTGTAATACAGAGATAATAGCACCACCTTCAAAAGACTGTTAAGCATAAAGTCATTAGAACCTCTTGTAGTGCCTGCCAGTGAGAGGCAATGTCCAAGATGAGGGTAACATTCTTTGTATGAAAAGTCCCTTCAACTCAACGTTCTGAAACCAGTGCTAGGGCAATAGCTGGAGACTTAACCCAAAAGACTTTTAAACTTATTTCTGTGGCAGAATGCTTATTTGAAGTTTTTATAATAAAAGTTAACTAAAATTAAAATAAAAATGAAAATATTAACAGATTCAGTATAATTTGTAGATACAAGTCTAAGAACATGATATTCCCTTCTCCCTCCCTCCCTCTTTCCTTCTACCTATGCCTTCTATTTTCTTTTTTAGTTTTTGAGATAACATTATAAATTTACATTACAATAAGAAGGCGTAATACTTCACTGAATAAGAAGTTTAAGTAGGGCCTGATGCCTTTGCCTGTGGTGCTGGCATCCCATATAGGTCCCGGTTCAAGTACTGGCTGCTCCACTTCTAATCCAGCTCCCTGCCTGGGAAAGCAGCTAGGGATGGCCCAAGTGCTTGGGCCCCTGCACCCACAAGGGAGACATGGAAAAAGCTCCTGGCTCCTGTTCCATCCAGCTTCGCCCTTTGTAGCTATCTGGGGAGTGAGCTGGCAGATTGAGAACCTTTCTCTCTGTCTCTCCCTCTGTCTGTAACTCTGCCTCCCAAATAAACAAACAAATCCTTTTTTTAAAAAAATAAAAAAAGTTGAACAAGTAAAAAGCAAAAAGATCCTGGTTTAGTGGGAATATAGACAATTGCTATAAACAATAATTGAATGTGTAAATGACCATATACAGATAAATATTATTTTAAACATCCTATTTAGAAACCTCACCTGTAGATCTTATGATAGCCCTTTTTTATTGCTAAAAAATTTAAGTAAAATAGTTTTCTTAGAAAATTTACCATTCTACGAAAGAATTACGTTCTGCTTAATCACTAAGACAGTAGCTCATCTAATTTTTTGAATCCTCAAGGGGTTGAGAAAACCACATCAGGCTGGATTCCCTCAGATCTAATGATTTATCTTACCGATGAGGAAGAGGGACCTTCCTCCTTGGAGGAAGTGGTTTATGAGTCAGCCTGGGGAGCGATCTCACAGCATTGCAAAAGGAGAGCTTTTCTCTGGAATGGGTGGATAAGGAGTATTGGGAACAGCTGACACTGAAGTCCCGGATTCACATGGAGACAACAGCTACACTTTCAGCTGTGTTTCTTTTGTTTGCTAAGGACGCCAAACCTCAAGATGGCACGGAGAGTTAAGAATCAGTAAGGAGTCTGGAATGAATTCTGCACACTGACTAACAGAGCAGGCTGGGATGTGGACTACATGCCTAATTGTCATAACAGGCTGCTGCTTCCAATGCCCAATCAGATGAGCCTCCCAAGTTCTGGTCTCCAAAACTCCCTCAGATCAAAAACCTAAATGCAGCCTCTCTCAGAAAATGCTTAGTGTGTTCTCTCTTCCAAAATTCCTCATCAGCTTGCAAAGTATTTTGTTCATAAGAAAAATAATCAAGATTTTTCCCTACAGTGTCTTCCACTCCATTATCTCTTCATGGAATGACCCAGTAGGGACCAAAGACCCAGCAAACCCGACATGACAACCAATGAACTTTCATACAATTCTTTCTCTAAGGCTCAAAGTCTTATGGCTGAAGCCTCAGACATCAGAGAGCAGGGAGACCTCCCTGTTGTGCCCTCGGTGAATTCCTGACCCGCAGAAACTATCAGAGGGAATAATTAGTATTGTACATTTTGAGGTTGTTACACAGAAATAGATTAACTCAAGCACATTACCTTTCCTCTAAGATGTCATCAATTCTAAAAGCCACTACCAGTTTGATCAAACAGCTTTTTCAGAGAGAAAACAGTGCCAGATTGAATGCCCTCATCAATTTTAAGATGCATTCAGACATGAGAAAGGCGAAGTCGGATGTGTGTGTTGGTATCAAGAAACTACAGAGCATGCCCAGTACATTATGGTATGCATGTGAGAGATACAAGAACCATCATCAGGAGAACACATCCAGAAAAAGCGACGCTAGAAGTTACTCTGCAAGACTCAAGAGCTTCACATACAATAGGAGAGGAAAATTCACCCCTGAATTATGTCAGTTTAAACAATTAACTTTATGCTTTCCCTTAAGAGAGAAAGGCACAAGTGGATATCATTTTATTGAATTAACAGAACAATAGCTTTCAAAGGTACTGTATTTCTAGTTACCATTTATTCATAAAGATATGAAGGGGAAATACAAAATGATACCAACAGTATTCAATGATACTCATCTAGCCCCATGGCAAAGCATTAACCGGACACACAGGGGTCGAGGGTTCACCCCCTCAGTGAGCCCACATCTCCATTCTGACTGGACTCTACTGCTCAGCCAGTGCCAAGTTTAACCAAGGATGCTAGACAAAGTTCTTAGAGTAGAAAATGTACTGTGGACGACTCAGAATGAACATTTGCCCCCAAACACAGTAATATCTAGCCAAGAAATAACACAGTTGATTACCTTCACCCATTTAAGCCCATCATATATTTTGCAAGATTTGAGTTAGTTACACACACACACAGAGAGAGAGAGAGAGAATCAATGAATGAATGGATATCTCTATCTACTGGTTCACTTCCCAGAAATGGCCAGGGCTGGGCCAGGCTAAGCCAAGAGCTCCTACTGGGTCTCCCATGTGGGTGGCAGGTGTCCAACACTTGAGCCATCTTCTGCTGCTTTTCTCAGGCCATTAGCAGGGAGCTGGATTAGAAGTAGAGCAGCCAGGACTAGAACCAGCACCCAAACACCCATACAGGATGCCGATGTTACAGATGATAGCTTAACCTGCTACACCACAATGCCAGCTCCTTATTACATCTTTGTTCAGAATTGGCTAGAATATCCAAGCTCAAAAATTCTATAATAATAAATCAGGGTGTTTACCCTGAAATATAGTTTCATTTTAAAAATCAACATTACATACATGCATACATTCTGATGGTTGAAGTGGCTATATAAAGGTCAATAAGACAGCTCTACCCCCAACAAACTAAAATCTAAAGTGGAAGAGAAGAGAATAGGCTCTAACTTGCTTGCTTATGTGTATGGATGTGTCAATGGTTAGGTCCAAATGCCTCAAAGGGAAAGAAGTAAGGAGAAGACAAGACCCTCTCCTTCATGCTTATCTTCCTGACACATTGCCAGGCACAGCTTAGATGAGCATCTGGAAAAAAAAATCCTACGTCCTTTCCCACTCCCAGCCATCTGCCTCTACTTTCTATTCACCCTCAATATGTCCCAAGTCAGTCTAGTGGAGTGGTTTGTTGGTTCTTCACTAAATGCAGGAGTCAGCAGATTGAATAGTCCTAAATATTTTTTTTAAAACTTTTATTTAATGAATATAAATTTCCAAAGTACAGCTTATGGATTACAATGGCTCCCCCCCCCCATAACGTCCCTCCCACCCACAACCCTCCCCTTAATATTTTTAAGTTGTCCTTAAAACAAATATCATTTAGGTTATTTTCTCATTCATAGGCAGAGCTAGCAAAGTGTATGCAATAAAAACAATTATCTATAAACTTGAAGGACTCAAAACCCTGTCTTGTTGAGGTAAATCAGCTGATTTTAATGACAATGGTGAAATGTATTATTTTGTGCTTATGGGGATTTTATGGAGTTCAGTTGGCTCTTACAGAACTTGGGAGAACCTAGTTTTGCTCCAATGGTATGATCATAGCTTCCAGCCCTTCCAGCTTTCCTAGTTCTTACAAATCCACAACCCACAAGAAAGAAAACAGCTTTCCAACCTAATGCCAGGTCTTGCCCATTTGCTCTCACCTGACAAATGGTAACTTACAGCCTCAAAGATATATGCATCTTTTAAGTATTTCTCACAAGGTGCAAGCAGTCAAAGCATTACATCTTTTCATCTTATACTTGAGTTTTTCCTGTATCCATTTCACTCTAAAATTAATAAAATTCTTCAACTGCTAGCTTCAAGTTTAAAGTTTGATAACTAATCTACTAACAACAGTGACTTGCATTTATGATAACATATGCTTCCCAAGAGGTCTAATTACTACATGATTAACACATTTTTATCTCCATTCTTGGAGAAAGCATATAAATTCAACTTTTCAGATGAACAAGGTAAAGTGCTGAAAAAGTTACTCCATCCTGTGTCACTTTAGAGTTTTTACTTTAAACCTGTACACATGTATGAAGTGACTTAAAGTCATTTTGCATAACTGAGGAATTATGGGGGAGCAAACACTTGGTCTCGTGGTCAACGCACTGGTTAAGATAACTGCATCCCATGCTGGAGTATCTGGGTTCAACTTCCAACTCCTGATCCCAGCTCCCCATCAATATTGACACTGGGAGGCAGCAGGTGATGGCTTCAGTAATAAAGTCCCACATAGGCGGCCCAGAGTCCATTCCTAGCTCCTGACTCCCGCTGTTGTGGACTCTTGGGGACCAGACCAGCAGATGGGAGCTCTTTGTTCATCTGTCTCTCTAATAAGAATAAAAATAATAGAACTACTGTATGTCATAAGGATAAAGGAGGCACTGGAAGAACTAATGTAAATTCCTTTAAAAAAATGTATGTATATTATTTTAAATGTACTGGTCCTTGAAAAAATAGGTAATTTGGGGGCCAGTGTTTTGGTACAGTGGGTTGGGCCACTGGCTGCAATGCCAGCATCCCCCATGGGCACGTGTTCAAGTCTTCGCTGTTCCACTTCCAATCCAGCTTCCTGATAATTTATCTGGGAAAACAGAGGATGGTCCAAGTCGTTGGGCCCCTGTACTCATGTGGGAGATCTGGATAGAGTTTCAGGCTCCTAGCTTCAACCATTGTGGCCATGTGGAGAGTGAATTGGCCAGTGGAAGATCTGTCTAACCCTCTCTCTCTGTAATCCTTTCAAGTAAATAAAATGCTTTTAAGAAAAAGATTATCTGGCTATCTTTCTGATTATCTCAACAAAGGAAAAAATCAGGGCAAGAGAGATCTAAAATCTACACATGATCATGATACAGGGTCTCCTTTGGTCTGATTTTTTAAATCTTTAATATGGAATTTCCCAAAGTGCTGTAAGAATTTCTAGGCAAAGATTATGTTGATATTCTAATTATGCTGTTGATATCATCCACTTTTCTAATAACAGTTACCTAATCACTTTCCTAATAATTTGTACCAGGCACTACAGGAGGCACTATGTCCTTTGTGTCCTCATTTAAAACCAGAAGTGGGTTTTAGTCTCTCAGTTTTCTCCGGTAGAAAATGAAGGCAAGAAAGGATAGATGATGCATGTTGGTCAGATTTCATTTTGTGCAAGAAATACCTCTTGAAGACTTTGTAAAATCTGACACTGATTTTAAGGCTATTCCCAAGGCAGACAATATTGGGAATTTCTATTCACCAGCTGAAGTGGAAAGCTTTCAATAAAATAATCAGTTTATAATTAATTTTAATTCAATAAGTCAAATTAGTATTGAGATTACCCAATTCTTTTCATCAATTTGAAGACAAGGACTGTGTTACTTCAAGTTGTTTGCATTACATGAGATTTTATACTTTTTAATACTTGATTCAAAATCACATAAGACAGGACCACACTGTATCACATGCATGAGGCAGAGGACTCAGCAACCAGCCCTCATCTCCTGAGTTGAGTTTCTCACCCTCTACGCTTCAATAACCCAAAGTTTGCTCCAGAATGGAGATGTACTCCATGAAACCAGTGTGAGCACAGTCATGGTTAACAAAATGCAACAGCTGGGGTGGGTGGTATTCCAGTGTGAAATACAGCTGACAAGTACAATGAAGTAGAAAAGTCAGTCAGTTACAAGGCATTTGGGTTAAGAGTGTTATTTTTTTTTCCTCCTCTACAGTATATGAGTAAAAGACACTTGGACTCTGAATCAAGAGAGATCCATAAATCATTTCTCTAGTGAGCTTGCACAGATGGGAGGAAGCAGGCAGGAGGACCAGCTGGGTGAGAGGTGAAATCGGCCACCTTTGTGTTCTGACAATGGACTACCCTTAATCTAATGACCTCTCTCCAGGAATCCTACCATTTCTGCTTCTGCCCCATTGAGAAAGGAGGCCTTATACAAGCCTTCAAACCTCCAAACACAACATATCACCATGTCTACAGAAGACCCAAACAGGTTGAAGCACGAAAGAAGGCAAAAGGCAAACAGCTTCTGGTCATGATCACATTGCTTTCTTCTCTAGTAGTAGTGGTACCTCTCACTGCCAAGCCTGTGCCCCGAAATGTGCTTACACTGACCTTTGAACTGTCCTGAACCACCAAAGCAAATTAGGCTTCCTAAACGTGACCACTGTAACTCTTAAGATTCCAGAACTGGACATCCCCACAGCTTTATAGGCTGCCTGGGTTTCGCACTATGTTTACTCATCATTCTTTGTTGGCGTAAGACGTCATGTTCTCCCTAGTTCCTTCCCTCAGTCAGCTCACAGTTCAGTGGCCATTGTGCTGTTGGTTGGTGGGTGAATGGGGTGAGGGTATGACCCAAACTCTAAACAGGCAATCGCTGTACAGTATAATCAATACACAGTAACCAAGTGTGAGATGCTTTTAGAATACGTCAGAGTGACATATTTAGAATATGGCAAAGTGACATAAAGAATGAAGGACAGAGAGCCAGGGAAGACAGCATGCATGTGGAAACTAGTAGAGCAAACAGAGATGTGGGGAGGGAGAATGAACCCAGGCCTAAATGAGAGCATGGCATGTTCGGGAACTCGGAGTGGGCGACTGTTTAGGTGAGAGTCAAAGGAAGAATGGTGACCGATGCAAGTGAGGCTTGGGCACAGGACAGACTGTGCGAGTATAAAGACCCATAAGAAGAGCATGGCTTTCATCCTGAAGCCAAGAGAAAGCTACTGATTATTATATGGAAGGCATGTTTACACTTGCAATAGAAAAAACGTCACCTCGGGCTTCTGTGGCCAATAGATGTAAAGATGAAGGGAGGAGAAAGATGAGAGGAGTCAGACAATGAGAGTGTCCCAAGTGAGAGCTGACCACCTCTGCAATCCAGGTGACTGTTGTCAGTATGGATAAAAACTACCTGGGTTGCAAGATGTTAACAAGGTCGAAGCAGCAAGTCTGGTGATTGACAGGATAAAGGGTGAATGAAGAAGAGAAAGAACCGAATATGATGTCAAATCTCTGGCTGGAAAGATGGGATGGATGCTGTTGCTTCTCCCTGTGAGGGGCACAGGAAGAGCAACAGTGCCCATGGACAGTTGGTTATGAGGTACCCACGGGGCATCCAAAGTGGGAATGATGACTAGGTGGGCTGGAATCATAGTGACAGATCAGACATGGGAACGTGTACTTGGAGTGAGCATGAGCATGACTAAAATAACAAGCTGAGTAACACCACAGAGTGTGAGAGAGGGAAGAGAAAACCTGGGTGAGAACTCTGAGGTAGGGCCAGTGCTGCAGCGTAGTAGGATGAACCTTTGCCTGCAGTGCCCGCATCCCATATGGGTGCTGGTTCGTGTCCTGGCTGCTCCTCTTCCGATCCAGCTCTCTGCCTATGGCCTGGTAAGGCAGTAGAAGATGGCCCAAGTGCTTGGGCCCCTGCACCCATGTGGGAGACCCAGAAGAAGCTCCTGGATCCTGGCTTTTAATCAGCTCAGCTCCAGCTGTTGCAGCAATTTCGGGAGTGAACCAGCAGATGGAAGACCTCCTCTCTGTCTGAACTCTACCTCTTAAATAAATAAATAAATCTTTAAAGAAAAAGAACTCTGCAGAATGGAAGTATTTATGGAACTGATCATATATTGCTAAATTAAAAATCAAGCTACAAAACAATGTATATGATACCAAAAGAGATTAAAAAGCAGATCAAATGTGTATATATTACTTTGTGTAGATATGACTTAGAGATTTTGTTATTCTTTTTATTTGAAAGTCAGAGTGACAGAGAGAGGGAAAGATAAATAATAAATGATAGAGTTAGAGAGAGAGAGAGAGAGAGAGAGAGAAATCTTTCATCCATTGTTTCATGCCTCAAATTGCCACAATGGCTGGGGCTGGGCCTGGCTGAAGCCAAGAGCTTGAAACTCCACACAGGTCTCCCACGTGAGTGGCACAATCTCAACTACTTGGGCTATCACCCACTGCTTTCCCAGGCACACTGGGAGCTGGATCAGATCAGAGCAACCAGAACTCTAACTAGTGCTCCAATATGGGATGGCATCACAGATTGTGGCTTAACCAACTGAACCAAAATGCTCCCTTTGCCTCCTCTCCCAAAGCCTTGGAGGGGAGTGTCCCAGTCTCTGAGCTGTGTTGAATATTATGAGGGTTGTTTAATAAAAAGGAAGCTACATTCTAACAAAGGGGAGTAATATTCATGGTTTTTCTGGGAATAGGTAGAGATTTCTCAGAACCTAACTACAGCCCCCTTTCACTCCTTATATGGTCAATGTCTCCTGTCATGGCGACTGGCAGTTGTGTCATTTAGTAAACTATGGTATTGCAATGATCATACAGTGAGCTGGAGGTCAACCTAGTTTGGCTTTGATCCCCTAAACTGGCTAGGCAGGAAGTCTGTTTATTTTCAGAGCAATGGAAACCAAACCCTTACCCTATATTTCTTGAGATACAAGGAGGAACTACCCCCAGATGCTACCACTGCCTCCTCCACCTCTCTGTCTCCCTTTAGCAAGCCTATGGATAGAAAAGACACAGGTATTTCAGTCCTTCTGAATGGCTTCCTAGAAATCCTATATTTAGAATGTGCACAATTTAGGGGTTTGAATAAAGAATGTCTACAATCCCTAGTCTCTATTTCCAACTACTCAGAGAACTTTAAATCAATTTTCCAACAACATATGGTAAATCTCTGTCTCTCTTCCCTTCCTTACTTTTCCTTTCAAAAAGATACACGAGGTGGCTCATTTTCTTTTCCTCCCTCATTCCAGAAATATTATATAAATCTTACTATTGTGGTTGCTTAGGTTTTTCAGAAAGATCAAGGGCAGAGAAGCCTAAAAAATGAATTTAGTTTTCAGTGAATCTTTACAGTATTACATCTGTGACCCAGCACATTTGGGGTAAGCATGAGGAGGATAGGCCTCCTTTTTCCTTATTTTACAGCCCTACTTAATTTTTAAAGATTGGCTCACTTTAATGAATTGTTACTAAAATTTTAAGCAATAAATAAAAACTTAGCCTATGCAAAAAAAATTTCAAAAGAATAAAATGTTGGCCCCTTATGGTTTTTTTTTTTGCTTTTAATGTGAGACATGTTAATTTATAAATTACTTAATTTCTTGAATTGTTTAATGAGTATATTTTGCTTTAATATGTAAGAATACTTGTTTTAAAAGAATTTAAGATGCAACTAGAAAGAAGACTGCAAAGACCAAGCAAGACAGATGGAAAGAATGGGTTGTTGGAGGCTTCAAGTAGGAAGCTTTCTGCCTGATCTTACTTGTTTTCTGTTTCAACAGAAGGCTAAAGAATATGTAACTCCACAAGAGAAAGCAATCAAAGAAACATTAAGTGTTAGTAAAAGTGCATTCAACAGTAGGACTTCTGTCTTCACATGTGATAAATGTTGTTGTTTAAGATAGGTGCCACTGTTTCTCAGAGTCTATGTTAAATTTTAATAACATACATTTTTCAAAAGCGAGAATCAAAAGCCATGGCTAAATGAGACAACTGCAACAGTGAGTCAGCATCTACGAATATGGCAGCAGAAGCCTGAGCTTCCTACCGGAACCTGGTCAGCCCCACGGTGCACAGACCTCAGAGGACGGCACGCAGGCACCTCTGCCAAGCCTGCCTTCCCTTCTTAGGCACACAGATTCCCAGAAACTAGTCCATCACTTTTACTTTAGAAGATTACCGTACTTTAAAAAAAAAAAAAAAAAACAGAAAATGCTAACTTTGGTGTATTTACATATACTTAAAACATGTATATTTTGGATCATCTCCCTTTGAGCTGAACTTTAAGATCCCTCACTCTCTCTTCCTATATTCCCTTCCGAGGAAAAACCACCTGTTGTCCCCTTTTGGCTGAGGAGGCATTCAGCCTGTCGGTATGCAATCTGTACCATGTTATTTTCTGAAATTATTAAACTGTATCTGTTAATCTTTGCTTTCAAATATTTCTCAATGTTTCATTTCACAAGCTCCATTGTTTATTTTATATAGCTTAGCAAGAATCAAAATATTCTATTCCCAAAGCAGTTGTGAGAAAAATCCAAAATTACCATCACAAAAATTACCCCAGCAACTGTTTACACGAAGCAACAAGGACAATGAGAGCCCCTCCAACTCAGAGTGTGTGGCAATGAGGGGCTTCCAATTTTGAGGAATACCTATGGTTCTTTGGCAAATACTTATTCAAATATTTACTCAATACCCCCTACCCTGCAATACCACAGTACCAAGCACTCGCACAGGGGATCATCACTCGGGGAACAATCACTAAAAACAAGAAAAAGCTCTAAACCTTTGCCAAGTCACTGCAGGTTCATCCCCATTTCCTACCTTTGGTAACAATGGATGATCAAATCAAGAAAAGGCCAAGGAGCCGGCGCTGTGGTGTAGCGGGTTAAAGTCCCAGCCTGCAGTGCCAGCATCCCATAACGCGCTGGTTCAAGACCCGGCTTCTCCGCTTCCGATCCAGCTCTCTGCTATGGCCTGGGAAAGCAGTGGAAGATGGCCCAAGTCCTTGGGTCCCTGCACCCACATGGGAGACCTGGAAAAGGCTCGTGGCTCCATCTGTTGCAGCCATTTAGGGAGTGAACCAGCGGATGGAAGACCTCTCTGTCTCTACCTCTCTCTGAAACACTTTCAAATAAATAAAGATAAATCTTAAAAAAAAAAAAAAGAAAAAGAAAAGGCCAAGGCCAAGACTACCATAGGATGCAAAACATCTTCTAAGGAGATCCCTCTGTACTCTGGCCCCCACCCATCTACCCAGTCCACACTCTTTGCTCTCTCAGGGCAGTCTTCTCATTCCCAGAATGTCTCTACTCTCACCCTACCCACATCTCAAAGCTCCCGGATGGTCTGCCTCAAAGCCCATCTCCCCAGTTAAGCCGGGCCACTTCAGCATTCCTGTGCCTCTCCTCCTGGACTCTGTGGTCATTCTCTGTGTTCTGTGGCCCTATACAACCTTGTTTGAAGTATATGCAAAATTTCTGTGCTTGGTGCTTGTCCCCAAGTTAATGACTAAGCACAAGAGAAGGAGATCTGTCCCACATTTCTTTCCCTCTCTCCAAGTTCGCCCACACCTTACAAAGTACTTGTTAATTCAGTCAGGCAGTCATAGCGGGCCCACTGAGCACCAGTGCCCAGCACAGGACTTGTGCACTTGGAACAATAACACATTTCCATAGCATAAAAACTCCAGAAATTGGAACTTAACGGAAATGCCAGTTGAACTATTTCTGGAAAGTAGGAATGGCACAATATTGTTAGTGAACTGGCAATTTCTCATTGCTTGCTTGCTCATTTCTGTAACTGGAATGAAGCTAGCAAAGTTTGGCCTGAAGAAGGTTCTTGAACAGCTGTTTGAATAAATAAGAAACTGCCACACTCTAACAGCAGCTTGCATTGGCAGTATGTGAACTTTTCAAACTGACTTCCCATCCATTAGCATAAGTATCATGAATGTGTCTTAAATGAGGGCATTTAAATACTTAGTGTTAGATTTGCATTTCTGCTGTCCATGTTACTATGATACTTAACAATTTTTCATAACTTATGATCATGTTAAATTCAACCTGAACATTTTCTAAAAAATTCTGAGCATATTTAAGTCTAACAGCCTTAGATCTAACATATAACACTAATCTCCATTTAAGTGCTGAACCAAATGTGACATTAGACAAGGGCATTTTGCTGCTTTAAACACTGGGTTCTAACACATTCTTGTGTCAGTAAAGGCTGTGTGTGCTTTCCATTCCATTGAAGATTTAAGCCAGTCTCACCATTCTCACAAAATGTAGAGCAGCTAACAGCAAGGACAATCACCCCTCCCAACACGGCCCCTTTCAAAGCCCGTGTGGAGTCATCAAATCCATCCCACCTTCACAATATGTGGGTCTGGTTTTTTTTTTCTTTTAAAGGAGATTACAAAAGACAGAGGAAGGAAGAGGAGAAAATAGTGAATCAGAAACTCAAAAACTACCTAGATGGATTTCCATCCCACTTAAATTTATTTAAGAAACATTTTATAACTGAGATGAAAATAAACTAAGGTACAAATGGAATATGATGTACCGTACTATCTCAAGCTAAAAATAAACTAACAGCAGTAAGAAAAAGAATCCTGACAAGGAAATTATTCCAAGATATGTAAAGAGAATGGGCATTTTTAAAAATGGGTATCTGTGAATCTCTAACATTCCCTTGTATTAAGGTTTCACATCCATTTTAGCGGTATTCAAAGATGCTAAGTTTTTTTTTTAAACTTTTATTTAATGAATATAAATTTCCAAAGTACGATTTATGGATTACAATGGCTTCCCCCCCATACCATCCCTCCCACCCACAACCCTCCCCTTTCCCACTCCCTCTCCCCTTCCATTCACATCAAGATTCATTTTTGATTATCTTAATATACAGAAGATCAGCTTAGTATACATTAAGTAAGGATTTCAACAGTTTGCTCCCACACAGAAACATAAAGTGAAAAATAATAGATGATTTTTTTAAATGATGACGAAATCAGATCAGACCTATTGTCATGTTTAATCCCAGTGAGAGTCAAGTTGGGAGTTGATAATTTCTTTCTTTTTTTTTTTTTTTTTTTTTACAGAGGATCAGTTTAGTATGCATTAAGTAAAGATTTCAACAGTTTGCACCCCCATAGAAACACAAAGTGAAATATATTGTTTGAGTACTCGTTATAGCATTAAATCTCAATGCACAGCACATTAAGGACAGAGATCCTACATGAGGAGTAAGTGCACAGTGACTCCTGTTGTTGACTTTACCAATTGACACTCCTGTCTATGGCATCAGTAATCTCCCTATGCTCCAGTCATGAGTTTCCAAGGATATGGAAGCCCTCTGAGTTCTCCGATTCTTATCTTGTTTAGACAAGGTCATAGTCAAAGTGGAGGTTCTCTCCTCCCTTCAGAGAAAGGTACCTCCTTCTTTGAAGACCTGTTCTTTCCACTGGGATCTCACTCACAGAGATCTTTTGCCAGAGTGTCTTGGCTTTCCATGCCTGAAATACTCTCATGGGCTTTTCAGCCAGATCCGAATGCCTTTAGGGCTGATTCTGAGGCCAGAGTGCTATTTAGGACATCTGCCATTCTATGAGTCTGCTGAGTATCTCACTTCCCATGTTGGATCACTCTCCCTTTTATTTATTCTATCGGTTAGTGTTAGCAGGTACTAGACTTGTTTATGTGCTCCCTTTGACTCTTAGTCCTTTCATTATGATCAACTGTGAACTGAAATTGATCACTTGGAATAGTGAGATGGCTAAGTTTTTAATGTTAATAAACAGTAATGCCCCCACATTAATACCCATAGCAATATCCAACAAGGCAGACTTGCTTGGGGTGGGAAATGAAGAATCCATTCTAAAAAAAGCAAAATATTAGTTCACTTCAAAATACAGCTCACTTCTATCTACAATGTCAGCACAAAGCAGGACTAATTCTATAGAGGCCAACTCTTATCTTACCAAACACTGCACAAACACTTTCTAGGTCTAATTTCCCAATTCACAGTCATTAGCACTGTTCATCTCAAGTCTTTTACCAGACTCTTTAGCCATAGTTAGAATATGTAAAGTTTTTTGCGGTACAGGGAGTCTCCATAAAGAAAGCATGTTTCCCTGTACACAGTCACAGAACACAACGCATTTGGACTGAATTGAATATTGCAAGTCAAGGTATAACCCATCAAAAAGTTCTTGCCCTGCCTGAGAAAAACCTAAGAAGGATCTATTAGACCCAAACTCATTCTGAGGTTTTTAAATTTGAAAACCTAGTAATTATCTGGAATGAAAGGTAGAGGTCAACACTCAGAACATTTGAACTGAGCAATATCTGGAATTCAGCCGATAGCCCATGTTCCTAATGCAAAGGCCACACCCCTCTTCTTCAAGCTATTTCCAAAGAGCTTCAAGATAGAAGAAACCCTGATGGGAGACAGGAGTCTACGAAGTAAATGATGTTGAGAATAAATGAAGACTGTCCATAAGAAGAGATTCTCAAATCACATCACATGACTTCCCTAAATATTTACCAATTGTTCATTGCTTGTACTGTGCTTAATCTGGGGCCAAAGCCCCAGGGGTTAGAAATGGCAGGCATTAGGGTCATAAAATACACACTGCAACCAAAGCTCCATGAGAGCCACTCTGTCACAGGATTCATTCGCCATATTATCAAAGAGAGGTACTCAATAAATGTTTGCTCAATGATGAGTTACTAACATGGTCTAGCTTCCTAGGGCATCAAATTTAAGTGAAGATTTACAAACTTTTATTCTCATTGAAACTCAGTAATAAATGGTAACATCCTCAAAATATTTCAAGATGACATGCATAAACCAGTCAAGATGCATAGCTTCAAAAAACAGAAACAAAGTACATATTTTAATCAAAGAATCAGTTCATTGAAAACCTTACAGGATAACCCAAAGAACTGGGGAGCAAGACATAGGGCTACCGGGCCAGAAGCATATAAAAATTGTCCTCAGAATTAATATTTGGACGTTTCTATCAACCCTGAGCACTGCACCTCTGAAGTCACTGATCCCAAGATCATTTTGTATATATCTGGTTTTAGAACCAGAAAGGGAGAGAACTCCAATCTGCTGGTTGACTCTGCAAATACCCAAATATCCAGCTCAAAGCCAGGAACTCAACGCAAGTATCCCACATGAGTGGCAGGGACCCAGCTACTTCAGCTATTACTGTTACCTCCCAGGGTCAGCATCAGTAGGAAAATGGAGTCAGAAGCCACAACCAGGCATCGGACCCCAGCACCCTAGACAGGACACAGGAAGATTAACTGGCTTCTAAACTGCTAGATCAAATGCTTACTCTTTATTTTTTAAACTAAATACTGCTTATCAAAGTCCATCACAATATTCATTTTTAGGGGCATCCTGAGTCCAGCAGTTCCAGAAGGTTGAGCATATGTGAATTTTAGGGCAAAAAGCAGTGAATTCCACAGAGTGCAATGTTCATACCACAAACTGAACCCTTGGTACCACTTCTACAACTGGGCCTTGTCTCTTGCTGCCTGCTCTCCCACCCTCTGAACTCCCTTCTTTGGGCCATAAGCCCTCTAGCCAAAATGGCTGTGGGCACTTCTGACCAACAAAACTCAGGCTGGGCCCATGTCCTAGCTGAAAGGGAGGCTGGAAAAGTAAACACTGGTCTTTTTCTATAATGGGGAAAAAAAATGATTCTGCTTCTCTGCTTCCTGTGGAAAATTCTCCAAGTAGAAGTTCAGATGCTAGGCACCCAAAATAGACTGACAAATATCCCTATAGGGAGATCACAAAGAAACATCCCTCTTATGATAACAGTTTAGTCTCAAACACGAAAAGGCTTGAGAAGTACTAAAACAAGAAAAATCTTTAGGATGTAATCTAAGACCCTCAACATCCAGGCACTCCTAACTGTTCCCATCTAGCTTTCATCATCCCATACTTTCCACATCCTACAGTCCAAGGATGATCCATTAGACAGCAGCTCTTGAACTGATGTCTTCACTTAGGGTGTATTCCCTCAGCCAAGAAAATCCCCAGCTCCTGACATTTTCTCTACTTAAGTAACTCCCACTTTGCAACTGGAACCAAAAATTCCATACTGTCCCATCTTGGTGTCCCTTTAGAATATATATATATATATGTGTGTGTGTGTGTGTGTGTGTGTGTGTATAGAAGAGATGTTGCTCAATATTGAAAAATCTGAATTTACTGCTTGCTGAAAAAGCTCTCAAAGCAGGGAGAGGTGATCTAACTTAGGTGGGAGACCCTCGGAGCTCAGGGATAGACTGACTACCAGAGGCCGGGCTGTCTGCGCATCAGCGGACCTTCAGCAGCAGAAGCAAAGCTGCAGTGAGAATCTTGTTGACTCACTGTCTTGCAGAAGTGTGTGCACCAGAGTCAGACTGTAGCTGATTGTCGGGCGGTACCACTGCGTCTGCTGGCAGGTCCACTGACTGGCCAGTTACAGAGGGCACGAGTGACCACGGAAGCTGTTACTGATGAATTTAAACGGGTAAGAAACAGGTTCTGGCAGTTATTGGTGACGATGGCTGCAGAACAACCAGTCTTCTCCTAAGAGGAAAGGGACTTTGCACTTTTGGTCTCAGTATTGTGATATTAGGCTATAGTAACCACGCTAGTGGCTAATAGTCCAAGATTTTTTTGAGGTCTTACTATGTACCAGGCATTACAGTAAGTACTTTAGAAGCACTACCTGATTTAATCCTTCAAACAACCTCCTAGGAGGGACCCATCAGCCTTCCCTTCACAGATAGGTAGCCTTAGGTACCTCGTGGGGATTCAAGTATGAAGAACAGAGACGGTTTTTACCAGCACACAATAAAGGTACTGCTGGCGCTTAGTGCTGCCTTCCCCGTGACAGATAACGTGCTTATACCCCCGGTACAAGCACCAGATTTCATCTCTGTGCCCAGAACCACAGTGGCTCAGGGCCTCTCAGGCAGAGGCAACCTCAAAGGCCCACTCTTGCTTTCAGAGACAGGAAACTGAATCACCCTCTTGGTTCAAAGCCTGATCTGAAGGGCCACCAGCTCTGCATGGTTGTGCATGGTCAACCAAGGCACAAGTTGATAACAATACATTCTGCACCAATTGTCAAGTGCATCTGGGATTTTAAGAAAGCCAGGCCTTAAGATCTTATACTCCACCTGGTTGGCACCTACTTTGTAGCCAGTCTCCATCTTCCAAGCAACTGTAAGATCTAAATGTCTGGTTAGCAACGTCTCAGCTTCTGCTTCACCAAGACCGCAGGGCTCCAGCAGCCTAAATCCAGGCAGAGGCACTGGCTGCATAAAACCGGCAACAAATTGCTCTGCCACGTTCTTTTCATGTGCATATCCCCAGCAAAACTGCTCCATGCTCCACTTGGGAGGCAAACTCTCCCCTATTACCCTAAAAATTGTCTTATGAAACGTACCAGACCACAGCACTCACCCACACAGGCCCTTTGATGTCACTAAAATACCCACATTCTCTTTTCATCCTTCAGTAAGTACAACAAAATCCATCTGCAATGCAGTCCTCTGATACAAAGTATATATTCTGGGCTGGCACTGTGGCACCGTGGGTTGGGCTGCCAATTGTGACACCAGCATCTCAGAAGCTCTGGTTTGAGTTTCACCTGTTCCTCTTCAAATACAGCTCCCTGTTAAAGTGCACAGGGGATAGCAAGCAGCAGGTGATGGCCCAAGTGCTTGGGTCTCTGCCACCCACGTGGAAGACAGGGATAGAGCTCCTGCTTCCTGGCTCACCCTAGCCCTGCCCTGCTGCAGACATTTGGTGAGCTAACCAGCAGATGAAGATCCCTGTCTCTCTACCTTTCAAATAAATCTTTTTTAAAAAGTTATAAGGGCTGGGGCTGTGGTATTAGGCCCCCACCTGCAGTTCAGGCATCCCATATGGGCGCTCGTTCGTGTCCTGGCTGCTCTTCTAATTCAGCTCTCTGCTCAGGGCCTGGGAAGGCAGTGGAGGATGGCCTAGTGCTTGGACCTCTGCATCTACGTGGGAGACCTGGAGGAAGCTCCCTGGCTCCTAGTTTTGGATCAGCTCAGTTCTGGCCGCTGCAGCCATCTGGGGAGTGAACCAGCAGATAGAACACCATCTCCCCCGCCCCCCCACTCTGTCTGTAACTCTGCCTCTCAAACAAATAAAATCTTTAAAGTTACTCATTTGGGGCCAGAGCTGTGGCATAGTGGGTTAAGCTGCCACCTGCGGTACTGGCATCCCATATGGACACCGGTTCAAGTCCTAGTTGCTCCACTTCTTGATTCAGCTCTCTAATAATGGCCTGCAAAAACAGTGGAAAAGGGCTCAAATGCTTGGGCCACTGCAACCATGTGGGAGATCCACAAGAAGTTCTTGGCTTTGGCCTAAGCCAGCCCCAATCATTGCAGCCATTTTGGGAGTGAATCAGCAGATGGAAGACCTCTCTCTCTCTCTCTCTCTCCTTCTCTAACTCTGCCTTTCAAATAAATGTCTTTTAAAAAAGTTTATATTCTAATCCCCTACAAATCAGAGGGACTAGATAAACAGTTCAGTCTGCCCTTATCCCAAGCTATAGCAGGCCTCATGCTCTAAAGTGCCAGACACATTCAAAATCTATGATAAATTATTTGCTGTATATATTGAGGGCCCCCATACATTTAATTGACCCTCCAAGTCAGTAAGAAGCGTTTGTCAATTTTTGATACAATCATAAAATTAAGATAATACCTCATCATAATATAAGTGATTCAATCAATTTATGCCTTCTTCAGAAAATGACTTAACTCACTGTGACTCAATTTCTCCATCTGTAATAAAGGGATTATGAATCTTAGAACCTTATAACGTGGTTTGAAGAATTAAAAAGTGGAGTTTGGTGCTGTAGTGTAGCGGGTAAGGCCGTTACCTGCAGTACCGGCATCCTACATGCACTCTGGTTTGATTCTTGGCCACTGCACTTCAAATCCAGCTCTTTGCTATGGCCTGGGAAAGCAGTAGAGGGTGGCCCAAGTCCTTGGGCCCCTGCTCCCATGTGGGATACTTGGAGGAAGCTCCTGACTCCTGGCCTCAGATCAGCGCAGCTCTGGCCCTAGCAGCCATCTGGGGCGTCAACCAGCAGATGGAAGACCTCTCTCTTTCTCTGCCTCTGCCTCTCTGTAACTCTGCCTTTCAAATACATAAATAAACCTTTAAAAAAAAGAATTAAAAAGCATATTTAAAAATTGCAAATGAGGGGCTTGTGTTGTGGTACAGCCAGTTAAGCCACCGCCTGCAATGCCAGCATCCCCTGAGTACTGGTTCTAGTTCCAGCTCTACTTCCAATCCAGCTGCCTGGTAACATGCCTGGGAAAAGAGCAGAAGATGGCCAAGGGCTTGGGTCCCTGCCACCCACAAAGGAGACCTGGACAGAGTTCCAGGTTCCTGGCTTTGGCCTGGCCCAACCCTGGCTATAGCGACCATCCAAGAATGAATCAGCAGATGGAAGATCGATCTGCCTTTCAAATAAGTAAATAAATAAAACTTTTTAAAAATTTCACATGAGAAATCTCATCATTGACAATTACTTGCTATCGTAATATGACCAATCAACCATTAGTGGTAATGTTAGATTATATCAGCTTAGTTCTTTAAGGGTTGATGATTCAGATGTGCGTTTTTTTTTGTTTTTTTTTTTTTTTTAAAGAAATCATCATCCTTTTCTAAATTTCTGAAACTTTTTTGGGGGTCAAGTACTTCAATAGTTTGGTTCAAATACTTTGTTTATAATGAAAATGGTTAACACAGCATTCAATAAAAATATTTAAAGTTTATCTGAAAAAACATTTAAGGTTTATCAGCATGGTTTGGTACAAACTTAAAAGTAAAACCTGTTTTGAGTATTTTATAATGTGGCATGATCACTGGAATATCAAAGATTCTAGTAACTAAATCTCCTGAATAAATGCATGTTTATGAATTTTCTAACTTAAAAAATAATTAAATGCATTACATATAAAGTACACTGGACAAAGCTACTGAAGTATTATTTTTCTAATTATTAAAGTTACGGAGGTATGACCTAGAGATTTGGAAACAGTACTACAACAAAGAAAAAAAACACTACAGAGAGAGATTGAGGTTCAAGGATGAAAGCCTTCAACTCATCCACTGCGCCTACCAGCAAACACATGGACAGGATCTACTGATCTACCTGGTGCTAAGCAACTGCTGGAATACCGGATGCTTTTGTCTGTATCCATCAACGTCCAATTATCCAGAGGATTTTTGTAAAGAACTACCTGGGCTCCTGCCTTGCTCTGTCACCTTGGCCCAAGCCAAAGTTCTTCCAGTCTAGGACAGATTCTGTCCTCTCTCAAGGAAAGGACAGGATGACTTGGTAACAGACTGGTCTTGCTGCTGTTGCCACTCTGAAGCTTCACACTGTGTGTCTGTCTTGTTTCTACGCCCAGTTCCTGTTTCATACCACCTTGTGGTAACTGGATCTCGGCTGCAGCTCCGTACACCTGCCTGTTCCTTCTCCCCGTGCGTAGTTCTCACATCCTTCAGGATCAGAATCCCTCAGGCCTTATCCATTCCCCTGGAGCAGCACGGAGCCAGCCCATAGCTTCATAACTTCAGGAAGCACCTTGTGCTAGTTTTCTGAGGCTACTATACCAATGACCACAGCTTGTCAGCTTAAAAACAGAGATTTATTCTTTCACCATCATGGAGGCTGGCAATTCAAAATCAAGGTGCCAGCAGGCCTATGCTGCTTCCACAGACTCTAGGTCAGATTCGTATACTTCTATCCAGCTCCAGTTGACCTCCTGGCATCACTCCAACTTCTTCCTCCATCATCACATGGCTTTTTTCTCTTTTTATCTCTGTGTCTGCTGCTCTTCTTATTAAGGACACAAGTCATGAGCTTTAGGACCCACTCTCAATCTAGGAAGGTCTGAGCCGAATTCTTGCATTCATTGTGTCTGCAAAGACTCTTTCCAGATAATGTCATGTCCTCGGGTTCCAAGTGGATAGGAATGTTTAAGGGACACCATTCAAGCCACTACCCTCTCAGCTTAGAAGAGGGGGAACTGTGGCACAATCAGGCACACTCCATCCGGACACAATGATGAGCAGACATATTTGGAATTTGATCTGGCAAATTAAGCAAAACAGATGGTTTTGCTCAGGAAAGGATTATTAATGAAACTAACAGTTTGAAAAGGCAAAGAAAAAGCCAGGTCAGTGGGCCTGGGATGGATCATCTTCAGAACAGAACTCCCAATAGTGCTAAAACTAAAAAGAGATTTCCTATTAAAATTATCCAATTCAAAATAAGGCAACAGAGAACCATTTGTATGAGTGAAAGACATGCTATATTCTTCAGTCTTGTTTGCAATTGAAAAAGCTTCTAAATACCAAAACATAAAAATACTCTAGGACAAATCACAGCAATTTGCTCAAAAATAAGAGGAAGCCAAAATAAACCAACTTCAAATGTACCCTAAGTCAACAACAGAATGTATTCAGAGATACTGCACTGCAATAAATTCTAGGTGTGTCAAGTATGATTTTAACCAAAGAAAATTTCAATGACAGGAAAGTTAAATAATGCTTTAGACTGTGGGGAGCAACTCAGACTAGACTAAGTTACTGGAATTAAGACTTATTCTATGCATCTGCTCTCCCACAATATGGCGCTGAGAAGGGAGTAACAACTTCTATGCAGCTGCCTCTCGCCAATTTGATTGATTGAGCTGCAGGAGCTGATCTTGATTGGAGGAGAGCAGCGCGCTCAGCGTGTGGGTAGCAGAGTTGGGATTGGTGGAAGAGGACTATAAAGGAGGAGAGAGACAACATGCACCAGGAACATCTATCTGAAGGAACACCTGTGCAGCCCCCGAGAGAGCCGGCCGGCGGTGTGCCGCTCCCCCGCGGAAGTGGGGAAAGTGGCTAGGGGGAACCGCCCTTCCACGGAGGTGGAAGGGTCAGTAGCCAACCCGGGAAGAACCAGCAGCAAACCCGGGGAGGGCCGAGCAGACAAAAGAACAGCGCAGGGTCCTGTATCGCTCCTCCACGAAGATGGGGAGCGACATTAGACTTGTGGTATCTGCTGCGTTTTCTTCCTAAAAACATTTTTTAATAGTATCTGAAAAGCCTTTGAATTAGAATTTATCTCCACTGCCCAGAGATTAGAATCCTGTCGCCTCCATTGTGAGCTTCCTGCTGTCTACCTTGAGCCAACACCAGTCTCCACAGAGAGTGAGTCCCTCCTGGTAGACTGCGTGAGCCCCTCAAACACCATGGAACCCTGGAATCAGCAAGGCTCCAATGGTTAGAGAACACAGCGCTCAGCATGTGGCTCAGGGCTGTCTCTAAACTCAGACCTGTTCCTCCAGATACCTCATTTCACCAAGAACCAATTGCTGAGTTCCCAAGCAGCTCGTTTTAATGGGGGGCTTAGACCTTAATAGAGGGCCCCCTTCCCCATTCTCCTTCCATCTTGATGTTTCACATCAGGCCCAGGTCACAGCTACCCAAGGCTTCATAAGTAACCATTAAAGAAGAACACAAATTTAAAAGGAGCCTTATTTCATTACTATTTACCTGTCATGTTTTGATTTCAACTAATTCTGCCTTTTGTTCAATCCTCTTGCCTTTTAGAGGGAGCAACATCTGGGTCTTCTGAGTACAAGGCTCTGTGTTTCTAAATCAAGCATCAGTTGCAATCAGCTGAGGAAGGGAGAAGCTGACAGGAGGAAGGGGTAGGAGGAATTCATGCTCTCCTGTGGCTCCCCAAGCACGGCGCGGCATTCAGTGACTTTCCCCCTGATGATTTTTAAATTGGGTAGGTCATAGCTTTAGTATAGTCAGTGGTTTCTGAATTAAACACTCTAACAGCCAGCCATGACCCCTACTGTGCTGACAAATTGATTGAGCAACCTGAACAATCTCTTTTTGGTTATTTAATGTTAGCTATGGCTAAAAAGCCTGAAAATCCAACATGGGAATGACCTTTCCAATTGGAAATTGCCCTGGCCCACAGCAACATCACCAATGTAGGCAATCATAATACTGTAGCCCAGCACATTAAAGAATGAAAGACGCAGTGCTGAACATCTGTTTTGGCATAAAAATCCCTTAATTAAGGCTACAACTTAACTAAGCAGGCAAGTTGCAGAAGGATCAGCTAGGGGTAAAAAGTAAATAAATAAAAAAAATAAGGAAACCAAACCAGGCTCTGTTGCATGGAAAGCAAATTTGCATCATGAGTCAGAGGACATCAGTTACCTGTGCCTGGAGGCATCTACAGAATGAAATAATGCTTAAAATAGTTCATCCCTTCTCAATGTGCACGGAGGGGACATGGACCTCAGTCTAAACCAGCAGCTTTTAAAGCCACAATGCTCTAGCTGGCTGATTATCTCTAGCAAAATTACAGCTCAAAACGTGGCGCTATCGTGGGTAGCAGAAGCCATGTCACTTTTGATCATATTAACACAGGAGCTGGTTCAAAGTCAGCCTTCCTACTGATTTGACAGTGGCTGCTCAGAGCAAGCAGAATCCTATGGGAGAGATGGTCCACAGGCTTGGAGGGCAAATTTTTTAATTTTCTCAGTGCTTCTATCCAGTCTTCAAAGCTTTAGCATCCCAAGAGAGTGGGTAGCTTTTACCAAGAGTTTCATGCTGCTAGAACACTAAAGGTAAAATGAATACTGCAACATGCTTCCCAGACTGAGGCTGTGGACTTCCCTCCCTAAGCCATCTTTAACCAGCCTTGAAGGACTGACCTAAAAAAAAATAATCATGGCAGCTTTCAGGCTATGTGGTTGCAACTGGTTACTTCTACCTTGGGAACAGGTGCATCTGGTGACACATTTATGCCATTACTTCGATAGGGTTGTCAGAGTTAGCAAGCGCAAATAAAATATTGTAAATTTGAACTTCAGATCAATGCTGAATTTATGTTTAATAAGTAATTTATGTAAGTATATCCCCTGCAATGTTTGGGACATGCCCATTCTAAAAATGTTACTCATCATTGATTTGAAATTCAGATTTATCTGGGCATCGCATGTTTTATCTGGCAGCCACAAAGCTCACAAAACATGAAGCCCAAAACTGCAGGCTTCAGAGTTATGTGTTAGGTCTCAGTGCCAGGGTGAGATTTAACCATATTTGATCAAGTTTAGATTGGCGATTCCTAGTTATGCAAAATGTCAGCTCATTATGTTTGTGTTCTGCAGATTTCCCAAACAGCTTACATTCCAAGCTCCAAAACAGGCTGTGGAAGTCCTTGCGAAGCTGCTTTCTTTGCTGAAGAACACTCTGCTCTTGAATAAATATCACCAAGTACAGGAGGATGTGAATTTGCATTTGGATGTGTATGCAGGAAACCCGGCTCCCACATTTGACAATATACAAACTGTCATATCCACTTTCTATAGAAAGTATTTTGAATTAAAGTTTAAAATGCCTCCAAATCGTAGCACCACAGTCACTAGCATACCCCAAAGTCATTACAATCTTCTGACAAGAGTAAGATAATTATTGTGAAACTAATGAGCTCTGAAGTTTCATTTGGTAAAGGCTAAGGAATCAATTCTAGACCTACTTCTTTGTTCCCCATAGTAATGAAGCAGGTATTAACTGAAGGGATGCTTGTACCAAATTCCAGATCCTGTTCAAAACAGTAATATAACATATATATCCTTTGGCAATACCCAAATAACCAAACTACTGTTCTTTCTCTTCTTCTAGTCCTTGCCATCAATAACCTTTATACTTCGGTATTGTGAAGGACCAAATGAGAAAAAAAGACTGACTTCACCTTACTTTAGGTTACACACTATTTTGAGTAGGGGATATGGAAGTCATTAATATCACTGGCTAGCATTTCCTCTCCCCTTTGTGACACTGAAAAATTGTACTTCCTGGTCCCTTGTGTTACAAGGAGGTTGTGGTTATAGCAGGAGCCCATGACCAGCCCTGGCCAATCAGGTTCTATGAGCTGGTACAAAACCATCCAGATATCTTTTCTCCCAAAAACCAGCAGCATTCAAAGCTGAAAAGGCTCCACTAGTGGTCGTCCTTAATTGACTACTGTGAACAAACAACTTCTATTGACTAATGTTAGCAAACATGTGAGAAATACATTTGATGAGAGTTTTATTTGAATGGAAATGATAGACAGGCACAGGACTCCCATGCTTTGGTTTACTCCCCAAATGTCCTCAAAGCCAGGGTTGGACCAGGATGAAGCCCATGCTCAAGTCCAGAACTCAACCCAGATCTCCCACATGGAGAGCACCATCCACCACTTCCTGGGGTGTGCATTAGCAGGAAGCTGCAATGGAGCCAGGACCCAAATCCAGGCATTCTGACATGTGATGGGGGCACTCCAAGCAGCATCATAACAGCTGCAGCAAATGCTTGCCTGAAAATGCACCTCTGTTGGCTCAAACCAGTAAGGCTATGGTTTGCTTGTTATTATGGCAGAGCCCACCCTACCCCAACCCAGAAGACATGAAATTAAGGACACTGTAGTGCAAAACCAGTCTAAAACATTCTAGAAGCTACGTTTAGTTCCCTTAATTTTCTGAATGTTTTGCTATCATCATTTTTAATCCTCAACAACATCTTAAGATGAAAATTATTATTTCCACTTTATACATATCAAAACTGGCACTTAAACTGGTAAGCAGATAAAGTCACACAAAAAAGTGGCTGAGAAGGAACGTGAACCCTTCTGCACCTAAGGCTCATGAATTTCACCATGTTACTATACTCCATTCATCCTTGGGCTTTGTCAAAGGATACCTGTCTATGCAAGAGGTCGCAGGACTTGAAACCCAATGGAGGGGGAGTAGGTGCCAACAGGGACAAAGACATCCAGGCTTTCTTTCCTTTCCATGTGTTGGCAGGTCTTCACTATGGGCTGAACTCATAGTGCTACACAATGTTAGAAAACATCTTTGGAGCTAGATAGAGAATCAGAAATCTTTTTTTTTTTTTTTTTTTTTTGACAGGCTGAGTGGACAGTGGAAGAGAGAGAGAAAGATCTTCCTTTTCCGTTGGCTTACTCTCCAACGGCCGCTGCGGCCGGCGCACCGCGCTGATCAGATGGCAGGAGCCAGGTGCTTTCTCCTGGTCTCCCATGCAGGTGCAGGGCCCAAGGACTTGGGCCATCCTCCACTGCACTCCCGGGCCACAGCAGAGAGCTGGCCTGGAAGAGGGGCAACCGGGACAGAATCCAGCACTCCGACCGGGACTAGAACCCCGTGTGCCAGCGCCGCAAGGCAGAGGATTAGCCTAGTGAGCTGAGGCACCGGCTCAGAAACAGAAATCATTTAAATCAGAATTTATAGATGCGAAATATACATTGGAAGCATCAAAATAGACCATTCTAATAGTTATCCTATATAGGGGTAATCTGTATCCCTGGTTTAATATTTCAGGAAAAAGGATGGTAGAGAGCAGTCCTTGCCATCTTCCATGGCTATACTCCGCCAACAGCGTCACTACATTCTTGTTCATACCTTTAAGGATAATCCATCTCTAACTTCCATCATAGGTATAATATCAATTAGATAATGTGGCTCTGAGGACTTAAATGCCCACTTTTCAAATTTCCCGTTGCTTGAAAACTGAACTTTCAAACCAGTTAATGCTGTTTTGAACTCAAATTCCACCTGATTACCAACTTTTTATATTCATGAGATATCATTTCCAGGTGAAAAAGCACACTAGAGTCTTTCCCACTGGGGCAGGCTTTTGGTACAGCAAGCTAAAGCACCACCTGGGACACCCACATCCCCTGTGGAGTGCCAGTTCAAGTCCCGGCTGCTCCACTTCCCAATCCAGCCTCCTGCTGGTGCATCCGGAGAGGCAGCAGATGATAGTTCAAGTGCCTGGGCTCCTACCAACCAGGTAGGAGACCCAAATTTTCAGGCTCCTGGTTTAAGTCTGGCTCAGCTCTGGCTGTTTTGGGCATTTGGGGAGTGAACCAGCAGAAGAAAGAGATCTCTCCCTCCCTGTCACTTTGCCTTTCAATTAGATGACAATAAACATTTAAAAAATCCCAACTTAAATACTGATACAAAGAATATATTTCTATTTTTTAAAAATGACAATGTTGGGGCCAGTGCTGTGGCGCAGTGGGTTAACGCCCTGGCCTGAAGTGCCAGCATCCCATATGAGCGCCAGTTCTAGTCCTGGCTGCTCCTCTTCTGATCCAGTTCTCTGCTGTGGCCTGGGAAAGCAGTAAAAGATGGCCCAAGTGCTTGGGCTCCTGCACCCACATGGGAGACCTGGAAGAAGCTCCTGGCTCCTGGCTTCAGATCGGCGCTGCTCCAGCCGTTGCAGACAACTGGGAAGTGAACCAGTGGATGGAAGACTTATCTCTCTCTCTCTCTCTCTCTCTCTGTGTGTGTGTGTGTGTAACTCTGACTTTCAGATAAATCAATAAATCTTTAAAAAAGTGACAATGTTATATAACAGACCTCCCAAGTTCCTTGCTTAATATTTATTTGAAAGTTACAGAAAGAGAGGAAGGGCTGGGCCAGGCTGAAGTCAGGAACCTGGAACTCTATCCAGGTCTCCTATGTGGGTGGCAGGGGCCCAAGCCCTTGGGCCATCTTCTGCTGCTTTCCCAGACATGTTAACAGGGAGCTGGATTGGAAGTGGAGGAGCCAGGAAATGAACCAGCACCCATATGGGACACCAGTGTCACAAGCAGTGGCTTAACTGCTGTACCACAAAGCCAACCCCTCAGATTCCTGTCTAAAACTTTCTTTCTTCATCATCTTAATCAGAGGCTGCCTGTTAATTCAAAGAGGAGAGTCAGGATCTGCTACACCACAAGAAACCAGTGCATGCAGACATTGACAAACTGGCCTCACTTTCAGAGACCCTCCATTTCTCCAAACCCCACCCCCTGGAATCTCCAGAAAGATTGACAGGGAACTTGGAAAACAGACTCAGAGCACCACCCTTCTTGACCACTAACAGTTCTTCCAGAAAACCCATGCTTAAACAGAAATCCAAGTAAATGTCTACCCCTGGAGCTTCAAAACCATGCATCAGAAATAATGCAGCCCAAACAAATGTGTCAAAGCAATTAACTAACGAAAGCCAATTGTTAAAGAATTTTGGCTCTTGACACAGTGCAATAAGAAAGCTCTCAAAGGCATATTCGACCCCAAATGTCTTCCTCTTGCCGGAAGGCAGGTGAAATTCTACTTGAAGTTCATTTTACCATTCCAGTACTCTCAATTTCAAATTCAATCACCTGTACTGGTTTTCATTCTCTCATCACTTGGAGTTGCTCAGTAGCTCAGCGATTTCTTAAGAAAAAAAAAAAAGGTGCATGAAGTAGAATTGGAAACAGAATTTTAGTTCCTTTTATTAAGGGAAAAAATGGCTTTAGAATGACTATTCTCCTCTTTTGAATTTAGGGTTTAATACATAAGAATAAGGTCTAGACCCTCCAACCAGAAATATATTAAATGCTTTCATAGTTAAGTTACTTTGTCTCAAAGTGTTGAAAGACTTGCATTTCTGTGGAAAGATAAAAACGAAGTTTCACAATCAGACCTGGGTGCTTTCCAGCCACTTAACACATCTACTGGGGCCAAGAAACCTGATGCTGATGTACAGCAGACCCAGCAGCTGGTCTCCCTCAGCCGCCTGACCACGACGCACAGCTCACAGCACAAAAGCTCCCTCCAGAGCCTCCTCCTTTTTGTCTTCTGTTCAAATAGCCACCAGAGGCGGAACAGAAGGACAGTGCACAGCATGACGACAGATGGCATGGAGTGAAGAAGGCAAGACTCCATCTACCCATGCTAAAAATGAACGCCCTCCAGACGGTTACGAGGTCCAATACAGGGAGGCGGTTCCCTTAGTCAAATCTCATCTTCTCCAAATCAGGTTGTCGGATGAATACCGTGATTTGCATGGTAACACACACAGGATTATTTTTAATTTTCTACAAAATATTACACCATGTAATTTGCAACTTGAATCAGCCCTCTTTAGAAAGGTTTGTTGCTACCTAATCAGACATTCCACACAATGGCAAACTTCCTACAGCGTTCCACTTTGATGCAGAGTTCATACTTAGCACTTGACTCCTCCCCACGTATCTTGATTTAATTTCGAGTTCATCATGTCAATGAACTCTAGTAATAGCCTCTCTAAGCTCTGACCAATAGACAGCCCATTAAATGGTCCTCATCCAAGTCCCTCTTTTGCAAAGCCCATTGTCAAAGAAAGGGATAAACAAGCTCAAGGAAAAATTGATTCTGGCTCAAGTGAACATTCTCTTGATCCCAAATATCTTACCTTCTTCTAGGACATTCTTGAATTGCTTTCCTGGTTCCTTGTCTTCTGTTGGATCAGTAAATACACCTAAAACACCCCTTTTCTAAATCATTCAAAGTGGGTGAAAAACTAGAATCAGTTATTCAAGTATGCACACAAAACCTCAGATACCACCACTCTACTCATGGTTCTAGGCCAAAAAGAAAGTTGCCCTAAGAAAGATATGAATCTGACCCTCAAAAATCAAACTTCAGATTCTGACTCAGGGGCTAATCAGCGGAAATGGCGAAAGTAGGTAGGGCACTAGGTCAACTTGCAACAATGAACCATTTGATTCCTTCTCTCTTCCAACACATGCAGTTCCTAACTGCTTAGAATCCGAGTGAAGAGCCACTTCGGAGTCCTGCATACAAAGTCTGTGAAAGAGAATCTAGAAACAGTAACAGTCCAACACCTCCAATGGTGTTCTTCAGTTTCAGGGAGGCTTATTTTAAAGATTTATTTATTTATTTGAAAGTCAGAGATACACAGAAAGAGAAGGAGAGGCAGAGAGAGAAAGGTCTTCCATCCACTGGTTCACTTCTCAGTTGGCTGCAACAGCCGGAGCTGTGCCGATCCAGGGCCAGGAACCAGGAGCTTCCTCCAAGTCTCCCATGTGGGTACAGGAGCCCAAGGATTTGGACCCTCTTCCACTGCTTTCCCAGGCCATAGCAGAGAGCTGGATCAGAAGAAGAGCAGCAGGGACTTGAACCGGCGCCCATCTGGGATGCTGGCACCACAGGCAGAGAATCAACCTACTGTGCCCCAGCGCCAGCCCCTCAGGGAGGCTTATTTTTACATTTATAAAGTTGTGCCCACTGTGGGGAGCAATCCGGACTGGACTGAGTTACTGAAATTAAGACTTATTCTATGCATCTGCTCTCCCACAATATGGCGCTGGGAGAGAAGTAAACAGCTTCCGCACAGCTGCCTCCAGTTCAACTAATAAACTGTAGGACTTGCTCCTGATTGGAGGAGAGCAGCGTACTCGGCGTGTGGGCAGCCGAGTTGGGATTGGCGGAGGAGGACTATAAAGGAGGAGAGAGACGGCATGCACCAGGAACATCTAAGGGGAACATCTGAGGGAACACCTGTGCAGCCCCCGAGAGAACCGGCCGGCGGTGTGCCGCTCCCCTGCGGAAGTGGGGAATGTGGCCAGGGGGAACTGCCCTTCCACGGAGGTGGAAGGGATAGTAGCCAACCCGGGAAGAACCAGCAGCAAACCCGGGGAGGGCCAAGCAGACGAAAGAACAGCGCAGGGTCCTGTGTCGTTCCTCCACGAAGAGGGGGAGCGACATAATGGTGCCGTGACTCGGATTAGGAAACCTAGGTCGGATAGGAAACTTAGGAGGGAAGAAGTGACTCGGATAGGAAACTTAGGACGGATATGAAACTTAGGAGGGAAGAAACGGGAAGAACTGGGAAAATACCGGAGAGAGAGACTAGCAAACAGCCTAGGGAAAAGCCGGACGAAAAGGGTGCCGGAAGAAGCTATTGAAAGCCTAGGCATAGATTCAGATACGGACTACAGGGGGAAGCTGGGAGAAATCTCTAAGGGCAAAAGCGAAAGTGAAAGCTAGAACAAACAGACTCGGACGCGGACTGTGGGGAGAGGCCAGGAGAAATGAGGGAGGAATATCGTTGGAGGAAAGTTTGGGGAAACATACCGGGTAGAGAAAAATGTTAGGGAAATTGAAGCCGCGGGGGGCAGGCCGAGGCGGACACGAAAGCCACTTTGGGGTTCTCAAGTTAGCCCGGGAATAGGGGGCGAAAAGTTGAAACCAGAAGCTGAGACGCAAGCCAGGTTGGGATCCGTCTGATTAGCCCGGGGAGCAAAGGACGGGAAGCCAAACCGTGGGGCGGAGACGTACGCTGGGTTGAATTCGCCAGGCTAGCCCGGGGAACTTAGATTGAATGCTAGTGGCGGACACGTGAGCTACGCTGTGTTACTCGCGGAAGCCGCCGCATGCAGAGAGAGCACGGGGCGTGAATAGATAGGGAACGCTGGCGCGAGGCTGTGGTTCAGACGCGAAAGGGTTAAGCGTGGAGACCGCGGAGCGCGCGAAGCCGAGCCGCGCAAAGCCGGGAAGCTGCGCAGATGAGAGAGGCGCGCGGGCTGAAGCGGCGCAGAGCCGGGAACCCGCCGGCGGGGCGAGGTGCCGGAAAGCTGCGGGGATAAGAGAAACAGAAGTTTAGAAGTAAAAGAGAAATAGGAATGTTGGCAGACAGAAGTAAAATGGGAGAAATAGAAATGCCCGGAGATAGAGAAATAGAGAAAAATAAGGCCTCCCCTCAACATGCCAATTAGAAGGCTTGGATTCGGTCTGCCTAATCAAGTGAGGCGATGAGCACCTGCGGGCAGCTAGCAGCTTATGCGCTGCAGGTCACCGAAGATAGGCACAAACCAACACTAATAAGTCTCCCCCACAATACGGCAATGAGAAGGCTTGGATTCGGTTTGCCTGATAGGTTTTGTAAGCCCCTGCAGGCTCGACCAGAGCATGTGCTGCAGGGCACCGAACACAGGCACGCATCAGCGCCTAAAAACCTCCTCACAACATGGCAAAGAGAGGACCCGGATTCGGTTTGCCTGATGGATAGGACTTGTAAGAGCCTGTGGCAACTCTAGCAAGTAGAGCGAGTGTGTGCCGCGGGACACCGAAGACAGGCGCGTATCAACGCCAAAAAATAAAAAGAAAGGGGGATCTGTGGGGAGCAATCCGGACTGGACTGAGTTACTAAAATTAAGACTTATTCTATGCATCTGCTCTCCCACAATATGGCGCTGGGAGAGAAGTAAACAGCTTCCGCACAGCTGCCTCCAGTTCAACTAATAAACTGTAGGACTTGCTCCTGATTGGAGGAGAGCAGCGTACTCGGCGTGTGGGCAGCCGAGTTGGGATTGGCGGAGGAGGACTATAAAGGAGGAGAGAGACGGCATGCACCAGGAACATCTAAGGGGAACATCTGAGGGAACACCTGTGCAGCCCCCGAGAGAACCGGCCGGCGGTGTGCCGCTCCCCTGCGGAAGTGGGGAATGTGGCCAGGGGGAACTGCCCTTCCACGGAGGTGGAAGGGATAGTAGCCAACCCGGGAAGAACCAGCAGCAAACCCGGGGAGGGCCGAGCAGACGAAAGAACAGCGCAGGGTCCTGTGTCGTTCCTCCACGAAGAGGGGGAGCGACAGCCCACTGGCTCTTCATAGGTGCTTTTGGGGAATCACATTCTCAAAACAAACAATTAGAACTCAGTGTCTTGATGAGTGCAACAAGCACTAGGCATGATTTGTAGCAGCACAATAAGCTCAAATTTGCCAAATAAAGCTGGCATTACAAACACAACCGCTCTGCCACACTGCACTGTAAACCCAATGAATGCAACACTTACCCTGTGACCAAAATTCTTATGAAACAGTTCTCCAACATTCTCCCTATATTCGTTCAAGTCCTAGTGAAGTTTTGTCTGACAGCAGACAACCCTGAAGTGTTACCAATGATAACTGTGTTTATTATTTTAAATATTTACTTGTCCCTACCCTTACCTTTTTTAAGCCATGGGTTTTCAATCAGGAGTGTATATTAGACTTGTCTACAAAATTTAATAAAAACACGGATTTATTACAGACTTGAATGATCTTTTTACTTGGTATTCTTGATATATTCTTTTAGGATTGTATCATATACTGAGGATTTCTCCCTCTCCCCATAAAAACAATATTCCCATCTTTATCAAGTCACAATATTCCTGGACTTCCTTGAAAATAGGTTTCGTCATTATCCTGCCTCATTTTTGGAGAATGATTTTAAATCTTCTTCCTTTTTTGCATGTCACATTATGCCTTATCCTGAACACTCATGAGACCTTTCACATTTTAAAATTGAGTAGCAGATTAATCACAGACATTTCAGTCTCTGTCATCTATAGATACTGTTTTCCTTAAATGGTTGCCTGAGATTTTATTCAGGTTTAGGCCAGGTTCTACATCTTCAACAAAGAGGACTCCCCAGGGCATCATGGTAAAGGACTAGATACCTTAAGCAAGTGACACTCAAAGAGCAAACCCTGGGGTTCAGGCATTTGATGACACCAGTGGGTTGAGCCGGGATTTGCAAAACTTCAGTGGAGACGGAGATGGTTTTATGACACCACTAACCCAAGATCAAAGGAACAAGAATTAATTACAAAGACTAAATGGACAAATAAAGGATATTTTATTGTATTTGTATAATATACTGTTGTGTTAATATTCTATTTTCTGATTATGTAAGAAGTCCCTTCTCTTTCTAACTCAACTGTCTGTAACCCATAAGAATTTAGTAGACACTGCTTATGTAACCTTAAATGAAACATTTTAAAATGATATCTTTCTCTGATTGTCATAGTTCTGAAACTCAAGTGTCCTTACACTTGTAGGGGACAATAGGTATTTACATACATTCAATGATCATCTTCCTCCCTTCTAACTGGGATCTAACTGGGGAAAATGCATTCTACATCTAAAATCTTGCCTGGAATGTTGTATTTTGAGAAGCAAGCTCACTGAATCAGATAGGGCAGCCCACCTAAATTCCACTGGGCGTTTCAGCTGAAGTCTGAGATTCCAAAACTGTTTTATGAGTAAAGATTTTACACACATCTCTCTCTCTCCTGAAAATCTTTCTGTGTATAAGCAATATGCTGGGATTTACCTGTCCCATTAGCACCCTATGACTGCATCAGAAGGAAGAGGGTAGGCTAAGGAGAGATGGATGGTCACCCTTGAGGCCACAATGTCACAGGTGACCGCTGGTAGGGACATTCGAGATCAGAGCCTCCCGAGGATCAGTAGGAGTCTGCCAGGAGCCCTTTAGGGACCTCTGCCACCCCAGGAAGCTCTTCCTATCGCACCCGCGCTGGAGAACAACTAGCAAATAGTCAGGGGCTCAAGCTTAACATGATGCAAGTTGTACCTCATGTTCTTTCTCGCTAATGAGTTACACTCAGCTGAAGATCATCATAACAGTTTCAGGAATGCAAAGGGTATTTTCACCTCACTGCAAAATTAACTGACTCTATAAGAGGTCACGATGCCAAGGAAGAAGGGAAATAAAGTCACAAGGCAAAATACACAATCCCGAGTTCAAATCAACTTCCCAAAGTTGTTCTCATAAGAAGACCAAGTGTTGCCCATTTGCCAAATAGAACGGGACTTAGAGGTTTCACATAATTAACCTATTACACTCAGAGTCTCCCACTTGATTTTTAAAGTTGGTATCTAAATGCTAACAAAAAAACAAAGTTAACAGTATGAAACATCCATGTCCCAAAAGCTATGTTAGGTGAATTAAAATAAAAACTCAATGTTGGGAATACTGACCTCATACAAAGATCAGTATAAATTATATTCATCTAATATTTTCTAAAAGCACCATAAGTTATACAAGGGGTTTTAAGATTTAAGGAAATACATTTTTACTATACTCCTATACAAGCAAACTTTTTTAAATTTAAAAAATGTTAATTTAGAGCAGAAACTTCAAACACTCAAATAATTGATAAATTTCTTTTTTTCATTGTTTATGAAAGTGGGGGGGGGGGGTCTTCAATCCACTGTTCATTCTCCAAATGCCCACAATAGCTAAGGGCTAAACAACGCTGAGCTCAATCTGGGTTTCCCATGTGGGTGGCAGGGACCCACGTACTTGAGTCATCACGTGGGGCCCACCAGGTTGCATTAGCAGGAAGCTAGATCAGAAGCAGAGTAACCTTGACTCAAACAGGCACTCTGATATGGGATGCAGGAATCCCAAAGGGTGCCTCTAACCTCTGTGCAAAATGTTCACCCCTCATTCAAATGCTGCCCGCCCCCCGAACCAGATATTGCACACGCATAAAAATACAGATACACAGTTAGTGTTTATTCAAGCCGGTTAAACTGTAGCCCACGAAGAATGGTTCCGTGTAAACGGAGACTTTGGATCTTGCTGAGCAGATTCCCCAAATTTGGGGCAAGATTTACACTGTCCTGGATGAAGACAGTTTCTTTCCCACCTCCCACCCAAAGCAGCAGAGCTGTTCCTTTAAATCAAAGTCTACCACTTAAAAAATACCTGTTTGAATGCGCACTACATTACTGTCCTGCCATAGCACACAACTTTTAACCTGTAAGAGTCCCAGGCCGGCGGTGTAGGCATCACACTAAACGTCCTCCAGCAAAACATGCGACTGAAATATCTGAACACCGCTCAGGATCGGAGACCTCACCTGACTTTCTCCGTGGCTCCTCCCACTCTCTCCCTTCAGGATGGATTTAGGCTTCCGGGACTTGAAGTTGCCCATGCCGGGTCGCAAAACGCCGTCGAGAAGCAGGGCCTGCTCTATACGCTGCTGGGCCTCACGCAGGGGCGGCACGTGCTCCTCTACGCGTGCCTCGGCGTCGGGGTAATTCTCCTTATTGTTTTCATCTCTGCAGCAGGAAAGACTAAGTAAGAAGACACGCCCCCCACGGCCCACCGCCCCGCCCCTCCCCCCCCCCCCCCCCCCAAAAAAAGCAACAGCCGCTGTATGTTCAGGGCATCTAGCAACATTTTTGGCACACATTATTTTCCAGAAACAAGAACCTAAGAAATGGGCCCTTCACTCTTTATATCAAAGGCCTGCCCTTTGTGGGACCAATGTCGTAGCAGACGTCGGCAGCAGATCCTGTAGTGCATTAGGAGTGGCTGCTTCCCAGTGTTGCTTCTCCCTCCTGCTCCCTTACCAGAAGCACACAGAAACACAAACGAGACCAGCACAGTCAGCTGGGATGTCGTTCCTTGCTGCTCAAGGACATAGCAAGCCAAGAGGCATCACCCGCAAAGGAGGGGCTACCCTGTTCACTGGTCAAGACAACATTTAACAATTAGAAGCAAAATTACGTTCACTAATGAATCTCACTGGGGAATGCGATTCAGTTACTCTCTGGGAAAATACCAAAGCAAGCATCAGTTTAGGAGGTCTGGAGTGTGACTTGGGCATAGCTGGGCAAGAGGTGACAAAACTATGTCAAACAGCTCAATGTAAGTCTCAGGGCAAACTTAGGGCTGACTCCTAAGAAGAATCTGATAAAACTACAAGTAAAATAATTCTTCAGTGTTAGAAACTGAAAAAGTAAATCAATGCTACTGATAATGGTAATAGTCTTCCCTTGAACTCAGTGACAAATTTAAACTTTTTTCTAAGTCACAAACAGATTTATTAATATCAAACCATGATTTGGAAGCCAAACTATTTATTGGAAGTGTACTTCTTTGAGCATACACAAGTTATACTCATCTGCTTTATGTTCCTGCATGAAAAACCAAAGGCAAAACAGCTGCCTCTAGTTACCTTCAGGGTCTTCGTTCAAGTAGGACCTCAGAACATTCACGAATGGAGGAGAGGCAGGAGTTTTCCAAATATAAAATTCTTAACAGACTTGTTCCCAAATCAATACCTGAATTTTGTTTTTATATCATGTTTTCACTGTGGCCCAGATTTTATAAACATTTTATAAATGGTTCTGTCCTTCACTTGGAAGGCAGGGCAAAGGAGGAGGCAGCCAAACAGCACCCTCCCCCATTATACAAATGTAAAACCTGCCTAGGGAAGTCATCCTCAAAAATGTCTTTCTAAAACAGTGCTGCTTCCACAGGCTCCCCCAAACCGAGAAGCACAGGCTTAGGCCACCATTTACTGGAAGAAAATCGTGAGAATACGCATGCTATCCTGAAAAGTGTCTCAAAGATCTCCCAACTTATTAGTTGTGTAGCCTGGGCTACACCACTTCCTCCACAGTCCTCATCTACAAAACGGATATAATCTCTACTTTGCAGATATTTTACAGACTATGTGAATTATCCATCATGGAAAACTAGCCAAGTGAAAGTTATTGTTACTCTCTGGCACAAGTGGTTACTTCCAAATTAAAACCAGGGTCCTTTTTAGTTTCTGCAATATCTCCAGGACAAATTCCAAACCCCTTAGCGTGGCACACAAACCTTCTGAAATCCAGACTTTGTTTATCACTAGCACTTCCCTGCTCATCACCCCTTGAGTTTACCCCTACTTGGCTCTCGGTTCCCACCATCCTGAACTGTGACTGTTTCCTTCAATTCAAACTATTTTGTCTACCTTCTGTTGACTTTCCAGTAAGTTGCTTTATGGCATCACCATTTTGTTGGCCATAGATCTCATCAGAAAAAAAAAATTTGTGTCATGACTATGTGTAGTTGTCTTCAAAAATCCATCTCAGAAACCTCTCTGGGTTATTTGGTGCTTTAAGAGCATCCTCTGTTTACCATAATAGCACTAATGCCCCATAGCATCAACATTTACATTCTTGCCTGTCTCCTCCAGCAGACTGAATTCCCAATTCAAATTTTAACTGGTTTCTGGCACAGGAAATAATCTTTCAAGAAATGTGTGTTACCAAACATGGACTTGATGATCAGACAAACCTCACTCCAAATTCCGCCTCCTAGGGGGTGCTATGCTATTCTGGAGGAACTTCCCTCTCTCTGAGCCTCAGTTGTGTCACCTCCAGTGTGAGAAGCTAAACATCAGCATCCTTACTGCTTAAATAATAAAATATGCATGAGACTTTGGGACAAAGTAAATGTACAGGAATGGTTAACTGTGAAGGTCTTGCCTCCCTACCACAAACCTTTTAATATCCTACACCATACTCCAGCCACTCAATAACATGTTTGGTGAATAATCTAGAACCTCATCAACAAGTCACATGACAGAAACACTGAAATAGGCTAATCAATGTTTGATGTAATAGGCATTTGTTGACATTCTCCATATATAAGAAGTTGTCCTAGGTACTGACAGGGATATCCATAAGTGGACAAAACTTCCCTCAAGAGCTTAAAATCTGGTAGAAGAGATGATACACAAGAACAAATCATTAGAAGAGAAAAGAACAGAATTCAAGGATGAGCCCCCCGACCCAGATGGCTTCTGTCTTTCACAAATAAGAACCAAGCAAATGTGGGCCATACCTGAGGCTGGAGCAATCAGTGTGCTCTTCATGTAGAGAGACTGTGTCTTCTTCACACCTGTAGAGAGGAAACAGAAAACATATCATATGCAGCTGCCTGCCATAGCATTGCAACAATAACCTAGAATTATCTCGAGATGAGTGTGGGAAACTAAAAAGACAAAACAATCCACACTGCTCTCTCCAAAACCAGCTCTGATTCCCATCATGCCTGCCAGGTCATGGTATTGGTGCCATCATATTATGTGAGCTTAAAAGCTCAGAACCAGCTATGACTCTCCTTCTTTGCTTCTACTCCTCTGCATCACCTCAGCTAACAATGTCGTAGCAGGGCCCAAGAACTCACAGCGTTGGAGGGGAATCAGGCATTAAGGTTGGTAGATTGTTGTTGGCTCAACCGTGATTCCACTACCTGTCACCTTGCATTCTCTCTGCTTCAGGCAGTCCCACACTACATCAGCTTACTGACAGTCAAAAATATCCCAACCTACATCCAATGGCTTATTCCTTTGGCCTTGGCCTTCCTTGACCTTGTTAAAAGGAAAGGATTACTTTTTACTAAATTTCTCGGTTAACCTTATGAAGAAGTCTTGGTTCGTCCATATTGAAACCTCTCCAGGAATCTACACCATTCTCTCACTCTCGTGCAGAAGGGAGCCTTTGTTCCTGTTCTCAGCCGTCCACACCCTGCCTCACCCTAGCCTGCAATGCTTTTTACATCTTGAATTCCTACTCATCCTTCACTGCCTAAGTCAGGTCCCACCAGCTCCATGAAACTTCCCTGCCAAATTCATTCACATGCCATATTCCTACTTTACCCTTAATGCATAAAAATTTACTCTTCATTCTGGGGTTTTGGTAATCAACTATATCTTGTCTCAAACTGCTCTGTAATCCTTCATACATCTGAGACCTTTTTATTTAGTAACTAATTCCATGAATAAAAACTACTGTAATTTCCATGTCAAGATGCACTACTGCAATGCTGTACTGTACACTGCTATCCTAGAGCAGACACTCAATTTGAAACATTAACTCTGTTTTTTTCACCAGGCTGAATAATTTAGCAAGCACTTACTAAGTATTTATTGAACTGAAATAATTTAACAAGCATTTATTGAGCATTTATTGCCTCCCAAGTACTACATTAAGCTTTGGAGCTGTGCTTCTCAAACTGACCAGTAAGGACAAATACTCTGATTAAAATGTCACATAAATATCAGATTCCTGTTAAGGTTTTTTTTTTAAAGATTTATTTATTTGAAGGCAGGGATGGGAAAAGAAAGAGATCTTCATCCTCTGGTTCACTCCCCAAATGACTGCAACAGCCAGGGCTGGGCCAGGCTGAAGCCAGGAACTCCATCCTTATCTTCCACATGGGCCATCATCCACTGCTTTCCCAGGTGCGTTAGCAGAGAGCTAGGTAAGAAACAGAGCAACCAGGACTTGAACCAGCACTCCAATATGGGATGCTGGTGTTGCAAGTGGTGGCATAACATTGCCACAATGCTGGCCAACTGTTAAAGTTATTAAATGCTTACTCCCTAGTTCTCTTCTTGTCTCAGGCAAGTTACAAACAATTTAGAGACCCACACTTTGAGTAGCACTAATTCTAAAGGACACTAATTTTACAAAGATCTGTACTTTGAGAAATTCACAATGTAATGAGTAAACAAAAATAAATAAGCAAATAAATACCTATATGCAGAAATAAAATCATAATATGACATTTATACTCTAGGAAATAACTTAGGATTTTAAAACATTCCTCCCTGATAATGTTGTATAATAAATTCACAGAAGGAATGGCTGAACAGCTAGGGCTGGGCTAGGGGGAAGCCAGGAGCCAGAAGATTCATCCAGGTCTCCCATGTGGATTCAGAGATCCAAGGACTTGGGTCACCATCCAATGCTTTTCCCAGGCTATTAGCAGGGAGCCATATCAGAAGTGGAGCAGCTGGGAGTTGAACCCATATGATATGCTAGCATCCCAGGCAGCAGCTTTACCTGCTATGCCACAATGTCAGCCCCAGAATTTCTTTTTAAATTATTGTTTTGTAGTGAATTAAACAAAAGCTACATACAGACCCTAACACTCTCCACATGATGAAATATTTTGTTCCCTGTGGCAATTAAAAAACAAATTGGTGGACTTAATGTTTCTTTTAACAGCATGAACAAAATTTCCTTGCGTCTCATGTTTTCAGCTGCCAGTAGTCCACTCTGTCCATCTCATGGAGAGCAATGATTAAATTCATAAGTATCACCTTGTTCTCTTCCATTAGCCATATTTACCTGATAGATCCACCTGGGCTTATTAATATGACTAAAGATGTTTTCCAATAGCAAAGTAGAAAAATCAATGAAGAACAGAAATGTAGAATCATTGCTTCCAAAGAACAAGGTCTTAACTAGATCTTCGACCCTGGAGTTCAACAATACCTATTGTTTGGGGATTTGGCAGGAACTTTATTTTTTCTCCCCTCATTAGATTCATTAATCTTTCTCCTATAAGACTAATCAGTTAAAAATAGAGACTTGGCACCAGAGCATACAGAACTGCAGATACATTCCAATGTGTGAGGCTGGACCTAATTAATTGATCCAATTTTCATGTCTACTGAACAACCGTATTTGCAACTCAAGGAAACACAATTCTAAGCTTACAGACACAGCAATTGAAATAGGTCTCCTAACTGGCTTAGATGGTACAAACATATACAAGTCCTAGTTCAGCTAAGTGTCATCTGCTTTGATAGGACCATCTATTCTACTAACACTGGACTCCACAGTCGGAACCCATATCCAGATATCCCCGCTGTTAGAAGAAAATCACTTCAGAGCAAGTAGCCAACTGACCTGGGGTGTAGCATGCTGTTCCTACAGAGAGTCCTATACCAGACTTTTAAGACCAATCATTTTAATGGTCTCTCTCTTAGATGTTCAAAATTGGTCATCTTCTATTGCAGTATTTTTCAAACTGTACACTGTGACCTATTATTAAGTCTTGAAATTAGATACTAGTTACAAGTATGATTTTGATAGTGTTAGAGAAAGTAGAAAACAGCAGCAGAATAAGAGTTAATTATTTCATGGAACTGATTTAAATTGCATATGTGTGTGCACTAGACTGCGATATAGAATGTTTTTCTTATGGCTGTTTATAGTTTTTTAAAAGTGAAAGAAACCTCTATTAAACATGTTCCTCTGTAGTTTTTATCAACTAGAATCTTTTCAACTAAAATCTTTTTTTTTTTAATTTATTTGCGAGTCAGAGTTATATGGGGGGTGGAGAGAGAGAGAGAGAGAGAGAGAGAGGGGCCTTCCATCCACTGTTTCATTCCCCAAATGGTGGAAACAGCCAGGGCTGGGCCAGGCTGAGTTCAGGAGCCAGAAGCTTCTTCTGAGTCTCCTGCGTAAGGTGCAGGGGCCCAACTCTTGGGCCACTTTCCACTGCTTTCCCAGGTAGGTTCCTGTGGGGAGCAACTGGGAGCAACTCGGACTAGACTGAGTTACTGGAATTGAGACTTATTCTATGCATCTGCTTTCCCACAATATGGCGCTGAGAAGGGAAACAGCTTCTACACAGCTGCCTCCAGTTCAACCAATAAACTGCAGGACCTGCTCCTGATTGGAGGAGAGCGGCGTACTCGGCGTGTGGGCAGCCGAGTTAGGATTGGCGGAGGAGGACTATAAAGGAGGAGAGAGACAACGTGCACCAGGAACATCTAAGGGGAACACCTGTGCAGCCCCCGAGAGAGCCGGCCGGCGGTGTGCCGCTCCCCTGCGGAAGTGGGGAAAGTGGCCAGGGGGAACCGCCCTTCCACGGAGGTGGAAGGGATGGCAGCCAACCCGGGAAGAACCAGCAGCAAACCCGGGGAGGGCCGAGCAGACGAAAGAACAGCGCAGGGTCCTGTGTCGTTCCTCCATGAAGAGGGGGAGCGACAGGCTCCCAGGGAACTAGATCAGATGTGGAGTAGCTGGGACTCCAACTCGCATCCATATGGGATGCTGACATCAAGGTAGCTTTACCCGCTATACCACAACACAGAACCCAAGTCTTACAGTTCTTAATATATGCTTGCCCCAAACAAGAAATGGATAATTTGTCTTTTAATCATCTCTTTGTGAACTGTTTAGAGGTTTTTTTTTTTTTTCCTATTTGGTCTTTTATACCCTCCAGCAACCACAAATAAAAAGTTTTACAACATCTCACAGCTCACCTGTTTGTTTGTTTATTTATTTATTTTAGACTTATTTATCCATTTGAATGGCAGAATTTGAGAGAGAGAAGGAAACACAGAGAAAGATCTTCCATCTTCTGGCTCACTTTCCAAATGGTCAAAATGGCTAGGGGTGGGCCGGGCTGAAGCCAGAAGCCAGAAGCCAGGAGCTTATTCTAAGTCTCCCATGTGGGTGCAGGGACCCAAGCACTTGGGCCATCTTCCACTGCTTTCCCAGGCAGGTTAGCAGGGAGCTGCATTGGAAGTGCAGCAGCCGGGTCTTGAACCAATGCCCATGTGGGATGCAGGCACTACAGACTGTGGATTAACTACACCACAGTGCCTGCCCCGGCTCACCTGCTCTTGCACATGATCTCAATTCAGCCTGACAATGTTGTGTGGTAGAAATTACCTTCATACAGAGGCTAAGATATTACATAAATTCTCAGTCCTAAAGCTGTGAGGCCTGGGTTGTTTCTGTTCCACTACACAAGGCCCTGAGACTATTCCTAAGAGGGTGAGAATGCCATTTTTTGAAGAGTGGTGGTGGGAGAAATGCCCATTAGAAAATCTTTTTCTGACTAAGAAGGCTGTGGAATGGCTGTGGAATGAAATGTAGTCATTCTACAAAGGGATTTTCCATTCACCCTGTCAGATCATGCTCGCTGTGGGAAAAGTTGTAGAAGTACAGCTTCCCATGGTATCTCTCCAAAAGCAGCCCCATTGGCTGGCACCACGCCTCAATAGGCTAATCCTCCGCCTGCGGTGCCGGCACCCTGGGTTCTAGTCCCGGTCAGGGCGCTGGATTCTGTCCCGGTTGCTCCTCTTCCAGGCCAGCTCTCTGCTGTGGCCTGGGAAGGCAATGGAGGATGGCCCAAGTGCTTGGTCCCTGTACCCCATGGGAGACCAGGAAGAAGCACCTGGCTCCTGCCTTCCGATCAGCAGAGTGCGCCAGCCGCAGCGGCCATTAAAGGGTGAACCAATGGTAAAGGAAGACCTTTCTCTCTGTCTCTCTCTCTCACACTGTCCACTCTGCCTGTCAAAAAATAAAATAAATAAATAAATAAAAAGTGGCCCCAGTACCACTGGCATGACCTCCACTTAGAATACCTGACTGAGATAGCAGACTCCAGTCCTACAAACTCTCAGAGGGCAGGGCCCAGCCATGTGAATGCTTAAACCAGATTGCCCACTTACCTTCAATTCTAGTATTATTTTAACTAAATGTTCAATACTGACCTAAAGATTTCTAAAACTCAACTTGGCTGACCACAACACAATCACCTCTTCTGGGTTCCCACTTTGAGATGAAGTACGGGAGAATGTGCTTTTCACAAGTCCAAGTCTTTTCTCCAGCTGGTACTGATGATCAGTTGGTTTTGAGAACTTCTGCTTTGCTGATAACCAATCAGAATTATTACAAGGCAGGCTTCATTTCCAACAGCAAGTTAGCCAGGGCCACAAGGGAAATAGTCATGGCAAGATAAATGAAAAAGTGCATCAGATAGAGAGAAGAAAAGGTCAAGGCCTTTCTGATGTTGAAATTGGGTATGGGGGGAAGAACTGCTATATTCCTAAAGCCATACCTGTGCAATTTGTATTCATTAAGTAAAAGCTTTATATGAAGGAGAAGGAGGAGGAGAAGAGGAGGAGGAAGAAGAGGAAGAAAAGGAGGAGGAGGAGGAGAAATCGAGTTGGTGCAGAGCAGCACAGACAGGGCCTTTCCTGGGCAAAGCCAAGAAGAGACTAAAATGTGTCCCTGAATCCTTCACAATTCCACTTCCTGTTGACTCTTAAGACCCTCAGTTGGCCCAGTGCAACCCTGTCAGAATGGAATACGTGATGAAGCAGTCCCTATAAAAGTGCTACTGACAACTTGAATCTACCTCCCAGGAGTGCAGACTTTTACACCTCCATTTTAAGAAGGTTCACTACTAGCACACTTAATCCAAAAGATGTTATCTCTAGGTGGAATGTCGGACACGAAAGAAAATAAGTGGGTGTGAGTAGGAGGAAGTGGGAGTGTGGTGGGCCCAGGAGGAAGAGGAACTTTTCTGATATCCAGAACATGTAAGACAGAAAAACATCTCCTCCGTGTAGTCTAAGCCCATACCCAGACGTTGACTAAGTCCCTGATACGTCTCTGTCTCTGGATAAGGGACCCTGGTCCTACTGCTGTGGGGTCATGCCCTAGAGAACCAAGGAGCATGGTTCAGATTACTGAGGGAGAATTTCAAGTTAGCCAATGATTGGTTTTAAGTGACCCCAATCTGTGCAGTGTTCCACCTTGCATGCTTTCAATATGCTCCTTAGATTTTTATATTAGCCAGATGGCATCCCAATTATCACTTACAGCCTTTTAAAATAAATCACTATCACTTCTCTGAAAGTAACAACATGATCTTATGCAATCCAAACTTCTTGGGGAGTGTCCAAAAACAAGATACCACATTCTCTCCAGCATTTAACCGTAAAACCTTTACCAAAAAAACAAAAAGCTATGTGTCATCTGGAACTAAGTGTCTCCATTTTAAGCTGCTATGCCTGTAACTGTCTCTGGGTACTTAGCAAAACAGGGCTCCTGACAATCAGGCCAAGTGAGCTCTTGGTGTTTGTAAGCAGAGCAAAAGGAGAAGAGCAGTACCTATGCACCTGAGTCAGGACGTCAAGGCCCCACGTTTGGCCTGGAGATTTGGGCATACATCTCTCCACTTCTCTCAGGCTTTTAAAAAAGCAAAGTTGCAGCACAGGTTACCAAGCAATTAATGGCTGCAGGTCCAAATGAGTATTTCATACCACCTCAGCTGGAATCAACCCTAGTGTTTGCTTTTAAGCAGCTCCTCTTAGGTGAGCTCAGTGCTAGACACCAAGACAGCAGCAACCCAAACAGAGAAACAAAAGAAATGGGAAACAAGAGGGTGTGAGAGCACTGGAGAGACCTGCTCTTCCGTCACCAAGGCATTGAGACAGTAGTAGGACTGGGAGATCCAGTGATACCCATTTCTTTATTTATTCGCTGTTTTAGAGAACTTCAGCAAACAGCTCCCAAGTTAGTTGTGCTTCCTCTATCAACCTTGCAACATTTGCTTTTAAATGTAGTTGATTATACAACTGTACACATGCCTTTTCCCTGAACAGTTGTTTAGAGGGACTTCTGCCAAAGGTCCCGGAAGTAAACATAAACATCATGAATTCGCTTAGAGGAAGATGACATGTATGTACTTCATACATATATATATATAATACAAACTACACATTAAATATAGTATTAGCAAAATATACTACCTTTTACTTCTTAAGTTATATAGTATAATATTAGGAAAACATTGACGAAGGGACAAGAATGAAAACTATGAACCTTAACTATCTAACAGAACAAATACGGTGCCTGCTGGCCTTGAGAACAGCACACTCCTTCATTTGATCTTTTAATGGTGTCAGTTGCCCTAATCTACAGCTTTAACCATAGGACCAGATGACTCATTCCTCCTATAGCCAGATCTCTGTGCCTAGAAGCCAAGAATGACAAAGGGCATGCGAGAAAAGTTTACTCTACTGTGTCTTAATCTGTAGAAGAGAGAGAGAGCAAGGATAAGTTTAGCCTGTTTCATCCGCATGCTGGAATTAAACTCAAGTCATTTCACATCCATCTCCTATTTGCAGTTAATGTATACAGCGTGCACTCCACGAGCATTGACACCAATGTTGGCAAAAAAGCAACAAAGCTTCCTTTCTGACATGCCAAATAGATCTTTCTCAATATCTGAGCTCCAAGAACACCTATCTCGGAGCACTGAGCTCCCACAAGCAATCAGCTGGTTTTCATCTCTCTCCTGCAGCTGCTAAAACGCTGATTTCAACCTGCAAAGATTTCTGGGCCCCATCAGTCAGCACGTCTCGCGCCGTGTTCACAGCCCGATTACGGGAGACAATGCATCTAATAGGAAGAGCTGCTGGAGACGGTGGAGGATACCTTCACGCTAGTTGCTTCCGCAGAAAAGGCATGCAAGTCTAATTTTAATGGCAAGAATCACTTACTCTGTTACAGCGGTGCTGCTGAAGGAATTATCCTGAAGGCTGAAACAGAAACAAGAAAACATCAGCCAAGTCTGGCCGGGGAGCCGTCTCCCTGATTGCTCTCCGGGAGTTAGAGCGCATACACAAACATGGCATTGCAAGGCAAGTCTCAGGGCTCGCCCGGCACGCTCTACCTTGGGCTGCTGTCTGCACATGCTCGTAACGACACCCCCAGCAGGGGCCCAGCTGCACAGGCGAACCACAAAGCCCGGCAGCCCGCGAGGGTGCGGGGACCGAGCTGGGCGGGGCGCGGCGGCGGCGCGACCGAGACCCCGGCTGGCAGCGAGGGGCACCTGGAGAGTTCCCGCGCGCCCCCAGCCTAGCCAGCCTTCGCTGCACGGCTCTCTGGGCCAGCCACCCCCACCCCGGGGCCGGCCGGCGACGTCCTCCTGTTTCTGCCTAGGTGCTGAAATACCCCCGGAGACCTGCTTTCCTCCAGACGTCTCCTACCAGTCTGACTGAGCTACCCCCCCCCCACTCCCAATCCCCAGGGCTGGAGGCTCGCCGAGAAGCATCCATCCTTCAGAAAAAGCCGAGGGGGAGGGGGACTTCGCTGCCGGGGTTTTGCTTGGTTTTTATTGTGTGTGTTCTTTTCATTGCTTAGGAGAAGAGCCGTTAAGAAGGACTGGGGCATCACTCCCGATCTGTCTGCCCCGTTATCTCAGACCCACAGAGGAAGCGCCCAGCCCGGGAGGACAGAGCTGTGAATGAGCCCACACAGGGCAAGTGGAGCATTTATTTATTACAGGCATTAGCTGGTGACTAGGGCACTTGAAAGGGGGTGGGGCTTGCTCCGCCCCAGCCGCCCGCCTGAGCTGCACCCTCACAAAGGGTGGAGAGACAGAATGGACAAACACCACCCCCTGGAAGGAAGGTAGCCCTGCTGGAGGAGGGGAAAGCTGCCAGCCCCTAGTGGCTTCATGCCCCTGGGGATGTGTGTCCTGCCCTCTTTCCGTGGCTCCTTTCTCTGGTCACGTTGACCTTGATATGGAATGAACAGTCATCTGTGAAAGATGCTTATTTGAATTTTGAAGTAAGGTTCACTCCCCCCCCCCCTTTTTAATGTGTCCACTCCCAGAAGCAACTGAGATGGTGGCTTTTAGTGCAAAGTACACAAGGTGATGAGTTAATTTAAGACCGAAACCGCCAAAAATGTATTTTTAAATTTTTAAATGTTTTTTTAAATTTCTAAATTTCAAACTTAGAAATGCGGGGTTGGGGAGGTAGGGAAGCATGATCTATCAGTGCCATACTAAGTGTCATACTGTTTAATAGGTCCACCCAAAGGCTAGGAGATTATCCTTGTGCTTGACTTAGCTAAGCACAGTGGATTAGATCTTACCCATGTCGAGTTACATGGTAACTTGCACGTTTACGCACTCTGTCCAGAGGACAAAGATACCTCAGCATTCCCGGTTATACTGTATTGTGGAATGCTAACCAGTTTTGCATCTAACCAAACTAACATACCACCTAAGTGCCTGTAAATACCTGGATCCTCAAAATGCTCTTGGAACCAGACTCACCAGCTTACAGTTTCCCTCTTATAAATGAGAGGGAATGGACGCGCCTGTATTGATTATCATACCTTTAATTTTTATATTCATATTTGAGAAATCCAAATTGAGTTTCAAAGTAAAACATTTCAGTTTCTTTGCAATTTTATTTTCTCCAAATATTATTTAAATCAACTGAATAAAAGCTTAATGAGTTCTTTATTAGCTCTTTGTTACTACAATGAAATACCTGAGAATACTAACTAAATAAGGAGAAACATGTTTTTAGCTCATACTTTGGGAGGTTCAAATCCAAGACCAGGTGATTCTGATTAGGGTGGCTATGGTAGAGTAGGGAGTGGAAGGTGGAAGGGCCACACAGTGAGCCGGGAAGCAGAGACAAGCTGGGTCCCAATCAGGTTTTATAACCAACCCTCCCTGTAGAAGTACCTGCTGAGGGCACATCCACTAAACACAGGAACTGTGGTAAGTTTCTACCCTCTTCTTACCATCAACTTAAGATCTCAGGGTTTAAACATCTGCCTGCCTTCAGGATCCAAATCTTGTTCAAATCATAATGTGATCTTAGACTTAATTCTATGGGCTAACAGAAGTTTAGAAATACTAAGCCCTTGAACATATGGATATGCAGTACTTATATGTTTCTAAACATACACTGGGTAGGTTTGAGGGTTTGAGACATGGACCTCTATACTGTGTTCATTGTTTAGCCACCACAGATTGAGGTCTGTTTTTCTGTTTATTGAGACTGCTCAAACTCAGTCCATATTCAATCCTTAGTTCCACAGATCTGAAGGTTGTCGGTTTGCACTGACCCATTTTACTCGCTGGGTCTGGTAATGAATCCTGGTATTCCAGTCAAGGAGCACACTTGTCTCAAGTGAATGTTCCCACTGGTCCATTTGCAAAAGGGAAGTGCAATGCTTTCAATATTCAAACAGGATTTAGACAAATACATGAAATCATATGGGCCCTTTGAAAATAAAATGAAATAACACATGTGTTCAATAAATGCAACTACTCAAGAATGTCCACAGAAAAGAAATAAGAATTCTCAGCAACTCAATAGCAAGGGCCAAAACTGTTCTAGGTGGTGTACATCTGATGAAAGCAATCAGTTGATACAGTTGATTATAGTTAACAACCAAGAATATCCCAGAAAAATTCCCTTATTTGGTAAGGTGTAAGAAAGTCAACGATTTTAACTTTTACATCCTAAGATATTTGTTTTTATCTTAAATTAGGTTTATAAATTGTATTTATTAATGGTTTTTCAAGTATCTTTTTTTATTTTTGTACTCTTCAACTTAGAATAGGACAATACTGATAAACATCACACAGCAACTCAAGTACAGTTCAAAAAGAGAAGCAGAAAAATTAATATTGGTGTCCACGAAGAAGTAAATCTAGACCAGTATTTCCCAAAAGGGCAGTGAAAATCTAGTCTCTCAAATCATCTAGAAAAAAAGTTATAAAAATACATCATGGAAAATACATTTTTGAAAAGTTACAAATTTTAAATTCACAATGCACATTAGATAGTAAAGTATTCCTGTCTTTAATCAAAGTTTCTCAGTCTGAAGAACAATTTTTTTGCCCTTAAATATATCATCAATTAGCACCCTATGTAACCGAATTTTGAGAGAAGAGTTCCTGAGTACCTTAGGAAAAGAAATTCAACAGAGATCAACTGACATAGTTCTTTATTGAACAAATGAATGAGTGAACAAATGATGCCTAATCATTACCATTGTCTATAGTTACTAATAAGACAGTCTCCACCAGCAGTACCTACACGAAATATATCATATATATATATTATATGCAAAACTATTTTAAACTCTAAGTAGAACAAGGGAGAAATGAAGATGCTAGATTTGAATATGGTTAATTTACATGCATGTTAAAAGCTTCAATGTTCAGCTTTTTCTCTGAGTGCTCTTAAAACCAATATCTGACTTTCAAGTTGAATACTAATAGTTTCTTTACAATAATAACAAAATTTTTGTATTCTAATGTGTTGGTTTGCCTGTATGCAAAGTTTAAAACAAGAGAATAGTCAAAAAGAAATATCCAGAATTGCCAGAATTTAAACCCATCGCTTGCTGGTAGTATAAACTTGGATAGACTCTACATTTCCATATTCTGATCTGCAAAATGGACATCATGATGATATACCTCATGTTCATCTTACAAAGATTAATGCATGCCTTCCAAATAAACAAACACTAGTTTTATCATTATATTCATTATTAGTAACACTATATAATAAATAAGAGTATGTAAACGTGAAGTCAGAAGATGAAAAAATAAAACAAACTGCTCCGCTTTGTAGTAGGCTTACAGGTGATATTTCCTTCCTCCTCTTCTATCGGCACAGTGCTTACATCGCTTTCTCTTTGCTTACAGAAGAGTAAAATTCAGAAGTTTACTGAATGCGAATGGGCTGCTCTGGCTGAAATGAGCTCCTTCCAGGATGGCTCTGTGCTCACTTCACAACTCCTCATCTTAAAACACATGAACATCCCTGGAGAAACAGACAATTCTGAGAAATCACTTTCTGCCAGAAGCTGGGGCAAGGAGCCAGAATCCTTACAATGCCAGGAAGTCAACACCGACTTGCTCTATTGGCCTGGACACAGTGACTTGTCGCTTCCTGCCAGGACCCTTGGGAATGACCAGTCTTGCCTCTGGAAGAGAGGACTCTTGTCTGAAAAGATAATTTTCCATAAAACAGAAAATTCTCCCTGAATCCCTGCCCTCTAATCCCTTCCTTTGCTAGCCACAGTATCTCACTCCACAGCAAGGGCCTCATGAGCTGAGTGGCCTATACCTGAGCTCTTGAAGAATCAAAAGTGCCCTAGATGGGTGGCGGTGGGAGTTCACCCAGTCGGTGAGATGCCTGCACCCCGTATCTCAGTGTCCCCCACGTCTGAGTGCCCGGGTTCAAGTCCCAATTCTAGATTCCTGCTATTGCAGATCCTGGGAGGCAGGAGCGATGATTGAAGTAACTGGATTCCTGCCAGCCATGTGGGAGATGTGGGAGACGTGCTCTGAGTTCCTGGCTGCCGCCTGCAGCCTGGCCCAGCTCCAACCACTGCAGGCATTTGGGGAGGTGAACCAGCAGATGGGAGCTTGCTTCTGCCCGTCTGTCTCTCAAAGAAAGAATTATTTTAATGAGGATTCTAAGTTTATATTTAAAAAGGTGGTAGTAAGACAGACTTGATACCAAAAATAATACTGGGGACAGATTGTTTAGAGTATTGGCATCCAGTGGTGTACATCGAGTCTACCTTTGTCTGACATTCTCTGATTAATGATAAAAAGAAGATACAATGTACATTGAATATTAAGTGACATTTTGATTGTCAAAGATTCAGGATCTCAAGAGGTCAACAAAAGTGATGGTGGAGTGTCACTCCCCGTCTTCGTGGAGGAACGACACAGGACCCTGCGCTGTTCTTTCGTCTGCTCGGCCCTCCCCGGGTTTGCTGCTGGTTCTTCCCGGGTTGGCTGCCGTCCCTTCCACCTCCGTGGAAGGGCGGTTCCCCCTGCCACTTTTCCCCACTTCCGCGGGGGAGCGGCACACCGCCGGCCGGCTCTCTCGGGGGCTGCACAGGTGTTCCTTCAGATAGATGTTCCCCTTAGATGTTCCTGGTGCATGTTGTCTCTCTCCTCCTTTATAGTCCTCTTCCGCCAATCCCAACTCTGCTACCCACACGCAGAGCACACTGCTCTCCTCCAATCAGGAGCAGGATCAGCTCCTGGAGGTCATCACTCAGTTGGCAAGAGGCAGCTGCGTAGAAGCTGTTTCCTCCTCTCCCAGTGCCATATTGTGGGAGAGCAGATGCATAGAATAAGTCTTAATTCCAGTAACTTAGTCTAGTCCGAGTTGCTCCCCACAGTGGAGAACAGCTTGAACCGCATTCAAAACCAGTGACCAGCGAGGTCTTGGTAGTATCAACAAAGAACAAAAACCAGAAAGGATAGTGACGTGTCAGTTTCAAAGGGAATGAGTCAAGTATCAAAGGATTTAAAGTGGTCCTTAAAAAAAATATATGAAGCCCTTAATTTGGTAAATGCTACCATTTTATAATTATGCTGTGTCAAATATGAGGTGAAGTTGGTAATTTTGAGCTATTAATTTTTTTCAGAAATGTTATATATCAGTAAAACTCCTCTAATGGGCAAGCCTTAATCTTTGCTGTTTCTGAGAATAATTTCACTATATTATATACAGAATATAAAACAAAAATGTTTAATGCTTTCTTTACCACTTACTATCGCCTATCAGGTCCTATATGCTCTGGCTCTGGAGGCAACTGAACACTTCCAATCACACCAGCTTCCTCACAGTTATTACAATAGCTAAACCTGACCCTGCCCTAGGGCCATTTTATTCTCTCTCTGTCTCTGCCTCTGTCTCTGTCTCTGTCTCTCTCTATATATATATAAATACATAAACATATACATATACATGTATATCTATATACATATGCATATAGATATATATACATATATATGTGTGTATATGTGTGTGTGTGTGTGTGTATATATACATATATATTAGCAAGGAGCTGGATTAGAAGTGGAGCATCCAGGACTCGAACCAATGCCCATGTAGGATGCCAGCACTGCAGGCAGCAGCTTTACCTGCTACACCTCAGCACTGGCCCCCCATATATTTTTATTATCATCTATTTGAAAGACAGTGAAAGGGAGAGAAGAAAGAAGAGAGAAAAGGGCAGGAAGAACATGCTTTCTTCCACCTCCAAATCCCCTCAATAGCTACAGCCAGAAGCCTGACTCCCCCGAGGTATCGCATGTAGGTGGCAGGGCCCCAAGCACGTGAGCCATCAACGCTGTCTCCCAGGGTGCATTAGCAGGAAGCCGAATTGGAAGCAGAGTAGCCAAGACTTGAACCGACACTCAGATACAAGACATGGGCATCCCAAGTGGCAGCTTAACCCACGGTGCCACAATCCCACCCTGCCTGTGACCTGTGCTATTGCCACTGCCCACGCTAATACCACCACTTCCAACGTGCTCAAATGCGCTTCCTCAGGGGACCTTATCTGAGCACTCTCCTGAAATAAGCATCTCCCATGACTCCCTTGTGTTCTATTTCCTTCATAGGATCTACCGCTCTTACATTTAATGTATGTTTGTCTAGTTGTTTTATAATCTTCCCCAGCCGGCATGCACACACACACACACACACACTATAATGTAAACTTTTTGAGGACAAAGACTTTGGGTCTTATTCTATTCCTAGGACCAGAAATAGCATCTACCATAACAGCTACTTGATAAATGTTTGTGGAATGAAATTCACAAGTGAATATTTGGTTTAACTTTTTCAAGATAAAACTCCATTTACATCCTGTGTTTTTCAGTTTACTGTGAAACGCTAGCTCCTGTTGTAATTGATTCATTTGAAGTGAGGCTTTTCCAAGACAAGTCATCTTCAGGCAATGAGACCTTCCTGTACTAGACATTCCTTTTTTTGGTTCGGGGGTGACAAACAGATTTTATGCTACTATGTCACCTCAACCAGTGAGACTGCTGCTCAGAACTTTGTTTCTGGAGTGTGTTCCCAGTCCAGCAGGAGGGACCCTGGGATTGATTGTCCAGCAATTTTTGCCACAGGAGCAGTATGTTGGCATAGTAACAGAATTATCAACCAAGAGCACCCTATTATGATATAAATTTTCTTGGGGAGATCACATTTTATCATTAACATCCTAGTTTGAATTAATTTTCCAATGACCAAATACATCCTTGCTACTGATGTGGTTCTCAGAAGTTACCTGGTCTTTTTCTAATACCTAAACTCCCAGAACGATTTCCAACGGCTGCTTGAAACCTTTAAGCGCCAGAAATTGACACCTCACAAAAGCAACCTCCAACCCTTGGGGGAAAAATATTCCAGCGGTGGCCTCCCCTGCTTCCTGTTACATCCACCGATGACTGAACGCCACTCAGGATGAATCCACTCCATCCTCTCATCTCCTGGCCACAGCCTGGCAGTTCCTGCAGTAGGTTCTCATATGACATGAATTAGAATCCCACAGCATCTTGTGTAGCGCTGATACGGTGTGATAACATCTTAGAGCGGAGCCCCCGCAGTGCATTTATCACTCCACACGTGGTCTGCTCGGGGAAGAGTGAAACGTGATTCACATCTCCTTCTCAACACTCCACTCCTGCACGCGGCTCACTGTGAGTGGCTTTGGTAGTTCCCTCCTCCTTCAGACTCCGATTAGCTGTGTAAACCGATACTCCAAAGTCACATCCATGCCATTCAGAGGAGATAACTGATTGGATGAACCCAAGTTCCAGCTTTATATCTCTTCCTATAAAATTTTATATTGTTTAAGAGACCATTTCATACCATTCAATTCATTTGTTCAGAACTTTTAGAATATAAACTCTTGTAAAAATTAGATTGACTATCCCTTACAATTGCACATGATCTGGACTCTGGATACAGTCCTTTCAGAAAGTTGTAGTATGTAATAAATACACTTATATTCAACACATAGTGTTTTCCTGCTTCTATATGTCAGGAAATCTATTAAATAAGTATTCACTTTTCACATTAAATTTTAAAATATTTGAAACTCCTTTACTGCAAGGGTGGGAAGTGGAAAGAGAAGACATGAGACCCAGTGCTTGGGATGCTACTAAAGAGAGAGATAGCAAAGGGAGGGCCCCAGGGTTACCAAGTGGCAGCATGAAGGCACAAAGGGATACCATGGGAGAGTGGCCCTTCCATCCTCTTCAGCACCCTATTTCTCTCAGCAAAGTGACAGAGCTGAAGCTCAACACGGATGTAATTTGGTGAGTCATCTAACGGAAAGACAGCCTCACACCTCCTTGGGTACACATAAACTAGGACACATCCAAGATTATCTGGGCCCTGCTCAGCAATGCTGCCCCTGGTCTATGAAGGAGAAAGAGTATTGTCTCCCTCAAATTCCTCTTAGACCCTCAAAGAGAAGATTTCATGTTTTTATTTCCTATGGTTCACCTTTACTACTCCTCTTTCTTTACAGATGGTATTTGAGCTTTGAACCAAATAAATCTGCCCACATTTCCAATGGTCATCTCCTTAGATAAAGACCTTATATGTTTACAGCAAAATAGTCCATATCTCTTTAATATTCCCATCCCATGGACATGATTCCTGCTATTTTTTAAAAAGACATATTCATTTATTTATCTGAAAGGCAGAGTATCAGAGAGAGGTTGTGGTGGGCGTGGTGGTGGTGGGAATAGCCTCCATCCTCTGATGTACTCCCCAAGTGGCTCTGAAATTGGAAAAGACCCCCTAAAATTTACCCTGAAATGTGGCCCCTTAAAGTTCCCTAGAAATGCTACCCGGGGTGCCACATGCGCTACCGGAATTTGGGGTGCCTTACAATTTCACCACAGGCTTATTACCAAATCCCCAATATTAATAAGCCCAAGAGGGTTCTTGCCTAATATTTACAGAAGAATTCTAAATACCGGCACAGATAAATGAGGCAGCATGGTACGTTTTAAGCTTTTATTTAGTAAAAAAGGTGCATAAGTGAGTGAGAGCTTTATTTAGGGGAGAGAAGTGAATAGGGGTTCATACCAAGCACCAGAAACCAGCATCTAGGCCAGGAAGCCTAGAGCACATGGCCTGAAGGCCATGTGCCCTGGAGGGGCAGGGCTACAGCAAGCCCTGTCCTGGGGAGAGGCCAGGGAAGAAGAGCAGGGCAGAGCCTCGAATACACTGTGCCCCAGGCTTTTAACCCACTCCAAAGGGGAGTGGTTAATTAACCTGATTGGCTGGTGGGCACCCTGGTGTGGCCAGGTAGGGGAGTGAGGCCACACAGGGGCATGGCAAAAGCATCAGGTAGGAGCATGAGGTCACACAGGGGCGTGGTCTTCCAGTTCACAAATCTGACCAATTTTAACCTGTATGCCTGCCTACTTCAGCTCCAGCAGCCTGGAACTCCAACCTGGTCCCCGACATGGGTGGCAGGAGCCTAAGCACCTAGTCCATCTTCCGCTGCCTTCCCAGACACATTATCAAGGAGATGGATTGGAAGAAGAGCAGCCAGGATTCAAACAGGCTCTCTGATATGAGATGCTGGTATCCCAAGTGGCAGTTTAACCCACTGCACCACAACGCTGGCCTCTGATTGTTGTAATCACTTAAAACAGCCACTTTATTTGGCTCAGGACTTTGAGAGTTAGAAATTCCTGGAAAGTTCAGGGGGTAGTTCATCTCTGATCCATGTGGTATCAGCTGGGGCAGGTGGAAGCAAGGACCACCCTCCGTGTTTGCATCTTCACTCACACAGCTAATAACACAGTGCTCCTTGGCCCCTCTCTCCCTACACAGCTCCTCCTGCAGAGCCCCTCTCCATGGTGACTCCCAGCACAGTGGTTTTAGAGCACTCTGTCTTCTTCCACAGCAGCTGACTTCCCAGCACCAAAGCAGAGGCTCCCACTCTACGTAAAGGCTGCACCTAGAACTACAAGTGCCCGGGTTCACTTTCTGATGCCAGCTTCCTGCTAATGTGCACCGTGATAGGCAGCGGGCTCAAAATTTGGCCTCTATCACCCATGTGGGAGACCTTAATTGAGTTTACTTGATTTCCCAGCTCCTGGCTTCTGCCTGACTCAGTCAGGGCTGTTACAGATTTTTGGGGAGTGAAACAAAAGGTAGAAGCTTTCTCTTTCAGTTTTTCCAATAAATGAAAAATATTTTTCAAAGTACAGAACTTCATAGCATCACTCTGGCCACTCTCTTTATGATACTCTAATTTACTATGGAGTAGATACAAGTCAGCCTAGACTCAAATACAGAGTAACAGAACCTTCCTTTTAATAGAAGTGTCAAGGAATTTATGACCATCTTTCATTTACAACAGACAGTTACAATGGTGCATCGAGGAATAATTATTACGGGTTTCCTTATCCTTTGGGTCATGACAGTAGAGAGTGATACTTCTCATTTCAGTAGACTACTGGCCTGCTTTCGGTGCACCAACATATACATGTATATATGTATTCCTATACATATGAATGGATGGATGGAAGTCTCTACTGTTGAGGAACAGTGGTTTTTCCTTCTATTTGTTGAATTATTTATTTAGAGAAGGGTTAAGCTTATGATTATAAAATAAACAGAAAGTAAGTCATTGTAAACATTAAAAGAAAAAAGGAAAGGAAGGAGGAGGGAGTGTATGGTGGGGAGTATTACTATGACCTTAAATCTCTATATATGAAGAACATGAAATTTGTACACCTTATAGTCCCGGTCGGGGCGCCGGATTCTGTCCCAGTTGCCCCTCTTCTAGGCCAGCTCTCTGCTGTGGCCCGGGAAGGCAGTGGAGGATGGCCCAAGTCCTTGGGCCCTGCACCCTATGGGAGACCAGGAGAAGCACCTGGCTCCTGCCATCGGATCAGCGCGGTGCGCTGGCCGCAGCGCGCCAGCCGCGGCGGCCATTGGAGGGTAAACCAATGGCAAAGGAAGACCTTTCTCTCTCTCTCTATCTCACTGTCCACTCTGCCTGTAAAAAAAAAAATTAAAAAAATTTAAAAAAAGTTAAAAAAGAATAAAGGCAAAAATTCTGCTGTTCTCAGGGAACAAAATACATCAGACTAATTAATTTAGATAATTCAAGCAATAGTTCTTTTTTTTTTTTTCTTTTTTTTTTTTTTTTTTTTTGACAGGCAGAGTTAGACAGTGAGAGAGAGACAGAGAGAAAGGTCTTCCTTCCATTGGTTCACCCCTCAAATGGCCTCTACGGCCAGCATACTGCACAGATCCGAAGCCAGGAGCCAGGTGCTTCCTCCTGGTTTCCCACATGGGTGCAGGCTCCCAAGCACCTGGGCCATCCTCCACTGCCTTCCTGGGCCACAGCAGAGAGCTGGACTGGAAGAGGAGCAACCGGGACAGAATCCGGCACCCCCACAGGGACTAGAACCTGGCGTGCCAGCGCCGCAAGGCAGAGGATTAGCCTAGTGAGCTGTGGAGCCGGCCTAAAGCAATAGCTCTTAAGGGGGCTGTTTCAACATCCTGGCATGCCATGATAAGCTGCAAAATGTACTGCAACTTGCAAGCCTTTTGTCAAATATTGACACTTGTGAATAATTCAATTTCTAAATAAATTAGAGCAGATCCAAAGTTTTCTCTACAACAGCATTACTCTCTCACACATGCATTCCTAACTATATTCATCAGTGGGTGGAGATTAAGAGGTGGAGTCGTTGTAGCTCTTCACCCCGCTCCCTGGGAACTGTTCATAACCCTGACACACTGGTGGGAAAGTTCCACACCCCAGCCATCATCCATTCTGTATGGCTTGGAGAAGGAAAAAAAGAAAGAAAATTAGTAATTCCTAGCTGTAAGCATGTTGCTAGTCAAGTCAGTATTAGCAGGATGGATTAAAGACAGATAAAATCCAAATACGAAGCAACTTTGAAGTTTGTTTTGCTGTGTAACAAGAGAACCATGTTATAGTCTCATACTCCCTTCTATCTTCAGTGTTTCTCCTTCACCCAACCTCTTCCCTTATAGGCTCACAAATTGGGTAACAAGACTCAGTAAAATATATCAGCTGCCAATCACACTACAAAAATAACTCAAAGGTCATATTTTCCTAAGGTTGGGTCAGAAATACAGTTTATTAATACTGAAAACAGCAGATATATTTAGAGTTCAAAAAGCATAACATCTCATTCCACAACTATTTCTAATAGCTAACTGCATATTAGTAGAAAACCAAAATTCGCCATTATCACCTCCCTGAGACAACGACCTGGTTTCTCCCAAGGACCTTGTGAGCAGTTCACAATTTGTGGGTGGCTGACACACATCAGAGAGAGTGGCATTCCCTTGAGCCCAGGAGCAGTCCGGGCTGCTGCTTTGCTATATTTGGTAACAATCCCTCGTGCAAGACTCAACTCAGATCACTGTTGGGACTATTGTCACTTAAGCTTGATCCTGCACAGGCACCAACTAACATCTTAATGGTCCTCAAGAAATCATTAAAAATTCATGTATGACATTGTGACTTTCAACAAAAAGGTAAAAATCAAGTCCTAAAATCATTAGGACATGAATTAATGACATAGGACTGATTATAAATGGTCAAGCTAGTGAGAAAAAAAATAGAAGAACTACAACCAACTTCTAAGGAAACACGAATTTAAAAATGTATACCATCAGTTAAAGATATTTTTTATTTAATCAGTAAAATACTGAATTCTTAAAAGTCTAGAATGCAGCATAATCTTAGCAGAAAGTATACAACACAGAGGGTTCTAGGGCCTGGATGCTGTCTCCATTAATGTCAATGTTCCACCATTAACACAATCAACCTTGAGTGTGAGTGGCTAAACGTTTCTGGAACTCAGTGCACTAAAATATGAAACCACTGTACCTGATTTTTTAAATTAATTATTTTTTATCTATTTGAGGGGCAGAGAGAGACAGAGAGAGAGAGAGAACTCACACCCATCTGCTAGTTCACTTCCTAAATGCCTGCAACAGCCAAAACTGATCTGGGTCAAAGTCAAGAACCAAGAACTCAGCTCAGGTCTCCCATGTGGGTAGCAGGACCCCAATCATTTGAGCCATCACCTGCTACTTCCCAAGGTTCACATTAGCAGGAAGCAGGAATTAGGAGAGGGCTCAGAAGGAAGAAACTAAGGATGAAATGAGGCAGCAAAGTATGGGTGGACATTAAGAGGCAATGAAGGTATCTGAATTTACAATCAGACCATGGGATTCTCCAAACGGCCCAACTTGAAGCTGTTTCACATCCCAAGTACCCCTTTGTCTGTTACCCACCTTCTTCCTACCATCACGAGAAATAACATAGTAGGAAAAGAATCACTTTACTTTTCAGGCTCCGGAATGACCACCCCACTGCTGCTAACATGTGCTCATACGGGTAGAGTTGCAGACCCAGGTCTGCCTTGTACCATTCGTGAGTGGGCAGGGAGGCTTTGCTGTGATAAATATTGTCAAGAATTGGCTGGGAGGTTATGTTCACACTCCTTAAATTGAGGGAGACTGGGTCATAGACCATGAAGTAGATACCAGGGCTACATTTTCCAAACTACTTACCACATTGTCTTGAGCTCTCATCACTCACTCAATAGCTTCTCTCCTTGGCCTCTAGCTCAGGTAGGATTTAACTCAAGAATTTTTAGTTTTCCCCCCAATTTCTCCAATCTACACAAAAAAACCCACTAGTCTAATAAACCCACATATACCTATTACTCGGCTTCAACAATGTTCATCGCCTAGCCATTCTTCTACTGACAAATGCTAGCCCCCCTACAATATCATCAAAATAATCTATTCATAAGAAAAGCTGAGTTCATTTTAGCTGATAAGACAGGATACTACTGTCAGAGTTGTAAGACCCTCTTGAAGTGAGGACGGCAAACTTGGGATATTTACAAGGTGTTGGAGACTAGTTTAAGGCGAATCTCTCAACAGAATGAGACATATTTAGGACTAAGGAAAGATCGTGATATAATAACTTCTGGCATGTAGACACAACCAGATGAGGATTTTGAGAAGAAGCTTTCAGAGCCTTGACGTGAACAGTGGCTTCGTGCTATTAAAGAGTTGAATACTTTGATGTTCATTCAAATGAGTTTTATAGGAAGCTCCTGAAACTATAAGTTTATATGAAACATCTGTCTCGGGAAAGAATACTTTGGAATAGTGAAAGCAGATAGGTGAAGGCAGTGTAATAAACTCAAGTTACTGAAGTAACCAAAGAGTGAAGTTATATGAATGTACGTTAAGGTTTGTAGATGGATATGGTTTGGTTCTCATTTTCATCTAGTGTCCACTCCCTTTTATTGTTGCTACTATTTTCTAAAGTATTTGAAATTACTGCTTATTTTGTAAAGCTACCAACACTATCCAGCTCATGTACATACTCTGTAATAGGAAAAATATCTGATAACCTGGATCCTCGTATGCATTCTTTTTAAAATTTTTGTTCAGTTGTTCTATTCTTAGTTTTATCAGGAAAGCCAAGCAAATAACTCTCATACTAGAAATTCACTGTCACCTCTGAAATAAAAAGAAAATGCTGAAGACAATTCAGAATCTCATAGAGCTCTAAACGGAAAAATCATCACCTTATTAGGGAAACAGCCCCTCTAAGCCATACCAGGAGCACAGAGAACCAGCAAGTACAAATTCAATGTGGGCTTTGTAGGGTGCATGCCAGGTAAAGTCAGCTCCTCTTCAGTAAATCAAACTATTCTTCCAAGGAAAAAGCTGCCTTAGAGACAACGCATCACAGCTTTTGATAACCACTCCTTTGGGAAAAGGAGTGACATCTACTTCTGGGAAAACACATAATATAAATGTACTCAGGACACAAATAGTAATGAAGAGAAAAAGTCATCTCTGGGTTTTTGGGAAAAGCTTGCCTTGGTGGAAAAAAGTTTCAGAGTCATACCTGAGTGAGAATCTTGAAAAAAATAACTTAGCATCCAATCTCTCAAGGTCACGTAAGTTTCAAAAATCTACCTTACACAATCTTGCAAACTTCTAACGACAGGAAGAGGTAACACACAGACAGATCCTGGCATCCAAAATGCATTGTTATTTCCACTGCCGTCCATGTCTTTGAGAAAAGTGTGATCCAAAGTAAGGAGGGATTGGGGTCTGATGGTCCAGGGCCCACAGTGCCTTGTTTGTGTTGTGTGCCTTGGTGAATAGTTTTGTATGGAGGCCTGGCATCAGTGGAGCCACACTTCAAGAATATGAATTTGACAGCCAGTGTCACTTTTAGATTTGCAATAATGATTCTTCACTGGACGTTGGCTTTAAAGACTGACCAGTGAACATACGCTGAGGCTGTCTTTTGGGACCCTGTCTCAGCACTGACAGGCTGAGTGTGACCCGTGTTCCTATGTCTAACAATGCCTCAGTCTCTGCTCACCACTTGTCTTATACGCTTGAAAACAGAGGCGACTCTCTCCAGCTGTCCTTGTGAGGTGAGTGGTTTTCCACAGGTGTTGCTCTGGCGTGCTGGGGGGATTTGAATGGCAGCCAGCCACAGAAGAGCAAAGTACTTAATTTGTCACTCCTTCCTCTCAGGGCTCCTGCATGCAGTACACTCGTGCATGATGTAGGGTTTCCCGGGAGCGCTGAGTGCCTCCACCACCTTTTCTTTCTTACTCGCACTTCTAGAGGCACTCACAGGTGAGTGGGGTATTGACAGCTGAGGAATATTTTACAGTACGAAACAAAGCATGCAACTGTACAATATGTATTGGGTTAAACCATATAAAACTGTCCTTTTTTGTGTGTAAATCTATATGGTGCAAAGACACACATACCAGAACTCCTCTGTGTCTGAAGCCGTAACACGAGGGAAGCAGAGCAGCAATTCTGTGGGGATCTAAATTGGTTTAAGAGATGCTGTACACTGAGGAATATGTGCCATAGAGTCTTTTAAGGAAATCAAAGTATTTTTATAATAGTTTCTGTGATCATATTTTACCATATACTATCCTAGTACAATACATAAACATGATACAGAAATTCATAACTGATTCAAAATATAAAATGCATAATCATTTCTAATTCGAAGTATTACTTTTAAATTTTTTTAGTAATTCTAGTTGATACTCTTTTAAGAGAATCAAATTTCTGTGAAGTGAAATTAATAAAAAATTCTAAAATGCTATTTTAACTCACAAAAAATGATACTGCTGAGGACAGGCCGCACATTCTATGAAAATCTTAATTTTATCAGCATAATTATTCAGTTTGCTAAATAAAAGTGAGAAATACATTTTGTGGAACAAATATAAATTCGTAAATTACATAGATCCTTTTAAGATACTTAAACAGACACCATTATTCCAAAGAACAATGATAGACTTGGATGCGTAAAAATAAATTCAGTCATTTTTGACACTTTGCCAAATTTAATTCTAATAAAACTATAGCTTAAAAGATTGTATTTGTTATTATTAAGATACGTTTGCCACAAGAGGAGGATGGAACAAATTTTATTTAACAGTTTAACTTGATGATAACTTTTAAATACCTATGCTTTTGCCCCAGGCCTGAGAGATGTTTTGTGGCAGGCCTGTTTCCAGAAATATCTTTGCTCATTAATCACAATTAGTCATTTGCACCTATGATGTGAAAAGTAAATTGGAGAGAATAAATATCTAAAGGTGCTTGGGCCATATAAAAGGTTTCTGTTTAGAGTGTTAAAATCACGAAACCACAGAGGCCAGGCAGATGTCATAAACTGATGTAGCCACTGAGGAGGAAGTAATAAGGGAGGTGACTATGAAGCACTGGGCAGAGTTTACCCAAAGGGACATCTACTGCTCAACATCTACTGCTCAGGTCCAGCCTGCTGCTGCCACACGGAATGTGGGTCAAAGACGGCTTGATCTCATGCTTTTTTTTTTTTTTTCCGACAGGCAGAGTTAGGCAGTGAGAGAGACAGAGAGAAAAGTCTTCCTTCCGTTGGTTCACCCCCAAAATGGCCCCTACGGCCGTCGCACCGCGCTGATCCAAAGCCAGGAGCCAGGTGCTTCCTCCTGGTCTCCCATGGGGTGCAGGGCCCAAGGACTTGGCCATCCTCCACTGCACTCCCGGGCCACAGCAGAGAGCTGGACTGGAAGAGGGGCAACTGGGACAGAACCGGCGCCCCAACCGGGACTAGAACCCGGTGTGCCGGCACTGCAGGCAGAGGATTAGCCCAGTGAGCCAGGGCACACTAAAATATGGATAGTTTCATATAAAATCACTCAGCTAAAAAATTGTTTTAACTAACTGAAAGAACAGAGTATGTCAATGGACTAGATTTAACCAACCAACTACCACTTTGCCATCTTTACTCTAGATTAAGGTTAACAAGGACATGAACTAATGCTTTGCTGGCTACAGGATACTTCAAGTAGTCTGTGGCGCAAGAAATTTTGAAATGCATGTATACTTTTTTTTTTAAAAAAAAGATTCATTTATTTGAAAGTCAGAGTTACACATAGAGAGAAGGAAGAGTTAGAGAGAGCGGGAGAGAGAGGGAGGGAGAGAGGGAGAGAGGGAGAGAGAGAGAGGGAGAGAGGGAGAGAGGGAGAGAGGGAGAGGGGAAGAGAGGGAGAGAGGGAGAGGGAGAGGGGAAGAGAGGGAGAGGGAGAGAGGGAGAGAGGCAGAGGGAGAGAGGTCTTTCATCCACAGATTCACTCCCCAATTGGCTGCAATGGCTAGAGCTGTGCCAATCAGCCAGGAGCTTCTTCCGGGTCTTCCCCATGGATGCAAGGGCCAAGGAATTGGGCCATCTTCTACTGCTTTCCCAGGCCATGGCAGAGAGCTGGATCAGAAGTGAAGCAGCTGGGTCTCAAACCAGCTCCCATATGGGATGCCGGCACTGCAGGCGGCGGCTTTACCCGCTATGCCACGGTGCCAGCCCCACATACTTTTTTCACAATATGCATGTCCATGAACTTTTTGAAGACCTCTTGTATGCATCTCAAAAAAATTTTTGTAAATTTTTTTCATAAATTTTTCTTTTTAACAGTCTTATTTTTATTTGAGAGGTACAGAAAGAGCTCTGTTCTCCTGGTTCACGTCCCAGATGCCTGTAAAAGCCAGGGCTGGCCAGGACAAAGCTGGGAGCCAGGAACTCAGTCCAGGGCTTCCACATGTATGGCAGGGACCCTCACCTCCTACTTCCAAGGGTGTGCATCACCAGGAAAGTGACAGCAGGCCTGGAGCTAGGAATCAAACCCAGGCACTTGGTAGACGATGTAGATATCACAAGTTTGCACCTCAACCACTAGAAAAATGCAAATGTTTTGCACCAAAGCAAGCTTACCCTTTAAGTCTATTTTCCATGAACTTTTTGAAGTCCCTTCATACTCTTGTCTTTTCTGATTGCCTTGCCTGAGCTATCTTTCATGCCATCACTGTCTTCCTCCTCTTCTTCCTCCCTCTCTTCCTTTCTTTCTTCCCTTTTCCTCTCCAACCTGGCTTTTTGCTTTTCTTTTCTGGATATAAAATATGTCTATCACAAACATCGACATTTCAGTCTCAACTAACACTAATTAGCCAAGGAGAGAAAAATTTCTTCACACCACCTGTGTACGAACAGGGAGAGGGGATCCTGGAGAATTCGGTTTGGGCACCAAATGTCTCCCACACAGAATGAGGGAAAATTGATAACTCTTAAGATTAAGCTGCCTTGATAAAGCATATTTAAACCAAAAAAAAGGGATTTTTTTTGGTACTCAATGATGAAATATTTCCTGCTTTTCAAGTTTACTATTTTACGCAGAAAGTTACCAGACTTCTCAACTTCACACACCCTCATGCTAAAAAATAAAATCCAACTTGGAATATTAATAACTATTATTATTCTTCATATATAGACTGTTATAACTTAATCAGAATTTTGCCATAAACTCAGAGCAGATGATAACGATGTGAGAAGGTTAATCTCTACGTCTGTACCTGGTACAGTTGAGTACAGTTAGGGCTGGATTCTCTGTGCTAGCACATCTACTCCCACACAGAAGCAATGGAATAGAAAGGAACAGCAGTGAAACAAGGGTGCTGAGAAAATCATCACAAGAGAACTGATAGACCAAATACTTACAACACAGTCTCAAAAAAATAACAGGATGGGCAATTACACCTTGCTTGATGTTCCACCAATTGACCTTACCAAAACTATCTCCCCAATTTCTTCTCTGAAATCTTGATTTTCATCATTTATAGTAGCTTAATTTCTCTGCTCTCAGGAGCCATTTATAGATTAGATGTTTAAAAGGTCAAACAGGGGAGGCTTTCAGACTAGCAAATTCGATGGCAGTTAGAATGCTTGTATTCCACACCTGAGTACCTAGACTGGATTCCCAATGCCAGCTTCCTGTTAAGGCAGACTCTGGGAGGCAGCAGTGAAAGTTCAAGTCATTGGGTTCCTGCCACCCTCTTGGGAGATGTGGATTGTACTCCAGGCTCCTGTCTCCAGCCCTACACTAGTCCCTGGCTGTTGCCGCCATCTGAGGAATGAACTGGAAGGTTGGAGCTCTCTCTGTGTCTGTGCCCCCAACCCCTTCTCTTTGTTTGCCTCTCAAATAAAAGTAAATAAAATATCAAACATTTAAAACAGCATTCAAACATAAAATGTCATTTTATGGAATTATTCCTCAGTAATTATAGTGATGTCTTTTATTATTATTATTGTTTGAAAGACAGAGTTACAGAAAGAGGTAGAGACAGAGAGAAAGGTCTTCCATCTGCTGGTTCACTCCCCAAATGGCCACAATGGCTGGAGCTGCACCGATCTGAAGCCAGGAGCCGGGAGCTTCTTCTGGTTCTCCCACGTGGGTGCAGGGGCCCAAGCACGTGGGCCATCTTCTACTGCTATCCCAGGCCATAGCAGAGAGCTGGATTGGAAGAGGAGGAGCTGGGACTAGAAATGGCGCCCATATGGGATGCCAGCGCTTCAGACCAGGGCATTAACCCACTGAGCCACAGCGCTGGCCCCTATAGTGATGTCTTAAATTAAAACCCCCAAATACTCCTGCTTTAAGAAAAAAGTGTATGAAATCCAAAAGCAGGAGTATCATTGTCTCCCTGATCATATATCATTAACCATTTTTCAATCTCCCTCATCCTCTTCAGTAAATCAGGAGGCTTTTTCCAGATTGCTGTAAATTAAAGTCAATTTCTTGTATTCAGCTTTAACAACAGGTGGAATATGTCTTTCGTTCACATTATAGCACCTAACTACCTCATGTGGTAAGTGAGTTCTAGGAATTATCTCATCAATTTTAGAGCTGCAAAGTCCATAGACAACTAACCACCAACATTTTACAGGTCAGGAGCCTAAGGCCCAAAGGTGCAAACAGGAAGTAAGTGGATGAAGCTACGCTTGGCGTCAGACCTCCATATAGTTAATACTTTCCTACCATTTCACACTGAATCTTTCAGTAAGTTAATTTTATGTGTCAACTTGACTGGGCCATAAGAAACCCAAATTGAACACTATTCTAAGTAATTTTACAAGGGTATTTGGGGATGAGGTTAATATTTAAATAAGCAGACTTTTACATTAGGGTAGGGGTCGGCTCCATGGTGCAGTAGGTTAATCCTCCACCTGAGGTGCCAGCATCCCATATGGGTGCTGGTTCTAGTCCCAGCTGCCCCTCTTCCAATCCAGCTCTCTGCTATGGCCTGGGAAGGCAGTGGAGGATGGCCCAGGTGCTCGGGCCTCTGCACCCACAAGGGAGACCGGGAAGCAGCATCTGGCTCCTGGCTTCCGGTTGGCGCAGCTCTGGCCGTTGTGGCCATTTGGGGAGTGAACCAGCGGAAGGAAGACCTTTCTCTCTGTCTCTCTCTCTCAGTCTGTAACTCTACTTCTCAAATAAGTAAGTAAAATCTTAAAAAATATAACATTAGGGTAGATTAGCATTTTAAACAGTAAAGTAAGCATAATGTGGTGAGCCTCATCCAATCAGGCGAAGGTCTGAGGTCAACAGAAGCCCAATCCCCCAGCCCCAAGCTAGCGAGAACTTCCCAGGAGGCAGACTGCCTTTAGACTTCATCTGCAGCAACAGCTCTTCCTGTCTGATCACCTCTGATCTGCAGCATTAGCTTTCCATGGCTGTTCTACGCCACTGGCTCATCTTTCAGGTTCTGGACTTGACAATCTCCATGATTATGTGAACCAATACCTAAAAACAAATCACTTTTCTTGTGTGTCCGAAGTCCAAGAGGGTTTGCACATGATGTTTGTTCATGGATATTAGGAGACATAGATTTATTCTACTTCCAGGAGTGACTGACAGTGGCCAGTATTCTGCCCCATCTTGTCAGTGTGGACAGACTAAACAGCGAGTTGTAAACAAGCATAATTCAGTCACGGTCAAGGCAGCCAGGCATGCTCCCCAGTGTGCAACAAAGCCATGAAGGCAAGGACACAATCTGCAGCTGCAGCCAGCTTCCATTCGCCTTTCCCACCAGACTCTACTTAAGCTGTTTACCCTGGGGTGGAGGGAGGGGAGTGGGCGTAGAATGTTCTTTCTTTTAGGGGGTGGGCAGCATTAGAAAACTTCCCCACAGAGCCTTATTGGTTCTGTTTCTCTAGAAAACCCTAATAATGCAACCCTGACCAGTGGAAAATGAACAGGAGGGAGCCAGACAGATGCACCTGCCCTGCTTCTCTTCAACAGGCCACATGGGGTCCACCTCACAGCCCTGCTGGGGAGTCCCCCATGCTAAGCGAGCATACCTGCTGAGGGTTTCATTGCAACATGGCAGCCAGCCTGGAAACACCACATCACAGAGCTTCACATCTTTGACTCACTTCCCTCTCCTTACCCTAGCCACCCTAGGCTTACACTTCCCAAATCAAGTTTTAGCACTTTATCCCTGCCTCAGGCACTGATTTCTAATAGATCAAGGAAAAGACATGCTTTCTGAGTCAGGATTGATAATTGCTTAATAACAAATTGGCTTGTGTACGCCAAGGGCTTAGGGTCCAGGACAAGCAGATCCACATTCTGACAGATCAGAGAACTTGGAGTCATTTACGGATTTGTATCTCCTTTACACACAGTGGCAGTGAAAAACACACAAAGAGTAGCCACTGACCTCTGAGAGCAGGGAGATATCCACCTTTGTGTTCATGACCGTGTCAGACACACAGAGACATCTACAGACATCCACACAGAACCACACATCCAGCACATGCAACCGCATATATGTCGATACCCATCCACAAGTAACCAGATCTACTTATACCCCCCCCCCAACCAGTGGCTTATACGGGCCTACAGACTAAAGTGGCCCAAAGTAAAATCGTTACCTAACAGGGCTATGGGCAGCTAGCAAAGCAGGTGCACCTGTCGGTTACCATAGAGAGAGATATGGGAGCAGAGAAATAAGGGAGCAAGGGTAGAAGGTGTGGGAACTTAATAAACCATCTTTCCAAGTTGATCACCTCAACAGTTTGGAAGGTAAAAGAGTAGCTAAGTTCATCAAATAAAGGGCTATTTAAAAATTAAAATAGAAGTCATATTGTATATTTTTATAATAGCTACATAATTTCTTGATAAAATATTTAGGAAGGTAGGATACCAATTATATGGAATTCATGGCTTTTTTCTAATTAAACTCCTTTCATTTGAAAAACTTTATAAGTCCAGGTTTATAAATTTATACAAAGAATATACACTGTTTACTGACTCAATGGTATATAAAGATTTTTCAGTATTTTGAGCAACATTCCCAACATTAATCATGAGAGTGTAAACTAAACGTAGAAACAAGATTGGGAAGTTGGGTAGATCATCATCTTGGGACTGCTTGAGATCCCTTTAAGCAAACAAGTCTGGGATGCTTCCTTCTTTTAAAGTCACAGGTTGAGGGGTGTAATCTGGTAAGTCCCAGCTAACCAAGATTTTCCTGAGTGTTTTGGACTGAATGCTTGTGTTCCCCCAACATCCACATGTTGAAGCCCTAAGCCCCAGTATGATGGCGTTTGGAGGTGGACTTCTGTAGGTAATTACATTTAGATGAAGTCTTACAGGTAAGTCTTCCTGATAGGAGCAATGCTCCTATTACAGAAAACCAGGATGCTAGTAGCTCGCTCTCCCACGTAATGACACAGCAAGTGTCAGGAAGAGGGCCTTCACCAGGAACAAACAGCACTTTGATCCTGGACTTTGCTGTGAGAAGTCAATGCCTATGTTGAAAACATCCAGTCTGTAGTATCTGATTATAACACACCACAGAGACTAACACATTGACACTCATAACTTCCTGAGATTCAACCTTGACACATTCTTCTCTCCAAATCATCAGTCTGCAAACACAGAATCAGTGGAAAGAGTGAGAGTAACAATGGCTGATGATCAATGAGGAGTTCAGAATAACATTGAAATGTAGTAATTCTGTTTGAAATCTGTTCTAAACACAAACCTCTAAAGAAATAAACTTCTCTGAAACTCAGAATTGCTAATGTTGACCTTGGCCTCTCTAAATACCTTAGGACGTCAGAGCTGCACACTCTGGACTGAGTCCCATAGAAACAGGATTTAATAGCTTCTTCCAAAGTCGCAGTTAGGGCATATTCTGGTCAGCAAAAGGAACAAAAATACCATCTGCAGCTCTTTAATTATATTTGCCCCAAGAGTTAATTTAAATTTGTTTAGTTTATTATGCAGAGGGAAAAAACATTATCTAAATTCCCAGCTTTTCCCAAAGCCAGGGATCACAGAAGTCAAACCACAGATTCAGCCACTTACATCACCAATAATAGAGATTCCATAATTAGACATTAGCCAGCTGCAATCATTTCTGATGCTCGAGACAGCTGGATCAAGCTGATTTCATCTCACTGTATCAAGCTAGAAGGTCTCTTTTTTTTCCTTTTTAAAAGAAATCAGCAAAATAGTGACTGAGACACACAGAGAATCTCCCCTGCCCCTGTCAAACCTCTAACAAAGTGGTTTTTGTACCTATACATTTTTTTTAATAACTTCACCTCTTTTCCAGCTAAAACACTTTCTTTGCCATGTAGCTGCTGGGTGTGATGCCTAGAATATCTTTAATCTTGACTTCAGATTGATGGCTTTAGAAATAGTTCCTCTGAACTAAATCATACACTCAAGCCCACAAAAAAAGAATTGCTCCATTTATTTTCTCACTCCCAGTAGATGATTGGGAAACCATAAGATTAATAACCATGGCATGAGCAGTAACAACGATGACATCAATACTTCCATTATTAATGGAGAAGTAAGCATTTGGACCAGATGTTCTTTCCTCCTAATTGAAACTCATTAAGAATCACAATTGCATTTACATTGGGAGTTCTGCACCTAACTTGAATTCTGTCTCAAAATCCTTTCTTCCCTTGACAGTTGGAGGCACTGAGGCTATTTTGGCCATTGTTCTCCACATTGTTATGCCCTTGTTGTGAGATAGGAAACTGGCTTTACATTTTAATGTGAATGGCAAAGTTAAGTAGCAACAAAGTATTACTCAATCTTAATTGCTTGAAGATGGCATCAAAACACAAAAAAGCTTCCAAAATTTGGCAATTTCTCCATATAACAATTGTTAGAACCAAAGTTTACAGGAATGGCCAACGATATTTTAAGGCAGGGGTAGGGAACCATTAAAAATTAGCCTATAGATTCACTGGATTTTGGGTCCTACCTGTGGTTGCCCTGAAAGGACCAGACCAAATGATTTTATGGGCCTTATGTGTCCTACAGGCTTCATGTTCCCCATCCCTGTTCTAATGGAATCAATGAATACTTGCTAGAAATAATATTCTCCCATTCCTTATTATATTGTCAACTAATTACTAACCAGCTGTTCTCTACCAAAAATTAAACAAAGATCAAAGATAAAAAAGCATCAAAAAATTAGAATACATATGAATAAATTTAACTAAGAAGGGGAGAGATGTATGCTGAGAACTAAAAGATACTAATAAATTTATGAAACCATAGATAAATGGAAAGATAGCCTATGTTCTTCATGGAAGAATTAATATTGATAACATATCCATACTACCCAAAGCAATCAACATTGTCAATGCAATTCCCATAAAAATTCCAATGCCATTCTATACTGAAATAGAAAAAAAATTCTAAAATTTGTAAAGGGAACCAAAAGAGACCCCCTAACAATCAAAGCAATCTTGAGCAAAAAGAACAAAGCTAGAGGCACTATGCTTCTTGATTTCAAAACATATTACATTGTAGCACAGTAAGTTAATCACCCTTGCAAAGCCAGCATCCCACACCAAGTGCCAGTTCCCATCCAGCTGTTCTGCGTCTACTCCAGCCTTCTGCTATTGTGCCTAGGAAGGCCCCTTCCACCCTCCTCCCTGTCCTGAGAGACCATGATGGAATTCCTGGCTACCACTTTTAGCCTGGCCCAGCCTGGACTGTTGTGGCCACTTGAGGACTGAATCAGCAGATGGAAGACATTTCTATGCTCTCCCTGTTTCTCTCTGTCACTCTGCCTTTCAAGTAAATAAGTATTGAAGAAAAACATATTACAAAACTTCAGTGATCAAAACACCATGATACCGGCATAAAACCAGACATGTACACCAATAGAATAAGATAGAGTTCCCAGAAACATTCCCACACATCTACAGTCAATTGATTTTTGACAAACGCGCTAAGAAAACACAATGAGGAAAAGACAGTCTCTTAAGTAAATAATGTTGGAAAAAAATGGATACCCACAAGTGAAAGAATGAAATCAGACCCTCATCTCACACCATCTAGAAAAATCAACTCAAAATGGATACAAGATCTAATTATCCAACCTGAAACTGTAAAGCTACTAGAATAGAAGGGAAATCTGCACAATGCTGGTCTGAGCAATGATTTCCTGGAAAGGATGCTAAGAGCACAGGCAACAATAGCGAAACCAGATGCGAATGAAATTGCATCAAACTAGAAAGCCCTACACAGCAAAGAAAATCATTACTGGAGTGAAGAGACAATCCATACACTGGAGGAAAATATTTGCAAGCCATACATCTGATAAGGGGCTAATATTCAATGTGTGCAAAGAATTCAGACAACTAAGTAGCAAGAAAAATGGGCAAAGGATCTGAACAGTCATTTCGTGAAAGAATACAATTGGTCAACACACATATGAAAAAATGCTCAGCATCTGCAGTCACCAGGGAAATACAAATGAAAACCACAATGAGATACCACCTAATTTCTGTTAAGCAAGGCTATTACTGGGGCAGGCACTGTGGCACAGCAGGTAAAGCCACCACTTGGGATGCCCAGTTCCCATAACAGAATGTCTGGGATCAAGCCCTTTCTTGCTAATGCATAACCCAAGGAAGTAGCAGGTGATGGCGCAAGTACCTGGGTACCGACCACCTGCCTCGGAGATCCAGACTGAGTTCCGGGCTTGTGGTTTTGGCCTGGCCCAGCCCTGGTTATTGAAGGTAGTGGAGAGGTGAACCATTGTCATCCTGTGTTTCAAATAAGTCAGTCAGTCAGTAAATAGATAAACAGGAAGAAAATTGTTGTAAGCCCTGGAATTTACAAAAAAAAAAAAAAAAAAGAATGGCTATCATTAAAAAAAAACAAAGCATAACACATGGTGGCAAAGATCTGGAGAAAAGAGAACATTTGTTATTTTTGTTATTGTCCAGAATGTAAAGCAGTACAGCCATTTGAGAAAATAGTATGGAGAATCCTCAAATGGCAATTGTGTGATGACTTTAGTTAATAACAGTGAACTATATATTTGAAAACTGCTGAGGGAGTAAGTTTTAAGTGTTCTCACCTTTAAACAATCATAAATTGGTAAGCTGATGGATATGTTAATCAGGCTTATCAAATCTTTCTATAATATATGTATATAATTTATATACATGTACCCTATAAATTTATCAATTTATAATAATTAATCTAAGATATTTAATGATGTATTTACTTATTTGACAGGCAAAGTGACAGAGACAGAAAGAGGGGAAGGAATAGAGAGACAGAGATATTCCATCTACTGGTTTACTCCCCAAATGACTGCAAAGGCTGGGGCTGGGTAAGGCCAAAGCCAGGAGCCAGGAACTCCATCCAGGGGCCCAAACACTTGGGGCATCTTCCGTTTCTTTCCCAAGCACACCTGCAGGGAACTGAATCAAAACTGGGACAGTCCGGGCTCCAACTGGCAATCCAATGCGGCATATTGACATTGCAAGGGGCAGCTTAACCCACTACACCACAAGCTTGGCCCCAAAAGTATTTTTTGAAAAAGAAAACTCAAACACAGAAAAGGCAAGGATATAGAATTTCATATATTATGCATAAGCTCAACTATATAAATTTATTATGCATAGGAAAGAAACAGTTAAGATTCTAGCATAGGAGAGTTATGAGGTCAATTTTAGTTTGTAGGAATATTTTTCTATATTCTACAATTCCTTCAATGAGCATTTATAAGAAGAAAAATAAAAATCTTTCTCTCCTCACTCAATACACTTACCACACACACACACACAATCCTGAAGGGAGAAATCCAAGCTTTGCATCAAAATAAATTGAAAATAGAAGCAGATAACACGCTGATAAGCAAATAAACGCTCGGTGAGTCAAATTAGACGGTTCTGCTGTAAACACGTAAACCCTTGGCTAACCCTGATTTTCATGTGCACAAAGGCCTCCAAGTCAGGGCGTGGTGCTAGAGGGCAGATAAAAGATCTCCACCAGCCCAGGCCACCAGGACTGCTGAGCATTTCCCTGATAGCCTTGTCTTTTTTACCAAAGCCACCTGCCCTTGTCAAGGCACACATTCCTCCAGGCAGCAACATCAGAGACCTAGTAGAACAACAAAAATGTTCAACAAGTTACCTCGAAATTCTTAGCAAAAAGCCAAATTAAAATCACTTTCATGATGTGTGACTTGGTATCCCTAATTTACAAAGAATTCTGCACATACATTGTCTTACAACCACAATGATAGATACGTAGGACCCACACGATTTACTCTTGCTTTACCAATGTACTTGCTTTATCCAAGGACTTACAGCTTTTCCAAGTGGCAGGACCTCACTTGAACTCCAGCATTTTTCATCCAATCTTCTGTTCCTTTTACTAAAACATGCTGTTATCCCTCAAAAAATCTTAATGCCTCTAACTAGAAATAGACTGAGCTCACTCATCTTTAAAAGGAAGACACAGTATCATGTACCATTTCCCTGCTATTCTTAAGATGGTTATGACAGCATCACAAGGCTGCCTCGAAAGCCAACCATCTACTCAGTATGCTGATAGCTCACTAATGCACAGTTTTGTAAAAGCAGTTTTATGGGAGAATGAATGAACTTTATATCGACCAGACAATCAGCTTGTTTCATCAGAGATTGCTGAGTTTTGAGTTACATTAAGCTTTGGAGTCATGATCCCTGCTTTATGTAAGGGCTTAAAGCTGTGAGTGACAGGATCCAGTTGAAGCTACTTAGGCTAAAAGAAACTTAGAGGGTCACTATGAAAGTTATCAGAAAGAGAGAGGTACAGCTGGGCCTGAGAAACAGCTGGAACCAAGGCCGGGGCCACAGCCAGGACTCTCCCACTCTCTTCTTGTCTCGTCTCTGGTTCTCTTGGAATATTAGCTTCGTTCTCTCACCCTGGCCTCTTCCACACAGCTCAAGTCCAAACCACCGGCAACTCTTAGAATGATTTCTTCAACTTCTCTATCCCCTCTTTCTCTGTCACAGTTTGAAAAATCTTCAACCATGAGTTTGCCTGACTCAGTTCAAATAATGGCCACACTTCTGGTCAGGAGGGTAGAGCATTCTACAAGGCAGTACCCATTAAGAAAGTTTGACTAGGGTAAGATACATGTGTAGGGATACTTCAACAAGTTTGTAGAAATTAAAAGATAAGTTTGTTTTCACACAAAATTTTTAAATTCATGCATAGTTTTTTCCATAATACACATTTTCCACAAACTTCTTGAGGCACTGTGTCAGCTCAGGCTGACATAACAACACATCAAAGACCAATGGCTTAAACAACCGAAATCTATTTTCTCCGAGTCCTAATTTCCAGTCAGTTCCTGGTGAGGATTTCTAGCTGGCTTTCACATGGCCACCTTCTATTTCCTCACACGCTGTCTTCCCAGTGAACTTGTATGGCAAACGAGCAAGCAAGTGCTCCGGGATCCCTTCTGAGCAAGACACCAGTCCTATCAGATTGGGGCACCACCGTTATGACCTCATGTAACCTAAGTACTTCCTGAGAGGCCCCACCTCTAAATACAGCCACACCAGGGGCTAGGGCTTCAACAGAAGAACTTGGGGAGACACATTCAGGCTGTAACGAGGAGAGTCAGGGGTGTTCTACTGAAGAAGGTTGCTACCATCAGCTTAGGGAGCAATGCATGGCAGACAAAGTGATATATGGCCTGGGTACCTGCTGTCAGATCCTGGACTGTGGTTTCTCAGAATTTCTAGTGAAATGCGGGAGACGTATATCGTAATCAGCAATGGAGATGAAGTGGGGCTAAAATTCTGTTAGGAAAACTGTGCAGACTGACAAGAATCCATCATTCAACCTCTGAACCGGGAGAGGAATTTTACACCAGTGATGAGGTAGTATTCTTACTTAGTGGCCGCCACAGATTATAGACAAAATAGTTTCAGACTAGAGATGATGTAAGACATCAGATAAGATATAACTATCAAGAAAGCCAAAATAAGCCAGTTGCAAATATAATGCAACAGAATTGAGGAGTCAAACCGTGCCATCTAGAAATGTTAGCTAGAACACTCTTAGATGCCAGGGCAAATCTCACTCTTCCAAAATAACATCTATGATAGTCAAACCTTTGATCAGGATCTCTTCGTTTTTGGCATTAATTACAGCTGGTCTGGCTATCCACCAAGGGCATTTATGGTTCATGATAATAAAATCATGATATTTGCATATCAAAAAATGTTTCTCTCTCTGCATTCTATGAAAGCAAATCAGTATGTCTCTATGTCTTTTAAAGTAGCTTCAGGTCAGGAAGCTTGAGTGAAAAGGAAAGTGGACAGAACACATCCTAAGATGAAAACTGCTATGTGATTAATCAAAAGAACATAAAAATCAACCCTGACATTTGCAGTCATCTTGCATCTGTACATGCATCAAAAACAAACGGTTTATTTTAAGCTCATTAGCTAAGCCTGTGACTGATATTTATACCTAGAATCAAAGGCCAGGAAAAGTGAATAAAAGCATGGAATTTGCTTCAGTCCATCCTTAACGATCTCTCCTCCAGGTGATGAGGATTAAAATAGCGTTTATTGGCTCCTTGATTACAATCCTGGCTCCAAACTCTCAGACTTGCAATTAAGAAGGAAACATATTTTGTGTAAATAAGACAAAATAAATGTATAATAAAATACCAAATAAAAGATGCTCTTTCAATACATGAAAAATTGCGACTTTACAGCTTGAGTAATAAACAAAATAATATAAAGAAAAAAGGTATAGTTAGTACTCTCGGGTATGTGTATTCATGTACCAACCCACTGTGTATCCATCTTTCAATATTAATCTATATAAGCTATTACAACCTTTCCCTCCCCCACACATTCAATCCCTCAATATGCTGCTAATGACGGAAGAGGCACCCCTATCTTCCAGTGTGCAAGTGTATGTTTCACAGCACAGCTTACTCCAAATAACTTCTCAAAATATTTTCAGTAGGGGCTGGCACTGTGGTGTAGCAGGTAAAGCTGCCACCTGCAGTGCCGGCATCCCATATGGGTGCCGGTTCTAGTCCCGGCTGTTCTTCTTATGATCCAGCTCTCTGCTATGGCCTGGGAAAGCAATAGAAGATGGCCCAAGTCCTTGGGCCCCTGGACTCGTGTGGGAGACTCGGAAGAAGCTTCTGGTTCCTGGCTTCAGATCAGTGCACCGGCCATTGCAGCCATCTGGGAAGAGAACCAGCGGATGGAAGACTTTTCTCTCTCTCTCTCTCTCTCACACACACATTGCCTCTACCTCTTTGTAACTCTGCCTTTCAAATAAATAAATCTTTAAAAAAATTATTAAAATATTCTCAGTGAATCTTCATTCTATCTTCCAAACAGATAAAGTATTCAAAAGTCATAACCAATTCTGAAGTATTTTTTTTTTTTGGAAAATTTGCAACTTAGTGATTAGTTTTCCTCTATCTCTTGAGAGATAAAGATATAGCTATATCTAGATCTAGATCTAGATCTAGATTTAGGAAGAGCTATCCTACCTACTCATTCATTTCCCAAATGCTCCCCCACCCAATGATTGGGACTGGCCCTGGAACAAAGTGGGAACTGGAAATGCAATCCAGGTGTCCTTTATCAGTGGCAGGAACTCATTACTTGACCCATCACCAGTGCCTCCTAAGGTTTCCATCATCCCAAAGCTAGTATGAGGAGCCAAAGGCACCCATCAAACCTAGGCACTCTTATATGGGATACAGGTTTTTAAACCATTAAACCAAATGTCAACCCCCCTCTCTCCCCATTTTTAAAGATTTATTTATTTATTTAAAGCGAGGGATGGAGGGAAGGGGAGAGAGAGAGAGAGAGCTCTTCTATCTGGGGTTTACTTCCCATATGCCTGTAACAGCTGTGGCTGAGCCAGGCCAAAGCCAGGAGCCAGGAACTCCATCCAAGTCTCTCAAGTACTTGAGCCATCACTTCTTCCAGACACATTTGCAGGGAGCTGGGTTGGAAGATGAGCAGCCAGGACTCAGCCTGGCACTCCAATATGGGACACCAACATTGCAAGAGGTATTTTAACTCACTGTACCACGGTACCTGTTCCTCCCTATCCCATTCAAAAAATCTGAATCTACCATTTGATAGCTCAGTAAAAATGTCCTCACTAAGACCATTACCAGTATGGGCCACTGGCCTCTCCTAGATAGCCTTGGTTCTCAGGATGTCATCCAGCAAATCCAGTGTTTGTGGGTTTATTTAAACTTATTTTCTTAAAAATGTTTGCATAAATGCATACAAAGTAGTTTTAAAATCCTCACAGAAAATGCACAGTCTTCTAGATTGTCTCTGAACATGGTTTAGGAAACTCTGAGATAAGGTGCATGTGGGGTGTGGGTAAGCGGGACTCTACCACTGTGTGGATACAGGTGATTCCATCCGTAAGGCATCTTCCCAGGTGTTTTATTTGGACCAGAAGAGTTTCTATTTTCTGGTTCAGTTGGTTAAATACACAATGACAGAGCTTATTAGCAAGTAGCTTCAGATATTCAAGTTTGGAGCTCTGAGAAACCGATTCCCTTTTCTAGTAACCGTTAAGATCTTAGCTTCACACATCTGGTACCAGCTCTCCATAAGCTGCCTGTATGGAAACAATATGTGCTGAAAACTCAGCTCTTCCTGAGGGCATTGTAAGATGAAGAAGTATTAAAATATTTACACGTGATTTAGGAAAGGCGTGAGTGGACTTTTCAGAGTCTCATTTTCCCCCTTTTAAACTGGAGATTTATTTTGAGACAGGTATTTGGATGAGTCCTATGTTTGCTATGAAACAATGATAATGGACCAATTTTAAGCTCAAATAAAACACTGATAGAAGAGGAAAGGATAAACTTCCCATTAAATTCTCAGCATTTAAACAGGCTTTGGATAACAAGAGTCACAACAGAGTTTTTTAATCTTTTGTCCAACTCATTTCTTGCACTCCTTAAGCTCCTGGCCTAGGGTTGAGTAATGGACTGTGGTACAGTGAGACTGTATATTAAAATGTTGTGGTGTTTATTATTCCTGGAGAGAAAAAATAATGATACTGAAGATGGTGATGAGTGGAGAGGTACCATGCTACAAAGGTAGAGCTGACGTCAGCGTCAGCCACGCGTGTTGCTTGCGATACACAAGCCCAGGAGACCTTACTGACATTGGTGAGTAGCTCATGTGGATGACTTATCCTGAAAGACTCTGCAATGTAGCGACACTGGGAGTGGAATTCTCTGGAGTGTGTGTCTAAGCTGTCATATACACCACTTCATCTCAGTTCATAGGTACATCTTGTGAGAAATTTTTCATTATATATCATATATCATAGCTACTCAGTATATCATAGCTACTCAATATTCTCATTCTCCTTGATTGGGGGGTGGGAGGACAGGCCCTCAGACCACTGATAAGCTCAAATTTCAGATCCAGAGACACAACTCTATTTAGTATGTGTATAGGAAATGTTAGGCACTCTTCTGAAATTGTAGGAAAGAAAGATGAGGAATGTACTAGAAAAATGGGCAAATGACATTACAGAGAAGGGGCTTATGAAGACAGGATGCGCAGAGCAGAAAGCTTCCACTGCCCCGGCTTCTAGCGCAAGTCCCCTCTGTGCCACTGCCTCTATGATCACACTTCTTGCCAGCCGCGATAAATAAATGAAGGCCGGCACCATGGCTCACTAGGCTAATCCTCTTCCTGTGGCACTGGCACCCCGGGTTCTAGTCCCAGTTGGGGGGCCGGATTCTGTCCCGGTTGCTCCTCTTCCAGTCCAGCTCTCTGCTGTGGCCCAGGAAGGCAGTGGAGGATGGCCCAAGTGCTTGGGCCCTGCACCCGCATGGGAGACCAGGAGGAAGCGCCTGGCTCCTGGCTTTGGATCTGCGCAGTGCACCAGCCATAGCAGCCATTTGGGGGTGAACCAATGGAAGGAAGACCTTTCTCTCTGTCTCTCTCTCTCACTGTCTAACTCTGCCTGTCAAAAAATAAATAAATAAATAAAAAATAAACAAACGAAAAATATGTGATTAACTTTTAACAATGAAGAAAGAATTGAAGAAAGAAAATAACAAAATATTGAGAATAAGAGGGAAAGAAAGAAAATGGAATCAAAGATTAAAATGGAGACCAAAAATGCCAATGATCAAGATATTAACTGTTAACATAACAAATGGCACTTTAAATAAAAGACAAAAGGCCAGAGGACAATGAGATTAAAGGCTGAAAACCTAAGAGCAAAAGAGACAAAGGATAAAAATCCATGAGACAGTTTTAGACAGAAATCCACATAAATATAGCAGAATAAGGATTAAGAGCAGGAATTAGGATCAAAAAGGTAAAAGTATAAAATATATGAAAAAAATCAATATAAGGAGGATTAAGGAAAATTATGTTTAAAGGCCTGAAAATTAAAAGCCCAACTTTAGAGAAATCAGCAAAAAGAAATGGTGTCATGTTATAGTCGACAGCTCTTGGGTTGAAACTCTGCCGTCTCCTAAGGGGCATTTTTTTAAGTGGAGTGGTCCTTGCAGGTGGGGCACCAACCAGATGGAGAAAAGTCCTGTGAATATATATCCTTTGAGTCTCCCTAAAGCATAAAACAAAAAACCGCATTGCCAGCTGGCCTTGCAACATGTCAAGGCAAGCCCCACAGAGAATGAGCGTTCCCAAAGACAAGGCTGAGGGAGAAATGACGAAAGCCTATAAACTAGGAAACCCTAGAAAAAGGGCTGAACATGGATTTATTATCTTCGGGCGAACCTCCTTATACCATTTGAGGGAAAGAGGCAAATATAAGACCACTTACAAGAAAGAATTGCTGCACAGAGCTCAACAAAGATGGAGCTTACAGCTCAAAAGAAATGCTATGACAATTCTTAAATAGTTGTCAGAGGGTCTGGAAGCCATTGGAAGTGAGCAGAGTATAATCAAAAAGAACTGGCAGACATGCCTGGGTCGACCCCAGCTCAGTCACCAGCTAGCTGTGTGACCTTAGGTAAAGGATTTTATATTCACGTATTATTTTTCTTGTGACTCTGTACAAAGAATAAAAAGGTCTGAATCTGATATTCCCTAAAATTAACATCTGAAGTTGCTATTAAGGAAAGATAATGTTCATCATACACTGAATACTATATTCACTGCGTTGTGAATCTAAACAGGGCTTGAAAAAGACAACTAAAAGGGCCGGAAGGTGGAGTAGATGAGAGAAAAGACCAGGCAAAAGACAACAGGGGCTTGACAGGACTGTAAACAACTGGAAATATATAGCTCACTCCTCCAAAGTGAGTGGTGTTTTTCAACTCGAATGGATATTGTCATGTTGACAGCTAGGTCTTCAGATTTTTCTAAAGAAGCCAGCTATTTTTCAAAAGGTAAAATCTCCTGAATATTAAGAATCATTAACATGTTTAATTTTTTTTAAAAAATCACTTTGTGAGCCAATTGAAAAATATCCGCCAGCTTCATCTGGCCTGTGGAGCTCTGTTTCCAAATTCAGTCTGTTCCCGAGGTAGAACAGAAAAGTGCAGAAATAAATGGAGAAGAATGAGGAGGCAATTTTGGGCAAACTCCTTATCTTGAAAAATCATGTTTGACACTTAGTTCTAGAAGTGATAGGGAAACAGATGGAAATGATGTTGGTGCTAGAAATTACTTTATCACTCTGTTTTCATCCTGCCCTGCTAAGAAAGGACATTACTTGTTTATCATCCACCTAAGCACCTCCTTTACTTCGTGCCATCCTCGTTTGGAGGCACTACAGCCTAATGCTGGTATTACTGATGCACTGCCTCCTGTGAAGTTCCTTTGCTCCCCCATGAATTAAGGCTCAAAATCCTGAGCATCGGAAAACTTTGCTTCCAAAGTTAAAACTCAAAACAAATCAAAATAAAAACGTTTTGAAGAATCAGCCTTTCTCTGCAACAAAAGAAAACAGAAGAACACATTCTCTCATTCTGCCCTATTTACAAGAAATAAGTTGGATTTGATGTATGGAAGAGCTCGTCTCAATAAAATGCAAGTACTGCATGGAGGAAAAAAGGCACTCACTTGTAAGTGGAATTACTTTTCACTTTGGCATCAGGTTATCTGGACATTCAAGTATTACTGCACCTCTCGCTTTGGACAGAAGATCATTCTGAAAGATGTATTTCAGCTAAGGAACACATCGGTATGAAAGGAAGATCACAGGGTCAGATCTAGAAGATTATTGCTAAATAATGTCAAGAATTCACAATGTCTCTCAGTTATGTTCCTTAAGATTGACTTGGTAATTCATTGTACTAAGTCCCTAAACAACCTTCACATAGCATTGTTTAATTTTCTAAATCATAACAGGGTCGACCTAATTTCCCGTTTGCACTCTCTGTATTGATTTCCATATAAATAGAGATAGAAATATAGAGAATATGTAAACAGTATATAACACTTAGTTGTGACATACATCCATCAGTATCTCTCTATCGATATTTATTCTGTATCTTCTATTTGTATCTAAAGATATCTATGGAAAGTTTTAAATAGATAATGGTAGATATGTGAGTAGATGGTTACATGGAGAAAAAGATACAAAGAGGGATAGACAGATAGATGCACACAATCGGAGAGTGTTCGTGATAATGATAATGAATACTTTGCAAGAGAAATCTGATACTTAAGTGGTATTTGGAAGTTCTCCTACCACATTTTGCCTTCTTTTAGCTATTACCTTTACTATCTAAACCGTAGTCATGGTCATAAACCATCTGCAATCCTTCCTCCCTATGGATAAGTTCTCTTTAATGTATTTTCTAATAGGTAAATCATTTTTATTTACCATAATGATCAATTCTCTTTCAGATCTCTTCAACTCACTGAGTTAATTATATAATTTAAAAGGCTCCTTGGGGAAAATACAACTCAAGTATATATATAGAAACCTAATGGTTTAGCCACTTAACATTTAAATAAGTCATTATGTGGCCAATCCTATTAACTAAGCAGGCAGTAACTGTGAGGATAACACCCCCTCCTCAAAATCAAAACAAAACAGAGTCACTGAAAAATGATCAATTCAATGGTTATACTCAGGGCTCCAAATGCTCTTTATTAATCGAGGCTTTTGTCTCCAGAGATGCAATTGTTAGGATTCTACTAGTAAGAGTCAGAATGTGTAAACGACCACAAAGTTCTTATTTTTGAAATGAGTGGTTACTTTTTAATGACTGAAAAATTCATAATAGAAATATTTTAAAATATAAGAAAATTATATGGCTTTCAAATTTCAATTTAAATAAAGTTTTATGGGAACATGGCAATACATACTCATCTGTTGTCTACTAAAGCAGTAGAGTTGTAACTGACCCTGTATCCCATAAATCCTGAAATATTGTCTACTCTTTTACAGAAAAAGTTTGCCAAATCTTGCTTGTGGAATAAAGTATCAGATTTCTCTTGTAAAGTATTCATTATCATTATCATGAACAGCCATTGTTCCTAGGATTCTTTATAGTACTCCTTTTAACAGTGTTAGTTAGAACTCTCTTGTCTGTAAGAGACAGAAACCCAAAACAAAACACAAAGTTTAAGGAAACAGGTGGATTTATTGGATCATGTAGCTTGGGAGTGGGTGACAAGCATGATCAAACTCAAGGACAGGCTCTTGACCCAATCAGGGCCAATAAATGATCTTCTCTGTAACTGACAGATTCAGAATGAAAGATACTAACTACAGCCTTCTGCTGGTGCTGCTAACCTGGTGTGTCTTAAGCTTGCAGCACTCCCCAAGTGCTTAACAAGGTTGGCCTCAGGTCACTTTCAGGTACCAGTGGAAAGATATTGCATCTTTTCTAGTAGTTGCAGCAAAGGTCCCCCAGCTAACACTTCAGTGTTTTGGATTGAGATGGGATTGGATGGGATCCAACTTCCCATAGAAGAAAAACATGGACTCAGTGTGGGGAGGGGTCCTTATGCAAAAAAAAACCTTAGGAAGTGGAATAAATGGCTGCCACCTAGGTAAAACCAGCAGATGATCACTATGGTAAGAAAGGAAAGCACAGTTCTTTTTTTATAGTAAGAATATGTAATCTCAAAAATGTTAAATGATTTATTTAAAGGGTTCAATTAATAAAGACTAGGGGAACATGAACACCTAGTCCATACTCTCTACTCACTGTGATTGATATTCTCTTCACAAGGTAGCTTTTGAGATCCCAAGTGTACCTAGGCTAGCCTGATGGAAAATTTTGAGCTTTCCATAAAATAGGTCTTGCTCATGTCATATATCTCTAGTCATTTCCTGCCCTATATCAAATTACTTCAACCATTTAGTAAGGCCTAAGGAAGAGGACTGAGAGAATGGATAAGTTTGGTACAGAGGGAGCGGAGAAGTTTCACACTAAATCTGTTACTTGATGAGAGAGTCACAGTGTTCCACTATCAGCACCCAGGAAGTGACTGGGAGTATATGAACATGGGAATGGGGAGGAGGCATGGGAAACAAAGGAGAGGAAAATGCTTGGTTTATGAGTTGCAGAGGGAAAGAAACATAAACTAGAATGCAATTTGAGAAGCATGTCTGGGAGACAAGTTCTGCCTATTTCACAATTCTGTCTCAGCAGGATCCTGGCGCACTCTCCAGGTGTAGATTGGTCTCTATCCAGAGTATAAACTGAGAATAGAATCAGTATGCTAGACATTTCCATTTGCATTGGGCAAGCAATGACAGGATTTCTTTATGGATTTCTGAAGATAATGAAAGCACGCAGTTCAGCAAAGATGACTCACTCAGTGAGTTGGTTGTTTAATGCTGTCTTTTTATAAGTCATCACTCAAAAATCAAGTTCTAGCGTTATGCCAGCGATTGGGGCCTCATTCTCATTCCTAATTTCAGGAAAAATCTTTAGCTCAATCAATTGGTCACCTGCCAATTTCATCCTTTATTTGCTAGAAAGTATTTGGCATCTGTATGCAAAGAATGTGATATCCCAGGAGCTATAGCAGTCTTGTATTTAGATGAACAAAATGCCTTAGCGCCTTCATTGTAAATTCAATGCAATTCTCAAACATTTAAAACAGCAGGGATGAAGCCAGCATTGTGGTATAGTGAGTTAACCTGCTGCCTACAATGCCGGTATCCCATATGGGCACCGGTTCATGTCCCAGCTGCTCCACTTCTGACCAAGCACCCTACTAGTGGTCTGGGAAAGCAGTGGAAAATGGCTTAAATATCTGGTGGGAGACCAGGAAGAAGCTCTTGGCTCCTGAAACTGGCCTGGTCCAGCACTCACTGTTGGAGCCACTGGGGAGTAAACCAGTAGATAGAAGATAACCTCCACCCGCCTCTCTCTGTTAACTCTGCCTTTCAAATAAAAATAAGTAAATCTTTTTTTTTAACATTTGGAATGCTTTTTTTTTTCATGTTAGCTTTTTTTTTTAACTTTTATTTAATGAATATAAATTTCCAAAGTACGGCTTATGGATTACAATGGCTCCCCCCCCCCATAACGTCCCTCCCACCCACAACCCTCCCCTTTCCCACTCCCTCTCCCCTTCCATTCACATGAGGATTCATTTTCGATTCTCTTTATATACAGAAGATCAGTTTAGCATACATTAAGTAAAGATTTCAACAGTTTACTCCCACACAGAAACATAATGTGAAAAATAATAGATGATTTTTTAAATGATGATGAAATCAGATCAGACCTATTGTCATGTTTAATCCCAGTGAGAGTCAAGTTGGGAATTGATAATTTCTTCTTTTTTTTTTTTTTTTACAGAAGATCAGTTTAGTATACATTAAGTAAAGATTTCAACAGTTTGCACCCCCATAGAAACACAAAGTGAAATATACTGTTTGAGTACTCGTTATAGCTTTAAGTCTCAATGTACAGCACATTAAGGACAGAGATCCTACATGGGGAGTAAGTGCACAGTGACTTCTGTTGTTGACTTTACAAATTGACACTCCTGTTTATGGCATCAGTAATCTCCCTATGCACCAGTCATGAGTTTCCAAGGCTATGGAAGCCCCTTGAGTTCTCCGACTCTTATCTTGTTTAGACAAGGTCATAGTCAAAGTGGAGGTTCTCTCCTCCCTTCAGAGAAAGGTACCTCCTTCTTTGAAGACCTGTTCTTTCCACTGGGTTCTCACTCACAGAGATCTTTCATTTAGGTGTGTGGTTTTTTTTTTTTTTTTTTTTTTTTTTTGCCAGAGTGTCTTGGCTTTCCATGCCTGAAATACTCTCATGGGCTTTTCAGCCAGATCGGAATGCCTTTAGGGCTGATTCTGAGGCCAGAGTGCTGTTTAGGACATCCACCATTCTATGAGTCTGCTGAGTATCTCGCTTCCCATGTTGGATCACTCTCCCCTTTATTTATTCTATCAGTTAGTATTAGCAGGTACTAGACTTGTTTATGTGCTCCCTTTGACTCTTAGTCCTTTCATTATGATCAATTGTGAACTGAAATTGATCACTTGGACTGGTGAGATGGCATTGGTACATGCCACCTTGATGGGATTGAATTGGAGTCCCCTGGTATGTTTCTAACTCTACCATTTGGGGCAAGTCAGCTTGAGCATGTCCCAAATAAGTAAATCTTTAAAAATAAAGCAGAAGAGATTTAATAAAGCAGATTTTTACCTGAACAGTGAGCTAAACATGAACTAGGTGTTTGTACAGAAAACATGAACTAGGGGTTAAATAAATGCCAATATTCATCAATGTGTTTTCCATTTCCAGACTCCAAAATTTCAATTCCCCATAAATTCCTTGGGAGTAAAAGTATAACCGTAAGTAGAGCTTTTATTACTTCTGCTCTTCTACTTCTCTCATTTGTATTTGAGCTCTGACATTTCTTAAAAGCAAGTAATTCTTTTAAATCTAATGAAAAATGTTTCAACATCTATCAGACAAAGGTAAGTCTCGTACATCAGGACTAAAATCAAAGTCAAGTCATGCTCCAGCCCTGTATCTAATCCTTTAGCCACTTAATCATCTCTTACACTCGTGTTAGTGGCTCCAGACCAGTAGGGGAACCAGATGCTCTGAGAAAAGGAAATATAATCACATGGATTTCTAATTATTAGGAAGAAAAAAATCATTTTTCCTCTTCACCCTCTGCTTACTTTTTCCTTTCAAATTTAATAGTGCTATATCCCAAGCATGTGGGAGAAAAGCATTCCTTTGCAGATTTAAGGAGCTGTGATGAAATCAGCAGTGGGCAGTTGAATAATAGGGAATTTGGGCCATGATTTAAGATGGAAGAAGGGCAGAACTTAAAGGAGGAGAAAGAGGTCCTCCAGGATCCATTTTTCCCCTCAGAAGCAATGTCATAGGAAAGAAGAGTTTTTTCTGGGCACCAAGGTAGCATTTTGTGATTTTAAAAAATGGTAATCAACAGACTATATAACGGACATCAATTGTCTGCCTGCCCATCTCTTCTTCTAGTAACGGAAAACAGGGCTCTCTTTCCCAGCTTTCAGTCCATGTGGACCTAGGGTGATGCCTTACCTCATTGCCCTACTTGCCACCAATGATGAGAGTCACATGAGCCTCCAGATGTGACCATTAGCATAATCTATTCCCTTAGCTTCAGTGGACCATTAGGGTTGGCCACGCAATTTAAAACATTCCAATGGGAATTCCAGTCCTTCTTTGGATCTTTTGGCAAAGACTCAATGGAATTTGCTCCTTTTCTCCCTCATATTGCTAAACCAATTGACTGGAAGAGGAGTGCAGTAAACTTTCTTGCTGTCGTGGAATAGCCCGCCTCAGAATGGGATCAATATGGGAGAGAGCAGACCTGAGTGACAGTCACCCCAGACACACAAAGATACTAGCAACTCTGTGTCCTTGAACCAATTCATGTCCTGCTTTCCTTCAGTGTCTCAGTTATATAAGCCAATAAACAAATATAAAAATTCTAGTCCAAGATGAGCTTTTCCTGATCTTTATATTACCTGCAACTGACCTGACTTATTATACAAGTTACCTATTTTCATTTTTATTCTGGATTATAGTAGGAAGGAGACAAACAGAAAAAGAAATAGGAAAAGGATAAGGAGATATTCTGCATTAGTGTAAAACACCAGATAGTCTTCAAATAATCTACTTTGGAAACCAAGAGAATACGTATTTTTTTATAGCAAGCTGTTTTTGTTTCCCTTGAAACTATAAGAAGAGGATTATTATCACAATAGAATTTTCTCTGCACATTTTATTACTCATCCCATCAGCTAGTATACTCTCAATTTGAATGAATTCCATACTTCAAGATGCCCATTCCAATTTGCATTATGGCAATCTAATCTTCAAAGCACACTGTAGGTTCTGAACAACAGCCAGGTTAATAGTGAGTCACAGCAACAGCAAAGTTTATCATGAGTAATCGTGATCTATTACAATATGCCCCTCATTCCTACTTTTTCAAAGCTTCTCATCCATAGTTACTCTCTGCAGAAATAGCCATTATCAATTTTGTCATATGGATGAACATAAAGTACTGATATCATGCAGTGTAAGTAACGAAGAGATACACGCTAATCCTTTCTTAAGCACTCTACCTGGCTATAGTATTTTTGTTGATGCTGTTGATGTTCCCAAAAAAAGGAGATAAAAGTGGATAAAATTGACAAGTCTTGAATCAAAACCAATATTCCCTTGGGAGCTTGTTCTTTTCCAAGAGCTATGAGTCACGAATCAAGTGAGCTTATGAATCACAATCCCTACAGAACACATTTATAATAAGATTGGCTTCAGCTGCATTTATTATTTATTAAAAAGATTTTCTCAGAAAAATCTAAAACTCTAACCATAACTTATCTACCATTGTGAAGGATTTATTTAATTGTTCTGGAGGAATCAAAGGCTAGTCAACAAGAATCTGGAGACAGGTTCAAGTCCTGGTTCTGAATAAATTGCTGAGCTTCGCTAGGTCTATTTCCTGTTTGTGTGAAGCAGAACCAAATTGTTCATTTGATTTTATGCATGGCAAAATGATATAGCTAGTGAATATGTTCTCCTGACTCCTCTGGTTAAGATAATGGTATTTAAATGCTACTTCTTAGGGAGCTGGGTAGACAAGACAGTAAGTTATATCAATAAGCCTATAGATTCTTTCTACCCAACACCAAGCATGTAACTTAAAAGTGAAAACAAAATGAGTTAATCCAGTTGTGTTTCACACAATCCCTACTCAATCAAGTGACTGCCATTTACCTACAATGCAGTGAATTTAAGTTGGTGACATTAGGAGACAATTTTTTTGGTGAAAGTGAGGAACCTCCCCAATATCAATCTTAATATGTGAGTGACACAAAGTCACAACAAAGCGTTTTTCAGCCTCTTCCTTTCTCTTTTGGATGATAGGAAATGTTGGTTTACACCTTATCTCTTATTTATCTTTATGTCTTAAACACTCTGGCCAAAAATCTGTAAGTCTTCTCTGCCTCGTGCAAATCCCTACTCTTTGGCATTCTTTACTTCCTTAGAAAGCTTTTTGCTTTCATTCTCATCTGTAGCTCCTCAACTTTCTTTTTAGAAATGCCCAAGTCCCTTTCTTGAGAAAATGCTTTTATAATGGGAAAAGCACAGGAGTCTATACATGGGAAACTAAATTCTCATCCAGGTTGGGATTCTGGTCCCTACTGGCTCTGTGACATTAAACAAGAAATTCCACCTCATTGAGCCTCAGTGTCCTCTCCTAGAAAATGAGGATAGCAATTCTCTTTGCCTTTCAGCAAAGTCAAAGCATTTAGTTAAATAACAATGTTATACTGCACTGACAGTGACTGGTTGAGAAATGTTGGAGTCTAGTCCACTGCATCCCACAGTGCCTGGTTCTGCCACGCCACACTGATGCAACATCCGAAATCTTATATATCCCTTTATGTTCAGGGTAGGAGCAGTTGGGGAGACTGCCTCTCTTGCTAAGCATCCTTATCTTCCAGAAACTTCTAGGGCCTTCAGGAGTACTGACTAGTTTGAGAGAACATATCTTCTCCATGGAGCTCCAGTTATGTTTACCAGTCAGGCCCTCGTCACTAAATGTTTTGGATGGATCCTGACATGCTAATATCAAATAATAATAATAATAATACCCTCTGATTTCCTGATCTCACAGACAAATTTCTACCCCATTTTTAGTAGCCAAATTATGACAATGTTTTGAAGGATCTTTCCTGGTAGCCACATGCTCCCTAACTCGGTGATTTGAAAAGGGAGTGAACAATGGAATCAACATGGGGCTTGGATATCCTGGATCTCCTCCCCTCACCTACTGAATGAGAATCTCTCAAAGTGGGGCAAGCACATATAATCAAGATCTTTGGTTCATGATTGCTTCAGAACCTCTCTTCTCTTCAGGCCAAATACCCATCTACTCTCTGATTATCACTCAATCTGACAGGCATTCTGAGTTGATGAACCAGAATCTAGGGCATTGCTCTGGATTTATTATTATCTCCATTCTGCACATGCACAAATGGAGATTCAGAGATGTTAAGTGAACTTCTGAAGATCAAATAAAGAGCAGAGACAAAGTCGGAAGTCAAAGCTCTTTCACAATATCACAGAGGCCTCCTCCCCTAAACAAGACATCTGATCTCTCTAATGTGGGTGACAAGTCCACACTCACTGTGCCCAGGTCACCATTGGATTTTATTCCCTGTCCTTAACACCCCCTCCTCACCCAGCACAGATTACCACAGGAGTCTCAATTCCTTCAAGGGGAATGTCAGACCATTCTGAAGCAGGCAAAGGCAATGAGATCTATTTCCAACAGAGTTATCTCAAGATACCCAACATGTGTGACCAGGATTGCTTTTCTACTCAACACTTTCATGTCCATTGGTCTAATGAGGTGGCAGAATAGTATACTGCCCTTCTTGCATTCTCTATTCTATTAACTTCTATTAACTTCCATAATTTTTTTTCTTTCAAACTTTTATTTAATGAATATAAATTTCCAAAGTACAGTTTATGGATTACAATGGCTTCCCCCCCATAACGTCCCTCCCACCCGCAACCCTCCCCTTTCCCACTCCCTCTCCCATTCCATTCACATCAAGATTCATTTTCAATTCTCTTTATATACAGAAGATCAGTTTAGCATACATTAAGTAAAGATTTCAACAGTTTGCTCCCACACAGAAACATAAAGTGAAAAATACTGTTTGAGTACTAGTTATAGCATTAAATCTCAATGTACAGCACACTAAGGACAAAGATCCTACATGAGGAGTAAGTGCACAGTGACTCCTGTTGTTGACTTACCAAATTGACACTCTTGTTTATGGCATCAGTAATCACCCTAGGCTCTTGTCATGAGCTGCCAAGGCTATGGAAGCCTTTTGAGTTCACCTACTCTGATCATATTTAGACAAGGCCATGGTCAAAGTGGAAGTTCTCTCCTCCCTTCAGAGAAAGGTACCTCCTTCTTTGATGACCCGTTCTTTCCACTGGGATCTCACTTGCAGAGATCTTTCATTTAGGTTTTTTTTTTTCCCCAGAGTGTCTTGGCTTTCCATGCCTGAAATACTCTCATGGGCTTTTCAGCCGGATCGGCATGCCTTAAGGGCTGATTCTGAGGCCAGAGTGCTGTTTAGGACATCTGCCATTCTATGGGTCTGCTGTGTATCTCACTTCCCATGTTGGATCATTCTCTCCCTTTTTGATTCTATCAGCTAGTATTTGCAGACACTATTTTTGTTTATGTGATTCCTTTGGTTCTTAGTCCTATCATTATGATCAGTTGTGAACAGAAATTGATCACTGGGACTAGTGAGATGGCATTGGTATATGCCACCTTGATGGGATTGAATTGGAATCCCCTGGTATGTTTCTAACTCTACCGTTTGGAGCAAGTCAGCTTGAGCCTGTCCCGAATTGCACATCTTTTTGGTGATATTAATTTTAGGGAAAAATAATTGAAAAACATTTACTTGTGCTGACCTCATGTTACTTCCAGGCAAATATATTTAAGTGGCTTTCAGGATCCTCAGTTGATAATCATATACAAAGAGTCATCAAAAAGTTCATGGAATGCATATTTTTAAAAACTATACATGGATTTCAATTTTTTGCATCAAAATACACCACTCTTCTAATTCCATTTTTGATAAATAATCTCATAAATGATGCATAAACTCAAGTTAGTTAAATAATATATCCACTACTTGTCATAACCTAACACACAGATTTTAAATTTTATTTAGGTCTACCAATACCTGAGAAGTTTCAAGAGATGAAACAATAGCTAATAAGTGCAATAACAAATGTTCGAGTAAATTAGCAGGGAGTAAAGGCCCTATTTGAAGATGATCAATAATTATAAAAATAAAACATACAAATATTGGATGGAAAAATAAGTCCTGAGGCCATATAATTGCTCAGTCACTGATGAAAAATTCTGCCACCAATGTAGATTTCTAGCTAACTGCAATAAGTATCAGTAAGGGACTATACAATATTCCTCATAGTTCTAAGTGCAGAGATAGTCACAAAGTTTTTTTTTAAATAAATAAACTTTCATTAGTAAGAATCAGGCCATGAGGCCAGCATCATGACATAGCAGGTAATGTCTATTGCCACCTGCTATGCTCATATCCCATTGAGTGCCGGTTCAAGACCTGGCTGCTCTACTTGCAATCCAGCTCCCTGCTAATGCACCTGGGAAAGCAACAGAAGATGGCCCAAGTACTTGGGCCCCTATACCCATGTAGGAGACCTCAAAGAAGTTCTTGGCTCTGGTCTGGCCCAGCCCAAGCTGTTGTGGCCATTTGGGTACTGAACCAGTGGATGAAAGACACCTCTCTCTCTCTCTCTAACCCTGCCTTTCAATTAATTAAAATAAATCTTTAAAAAAAGAATCAGGACTTAGGACTTTGTATCTGGTCAACAGGATTTTAAATTCTTCAGCTGAGTAGCACCGAAGTGAGATTCATGCAATGAGGAACCAGAATGCTGTCTGCTCTCTACTACATATTCAGTCTTGGAAGAGTTCTTCCCATCTATTCAATGAAATCTTGGGTAGGTCCCATAACTTTCAGAGTAAATATCAGACAAATTATCTTCTGGTCACTTTTAATACCAAGAGTATTCGCTTGTGTCACTGAAAAGCCCAGTTCTAGCAAAAGTAAAATATCAAAACTCTTCCATTGTAGAGCTTGCCCCCTCCCTCAGGCTGGGACTCTTGCAGAAGGAAAGTCTTCAAGCAAAAGAACAGTGTGGGCTTCTTCTCTGTTTTCTAGGCTGGTACTTCTATTCTTTGATCTCCATCCACAAGGCTGCTTTTGACACTTCTAGGACTCAGTTAGGAAGAAGTGGGACAAATCCAGCAACTGTTATCATTGTCCTGTCCCAAACTTCTCATGCTCAATCCAGGGTATCCATGGTTTCCACTTGCAAGTCCATACTTCATCTGAGAGCTTTCTTGGGCCTCTGGAAGAGCCCACTTCTTCTGAGGAGTGAACACTCATAGGAGTATCCTGCAACAGATGGTTGGTAAAAATTGATGAAAGCCCAGCTCCCTTGGTTGAAGTAAATCCAGGGTAGATTCTTTACTGTATCCCAGAGAAAACAATTGAGTTCTGTTCCTATATCCAGTTTCTTACTGGAGTGCTTCCCCTCCCTGTTGCACTAATCATTCCCCTGCCATTGCTTTTTTGGGGTCATTTCTCAAATAAGTTATTGACACATCTGTGTTTCAAAATTTTCTGCTACTTGTACCCAGACTAAAAGATCAATTTACTATGGTTTTCTCTGGCTACAGCAGATAGCTTATGTTCACTTTCTCCCAGATTTCTGGATTCTTGAGAGAATTCTCTTTCTTGGGGCAGATATACAGAATCCTCCATTTCTGGAGGTATCTGACCCTTTCATTGAGCTTCTTGTATTTGAGTATCACTCTCCAGTAGCTGGTTGCTTAGGACTCTGTCAGGCCTTGCTTTTGTTGGTGTTCCACAGCGCGAAGTAGTTAAAGCCTCATCATCTGTCGAGTGCTTTTCTTGTCCAAAGTCATTTTTAAATGACTGTAGGTCTATTCTCTGAGCCAAGATATCCATTTCTCATGAATTGCTCACACTCACAAATTCTGGGAGTGCAGCACATTCCCAAGGCAACAATCTCTCTTTGCTAGCCAGCTTCACTTGCTAGTCTTTAAGATTTTCCTGACAGAGGTTTTTCATCAGCCTGTTGTCCTACAGTCACTAGGGATCCCATGTCAAGGTTTCTTTGTTATCTCCTTGAAATCCTCTAAGTTTATGTAGCAAGAGAGGTTTGTTCTCTTTTCCTTCCACACAGCAGCACACTGTGTCTTCCTCTGAAGATGTTTTGCCTTGAATTTCCCATCTCTGGCTACTTTCTTTTAAACCTGTATATACATTCAAAAAGAGAAGAATCCTTGGGCTACAAAACTGACCTTCAGCTATTTCTTTTCAAGCATTAAGTGGTCCAGGAAGAAGCACATGGGATCCTCAGCCAAAACTGAAAACAAGACCTATTTGAACATTCCATTAGGTATATATTATCATTAAATTTTCATAAATTTCAATGAATTTTGGGCCCAGAATATATATGCTAGGTGAAGAGAAAGAGCTTAATCCTGCCTGAAAGTTTTCAAGTTTAGTAGAGGATGGACATGTAGATAAACAAATACCGTATCACAGGGAATACACAGTAGTAGAGATTTGCTAGGTCTAAAATTACATAAAGTAATTAATGATTAGTTCCAGCAGAGTTGGGGAAAGCAGGATATCCAATGAGTTGCCAGAACTTTGCTGGGTACATGGGGAGGGAAGTTTATATAAATACATACAGAAGCATGAAATATTCATAGAGAAACAAGTTCAGGAGCATGGCTGGGTATCCAATTCGTAGGAGATCTTTGAGAAGCAGACAATGAAGGAATCAGGATCTTTCTAAGGAGTCTATACTTAATACTGCTAAGTTATTGGGAAGTTTTGAAGGGTTTTAAGTAGGATATTGGCCAGTAAATATTTACAGATGACAGAATGGAAATTCTATAAGAGAAGTTATCTTTTATTCAGTAGGACATTAATTTCAAAGAATGCGGAAAACTGGAGTTTAGAGATGGCATAGCCAGTGGTCCTCAGCTCTGGCTGAACACAGAATTATCTCTGGATCTTTTAAAGAACACCAATACCAATCCTGACCAACACAATCAGAATCTCAGAATAAAACAAACTTTTAAAAGATCCCTAATTGATTCCAATGGGCATCCAGTTGTTGACAATAACACAGGGGCAGGTGAATTCAAGATATTTAGGTAAGATAAGATATTTAGATAGTTCATAGAAGGTTGTTTCCATTTTCTTGGAGAAACTAGTTGCCAAAGAAACTAGTTGCCAAAGAGTAGAGACTAAAGGGACAGGCTGTGTATACAATGCTTGAGAAGAATGGCTAAGATTTAGAGCAACAGTAGAGGAAAATTGGAAAGGAACTGACCACCAACAAGAGAGCTGTAAAATAGGCTAATGGGGTCAGTAGGAAGTGAAGACCCTTCAGTTTTGGTAGCCATAATTGCACTGTGTGATGTTCACAGGGTAAACCTGCACATCATAATGGCAAAGGAATGCATTTTGCATTTATCCAGGGATGGACATAAGGTTAGAGGGTCATAAGGACCAAGGGGATCAAAACAGTCATTGAAATGAGGCATTGGATAGTCCAGATAATAGCCAATGTAGTCTAGACTAAAAGTCTAGGAAATATGGAATGAATTAACTGCTCATTTACAACTACATAGATTGTTTGGAATCATTGATATTTCTTTTTTAAATTTTTACTTATTTTAATTTTATTTTAAAAGCAGAGAGAGAGAGAGACAGAGTGGAGAGAGAAAGAGAGAGACCGACCATCTACTGGTTCACTCCCCAAATGACCACAACAGTCACAGTGGGCCACAACAGTCACTTTCCAAATGACCACAACAGTCACAGTTGGGAAACCAAAGTCAGAAACCAGCAACTTAATCGCTTCCTCCCACATGATGGCACAAATCCAAGCACTTAAGTCATCAGGTGATGTTGTCTGCATATTACATTAGCAGGAAATAACTATGGAAGCAGAGCTGGAAGTCAAACAAGGCACTCTGATGTGGAATGTGGGCATCCCACCAGTGCTAACTGCTGCACCAAACATCCACCCCCATGGGTATTTCTTCACTCAGACACCAGAAACATTTGATAGGGGTAATTGCAAATAACTGCCTGCAGACCTGTGTGTTTCCTGGCTACAAGTTCAGAACCCTCAGGTTTCTGAGGGCAACGTAACAGGACGACCACAGGGAGCTTGTCTTTCTGTACTCACCGGTTTGTGTTGTCGCAGATCTACCCGTTGCCCTGCTACACGCCCTCAGTTTGGGCTAGCCCTCTTCCCTGAGTTGCCTTTGATCACTAACAGCTCTTTATGCGGATTCTTCTGGTGATTACAGTATCCACTCTGGAATTAGTTCCTTTAGTGACTGTCTCGGTACTAACTCACTTTTGTTTTCAGAATTACACCCAGAGTGTAACCCATCTACTAATTCAACAAATGTTTACTGAACACTTGTTATGGGCCATGCATTGTGTTTGGCATTTTATTAAATGTTTTGTTTTTGTTTTGTTTTGTTTTGACAGGCAGAGTGGACAGGGAGAGAGAGAGACAGAGAGAAAGGTCTTCCTTTGCCGTTGGTTCACCCTCCAATGACCGCCGCGGCCGGCGCATGGCGCTGATCCGATGGCAGGAGCCAGGTGCTTCTCCTGGTCTCCCATGGGGTGCAGGGCCCAAGCTCTTGGGCCATCCTCCACTGCACTCCCTGGCCACAGCAGAGAGCTGGCCTGGAAGAGGGGCAACCGGGACAGAATCCGGTGCCCCAACTGGGACTAGAACCCGGTGTGCCGGCGCCGCAAGGCGGAGGATTAGCCTAGTGAGCCGCAGCGTCAGCCCAAATGTGGGTTTTTTATTCAATAGTTATTGACTGAGCACAATGAGGGAAAATCAGTTGCAGAGCTTTCAGACACACACACACAGCAGACAGCATTCTCATCCAGTTTTCACTCATTCTGCTACTTACTGGGTGCTCCTCACTTAGAACTGTATGCTTCATTCTTGTCACGTTTTATTTCAGATCCGCTAAGAAGCAGTGACCCAACGATATTCCCATCTCAGCCAGCACTGATTAGAACACGGGGGTCTTGAGCCAAGCATGGTCAAAAATCCCTCCCCTAACACATGGAGCCAGGACTTGAGGGACGATCTACAAAATCTCTCCTATAACTGAAGCTGTATAAAATCGCGGGCTTTCAGCAAGTCCATGGAGAAAGCCCCGCTGTGGAAAAACAGAATGGAGCTCAGGTGCAGGGAAAGCCAGAGAGCAGCTGATGAGACAATGTTCTGGCAACATCTAGCTTAAAGCTCCCTGTGCTTTGCAACTCCGTTGAATCCCTGCTTTTCTCTCTTTCTCATTCTATTCCTCTATTGTTAAATTCCACTTTTTGCTTAAGGGAGTTCAAGAAGGGTTACCAATAGAATCTATAATTAATAAACTTTTTTCTGATGCATACATACCAGAAATGACATCAATGGTCATTGAAATTATGACCCAAGTTTATAGGTCATCATTAAAATAACAATAATAGTTATTTTCTGGGTACCACGGATATGTCACATGATGATAAGTATTTTATGTTTTGTAATCCTTACAACAGGCATCCAATGTACATATTCTTATTGCCAGTTTATAGGGGAAGATTGCAAAGCCCAAAGAACTTCAGTAATGATTCATCCGTCATAAAAGCAGAAATTGGGAGTTAAAAGCGCCAGCAGTTTCCATGGGTTATTCTCTGACAAGTTGTATTAAATAATGAAAATCTACAATGAAGTCTGGCTAGACAAAAAGAATTAATTCCCAAGAGCCCATGAAGTTCAACATAAGAATCGTAGTCATCACTTAAAATAGGAGATGGTGGGGCCGGTGCTGTGGCGCAGTGGGTAAAGCCGCTGCCTACAGTGCCGGCATCCCATATGGGAGCCGGTTCAAATCCCAGCTGCTGCACTTCTGATCCTGCTCTCTGCTATGGCCTAAGAAAGCAGTGGAAGTGCACCTACGTGGGAGACCAGGAGGACGCTTCTGGCTCCAGGTTGGCACAGCTCCGGCCGTTGTAGCTATCTGGGGAGTGAACCAGCGGATGGAAGACCTCTCTTTCTGCATCTGCCTCTGCCTCTGCTTCTCTGTAACTCTGCATTTCAAATAAGTAAATAAATCTTTTTTTTTTTTAAAGGAGATGGTGCAAAAGTTAGGAAAATTGCATTTTAAAAACTAGTAATTCTATATTAAGCTATAATTTCACATGTATTAAATCATAAAATAAAATACTGTACAAACACAGTGTTATGATGAAAAGATAACTCCACATACTGCTCATAACTGTAGAAACTGGTAAAAGCTTTTTTGGAGAGCAATTTGGGAAAACATTTCAGCAGCCATTAAGTGTTCACATCCTTTGTCCCATATAATTTAAGTCCTGGAAAAACAACCTTAGGAAATAATCCAAAACTATGTTCACCAAGATGTTTACTAAAGCTAGATTTACAAGTAAGACACCTATAAAATGTGTGAAAATTAAGATGTGTTTAAGCATGAATTTGTGGGTTTGTTAATTTATTTAATCAACAAATAATGAAATGTCTAACAGGTGCCAGGCACCATGCTAAAGAGAGACTTGCGCAGGTAAACAAGGATGACACGCGGTCTGCCCTGTGTGAATATTGTGCTCATATAAGCAAAGAAAAAACAGAACTTAAAAAGCAATTTTTACTTATAATGTTTTAGTTCTCAAGCAAAAGAAGTGCTTATAATCAAGTAAAAATAGAATAAAGAAAAACAGGACCAGAGGAAATGCACATTTTGAAACAAAATCAAATTCAAGGAGAACAAGTGCAGTACCCAGGGTCCTGTTTGGTTACTAAGACCTCCAATTCGCTTCGGAGCTGCCAGACAAGCCAAGAAAAAGGGCAGTATTATTAGGGAGTGAATCACGTTGCTAAGGAATAGGTAACACAAGAGTTCCTCTGGAGAAAAGAAGCCATTTCTTGCATTTTGTTTTAAATAGTAGCTGTCATTTTTGTACATGGGCAGTATGTGATATTAATGGCATTGCTTAGGGGTTATAAGAGGTTTTTATAAACAAAACACTCCAGGTTTATGAGAATATATATTGAATAGTGTAATGAGTCTATGTGCATTCACATGGACTAAAAATGAAACCATTACTCTTAGATCATTTTGTACCTCTCTGCAATATTATTTCTTTGTATTTCTACCAAGAATTAATCATTCTTAGTAAAAGGCAAAAGATTTATATGATCTGAAGAGAAACCAGAGTATGAGTTAATCATTCTTTTAAACCTAATGTCTCTAATTTTCATTCAATTCAATTCATATGTATACAGCCATTGATATATATGGTATTGCTTTCATGAAATACATATCTTTCTGTAAATGAGAGGTGTAGGGCCTCTAGCTCATTCGTTTTTTTTACCACAAAATTATATTTGATGATATGACTATGCCACATTGTATCCTTTCTCCTGTTGATGGAAATTTAGGTTGTTTCCATTATTTGACTCTTGCAATACTGCCAAAGGTCTCACCTAGACCTTTAAGTAGCATGAAAAGTACAAGTGTCTTTACTGGCATTTCCACATGACTCTCCAAATTGATCATACCAATTTGCATGAGAATACCTCAATCTGAAGTATTCCACAATAGTACATCCATGGATGCAACATTGCTCTACGGACAACCACCTCTCTTCTGCCCCTACACATTTCTACTCAAGGGACAAGAGTGGGACTGAAACTTAAAAAGTATCCTCAGAGCCAATATCTGATGCACTTTGGAGGCAGAGGTGCAGATATCGAATTGGAGCAATTTGAGTGTTTCCTAAGTCTCAGTCCTGAATTCTCTCAGACACATGTGTAAAGAGCTAGGGTTGGCCCTGAGCCCACGTGACCTGGGAAGAGAAGTCCAAACCTGGTGGGCAAAAGCTCTCAAGTCACCTCCTGACACTCAGAGAAGATGGAAGAGGAGGAGAGGGCCTGCAAGGAACCATGGGAGAAGCCACTTTCTGGCAAATGTGGCTGATCATGAGATAAGACCCTGCTCCTCCCTGGAGAGACAGCTAATACCCCTTCCAGCTGATCACCAATGAGGAGTTGAGGAGAACACTGGAGAATCAGGCAAGGCGGGGCTCCTCCGTGACAATGGACTTATCTGATTTTGCTACCACACTGAGAGTTCAATGATAGAACATTTTTTTGAAGTTCTCTTTAAAATATGATGGTAGCTCAGACTTTCATGGTTTCTTCCCTCATGAAATCACAAAAACCATCATGAGGGAATAAACTGATTGGTTGGGAACTTCAGGGAGGAATAAATGCTGCACACAGTCAGTCGACTTTTCACTGTGGGAAGCTTCCTTTCTGAAGTGAAAGTGAAAAGTGGGATTAATGTTTAATGTAATCATTTTGGAATACCTGGAATACCTTGCAGGTCATTTAGTCTACCTTTATAAACTATACATGATCTGCTAATTTTAGCATATTGGTTTGTGTCCCATTACTCTTTGATAATTGCCAGGATCCAAACAATCTCCTTATCCATGAATGTATTAGTTCCCTCTGTCTGCAATGCCAGTTCTGCTATAATAAGAACTTTAAAAGATGTTCAGACAGCTGTGTGTAATTACAAAGGAAGAACATTTGTATAAAAGGGCTTTTTACTTTGTTTCCTGTCCATTTATGACCACCAAAGATGACCTAATAAGCTCTCTTCTTTCTCTCTTTCGTCTTATGATATTAGAGAGAAAGGAGAGATGCTCATTGCCAAAAATCGTTATATTAATAGGTACTAAGCAGCCATTACAAGAAACATTTCCTGTTCCTCACACTTTCACCTTCAACTGCGGATACGATCGATGGACAACAAGGACTTGAAGTGCTCCCAGTCTGAGAAGTTTATGTAGGCCCTGTCTTGAGAGTTCACCATATCTCAAGGGCATTCCTAGGACAGTGAACTTGCGGCTAAGTATACCTATTATTGAGAAAGGCCTGAAAATTCCAATGAAAAGCCTCTTCTCTTTTGTTTATTTTTATTTAAGCCTCCTGATCCATTCTTTCAAAAAGATTGCTCTGACTTCCCACGGCCTGACACTCCCATCTGGATTTTGATCAAAGATCACAGGAGAGTTGCTTTCTGCAAACTCACAGCTACCTACCTTCTGTCTCCATGCTATGGGAGAAAACAAACTTTTATTTAATAGTATTGGAATTTCTATTAGCACAACCAGTCTTAACATATACCCCCCATTCTAGTGACTCACCCATACCATGCTAGCAATCCTTTCTTCCTATTGTTGTAGGCTTCTACCTTCTTTTTAATGATTATCGCAACTAAAGCTCAAGATGAGTCATTTCATGTCTGGATAGCTGGTGTAGACTGTGCCACACATGCATCTACCTCCAGTACTTCCTCTCACATTTGGTTGGGATTCACTAAATTAATCTTTCATAATATCCCAAAGTCTCTAAAAATGCCTCACTTGATCAAATCTAAACTCAGACTGATGCTTAGGCACTCCGCAATGTGGCTCCACACTGCCTCTCCGCTCCACTGCCACCCCTCCTTAATGCTGTGCTATTTCAATTCACACTAACAAACCAGCCAGAACACCTAGGACACAGAGTTTTCATTCCCATCTTTGAGACTTTCCTCATGTCCTCCCCTCAACTAGGAAAATTTGCACCAAGCAGGAGCTGGGTAGAGTGCTAAGCATGGAGAGAGAAAAGGTGAATAAATCAAAGTTCCATCTTCCTCCTCTCTTCCCTTCTGTTGGAAGTTAGATAATGAACCCCAAAATATCCAGGTGCTAATCCTCAATACCTTTGAATGTGTTATCTTGTAGAGCAAGAGTGTCTTTGCAGATGTAGTTAACTTAAGCATTTTGATTTGAAGAGATTCTCCTGAATTATTTGGTGGGGGGAGAGGCCTAACTATAATCACAAGAATCTTTGTAAGAGCAGGGCAGGAAGGTGAATGGAGGAGAAGGTGCTCACATGACTGCAGAAGCAGAGACTGGAGGTGTGCAGTAGCAGCTAAGGAATCCTACACGCCTCTAGAAGTTGGGAAAGGCAAGGGGACAGGCTTGCTCTTGGAACTTGCATGAGAAAACTGCCCTGCTGAGATCTTGATTTTAGTCCTAAAAAACTCATTTAGACTTCTGACTTCTAGAACTTTTATTTTATTCCAAACTGATATATTTTGATAGGATTGTCCTCATAGAAGAGATGCATTCTTTTACTATATAAATCTATAACCATATAGATTTGTTTTGATTCTGCTTTTTATTTTTTCATCTCTAATCTTTACTAGAAACTCTTGAGAGGTAGGACTGATTTACTTTCTTTTGATGTTTTATTCAACATCTCTGTTGTCTGTTTCAAAATTCTTGGTTTCTGGACTTTTTTTTATTTGACAGATAGAGTTAGACAGTGAGAGAGAGAGACAGAGAGAAAGGTCCTCCTTCCGTTGGTTCACCCCCCAAATGGCCGCTACAGCCGGTGCTGCACTGATCCAAAGCCAGGAGCCAGGTGCTTCCTCCTGGTCTCCCATGCAGGTGCAGGGCCAAGCACTTAGGCCATTCTCCACTGCCCTCCCAGGCCACAGCAGAGAGCTGGACTGGAAGAGAAGCAACCAGGACTAGAACCTGGGCTACTGGTGCCACAGGTGGATGATTAGCCTAGTGAGCCATGGTGCAGGCCATGTTTTTAAACATTAGCATTAGTATGTATCCTAGCACTACCACATAAAGAACACGTACATGCCTTTATTATAGAAAAACATTTTAAACTATTATAAGAAAGGGTGCTAAACCAATATTTCAATATTCATCAAAATCACATGGCTATAAACAATAGTATGCAGCTATGACACAGAACAATGGGTGTTTCTATTTACCAGCTACAGTGGTACCAACATTTTCCTACAGTGGAAACACAATTTATAGTTCACCAAGACAGCCAGTTGTGAAATTTTAAAATGTAGAGGGAGAAACATAATTATTTTTAATAATTTTGAATTATTCAATTCTAAATTTATATAAAATGTGGCCTCCCTTAGACTCTTTACTACTCATTTACAATCAAAGGTCTTGATCATTCTAACTACCCAATCTCTATAGGCATATCAGACTCTTTTTCCTTAAAGCTTATTTTTCCCCTACTATGCCCCTTTCAACATATACTACAATATTTTATCTAGGTTATGAAGTAATATTTTGCTTATAAACTATTCAGCATATTGAATGCAACTACCTGTTTGAAGTTCTATAAATGAACACTTATTCTAAGCAACTGACAATTTGTATTTCTGTAAAATAAAGTTATCTGATTTCACTCATTTGCTTCCAGGAGCAGGAAGAAGAAACGATGGGTCAAAGTCAATTCATCAACATTTCAATTTCCATAACTCTGGTACCCTAACTTGGAAGAAAATTTCAAAACACAGCCCAGAACCAGTTCCCTGGAGTTCTTGCTTTTGGCATGATATGTCAAGCTTGTAAAAGTCCAAGAGTGCTTTTCCAAAAACTGATCTAAAGGAGCTTCTAGTTCCTCTGGGGCATAATCAGCATAGAATTAATTTTTTGTGAATGAAAATAAAAGCTTTATCTCAAATTAAAATTTCCCCAAAGACTTTACTTAATGGGTTTCAAAAGAAAAATGAAGGAGGCAACAAGGTTATATGTAGCAAAATGGAAGGACGGCATTTTAATTCACATATGTGGTTTTCTAAAGATAATTAATTCATTTAGTAACGTTTTATAGATGGACCAGTGGGAACAGAAAAAGATAGCTGTGTCTTTCAAATGCTATGCCAAACGAAGCATTCAAAAGTCATATATCATTCTCATGGTAAAATATTTTTGTTCAGTAAAACAGATGCAAATGAGATTATAAAAACATTTAGTTACTAAATTATGGCTTTGGGTATTCAGCCTTGAGTTCAATGTCAAAGGTCAAATTGGGATTTAGCCCTAATTGGTTTTCATTAATTTCTGTTAGCTGGGTAACACAGAATGAGCAAGGCTACTTTAGGAATCTAGTTACTATGCTCTATAGATAACTTGATTGACAATGTCATTGTTAGTTCATTTAAAAAGGGTAATGGCATAGAAGAGATTATCGTTGGTATACTATAATTCTTGGGTATGAAGGTTTTTTTTTTTTAATTTGTTTTGTTTTAGCAGTCAAAGAAAAAGAAGTTGCTTCCTTTGGGATCCCTTTTAAATAGATACAATTCTTAAATCATAGAATACAGATGTTTTAAAAAAGCAAATCTTGGGTCTGGCATTGTGGCACAATAGGCGAAGCTGCTGCCTACAATGCTAATATCCTACATTGGAGCACTGTTTCAAGTCTTGGCTGCTCTGCCTCTGATCTAGCTTCTTGCTAATGTGCCTGCGAAAGTAGTAGACAATGGCCTAAGTATTTGGCCATGCACATGGGTTCACAGGTTCCTGGCTTCAGCCTGGTGCAGCCCTGGCTTTTACAGTCATCTGGGGACTAAACCAGCAAATGAAAGATTTTTTTTTCTCTCTCTCTCTCTCCATCTCTCTCTGTCATTCTTTCAAATAAAGAAAATAAATCTTTCTTTTTTTTTAACTTTTATTTAATGAATATAAATTTCCAAGTACAGCTTATGGATTACAATGGCCTCCCCCCCATACCGTCCCTCCCACCCACAACCCTCCCCTTTCCCACTCCCTCTCCCCTTCCATTCACATCAAGATTCATAGAAAATAAATCTTTCTTTTAAAGTGAATATCATTCCCTTGATTCCACTGGCCTACATAGCCTGGAATAGTACCATGGAGGATAAGAACTTTTGAATAAGATTGTTACAATCCTATTTTTAAAAAAATAACACCTAATTTGTGTTTGGCTTTTATAAGATATCAAGCACTTTATATTCATTATCTCCTTAAACCCAAATTAAAGTAATTAAAGTAGTGTATAATTGTTGCAGTGCCTATTTTGGCTAAAATGAGAGAGGTCAGATAACTTAGGAGCCTCACACAGCTGAGAATGGAGGAGCTAGGCTGTGAACCTTGGCTTTCTGCCCCCTGAGCCTGCACATGCAACGACTGTGCCACAATGGTGCAAGGACCAAGAGGATCCAGACATGCTGCTTGTCCAGTGACGCTATGCCATTCTCCTTTCTGATTTTGAGTTTTGTTCCCATAAATATGTTATTTGTTTCCAAAGACTCAGAGAGAGTTACATCGTCATTGTGCATTGTGCTATTTACCAGTTTAATTCATCTTCCGGGCCTGCTTAAATGCTTTATCCACAGATCAGGGGGTGCCTGATATCAATCACGTGATGCCTGCTTTCCTTTGTTTCTGTAGTTGCCAGATGCATCTTTGCCGATTCTGTAACAATCAATCTTTCAGAGCCGCTGAGTTTAAATGCATAGAAGAAGAACTGGCATACTGCCGCAGCAATGACCCTTAGGCTCAGACAAATGACAAGCATATACGGATCCCTCAGACTGTGCTGGAAAGGGGCTTTGATGAGTGAGGAGATCGCGCTGAAAACAGCCGAGAAAAATCAGAGAGGAGCGAGACTTGTAGGCACGGGTTCCTGAGAGCTTTCTCAATTTCACAGGCTACGCTTTGTCTTTAGAGTCGGACCACCAAGACGGACGGCATCCTCAAAACATTCATGGAAAATGCATATTACAAAAAAACTATTCATGAATTCCAAACTTTTCTTTGTGCCAAATAATAAATAATAAGCAACAATAATTAATTAAAGCAAAAATACTTTTTAACATATTGTTAATTTTAACATGTTTCATTTGAAACATACCTTTTAATTTTTAAAGTACTTTTTGAACTGCCCTTACAAAATAAGCCTCTTGGTTTCAGAAAAGAACCACTTATTTAAAGAAAAATCTCTTTATACCTTTGGTCACATAAGCCAATCCAAACCAAGAAAATGAATCCGAATAGCAAATAGTCTACACGCACGTTCTCTATAAAAGACGTTGACTAGCTGGTGCACAACGCTCCAATGTGCCTTGGACACTAGCACAGAAATAGACCACAATTCCTTTAGGTTTGGGCAGAAGCTACAGAGATAAGCACAGGTGAGAATAATGCAGTAACACAGCCCCTACCGCATCCCACCCCACTTCCCACCCCTTACCTGAAGTTGTTTTCCTCAGCTTCAGTTACTCACATTTAACTGTGGTCCTACAATATTATATAGAACATTGCAGAAATAAACAATCCTACGTTTTCAGTGGCCTACTGCTCTGAGTAGTGATGCAGTCTCACACCTTCCTGCTGCGTCCCACCCAGGGCATGAAACATCTTCTCTCCAGGTGTCCGTGCTTCCCACACCACCACCCTTAGTCACCTCATAGGCAACCTTAGATCACTGCCATCAAATCACAGAGCTTGCTTTCAAGTACCACCTATTTTACTCAATAATGGCCCCAAAGCACAAGTGTAGTGAAACTAGCAATTTGGATATGACAAAGGGAAACCCTAAAGTGCTTCCTTCAAGAGAAAAGCTGAAAGTTTTCCACTTCGGGAAAGAAAAACAAGTCATTTTCTGAAATCACAGTGCCTGTGCCATTCCCCTCACTTCACCTTGTCACAGAGACGTTGTGTAATCTCACATCGTCACAAGAGTGAGCATAACACAGTCAGATTACTCTGAGGGACAGACTGCATTCATACAACGTCCAGGACAATATATTACCTTAATTAGCTATTTTATTATTAGCTATTCTTAGCCTCTGGGCCTAATTGATAAATTAAACCCTATCATAGGGAAAATACATAATATTCATGGAAATACATAATATTCATGGTGATCAATACTATCGGAGTTGAGGTTCTCAGAAAATATCCCCCATGGATATTTGCAAGGAGACACGACACTTACTGAAGCGACCTAGGCAGCCCCCAAGCCTTGGACATAATACTAGAATCACAAATTGCTCATTAGCATTTTTCTTTCTGTATCTTTTCTCATGATTTATAAAACAGAAGAAAAAAAATTTGAATACACATAGTTCATACAGGGACAGATAGGCATCTACCATCTGCTGGTTCACTCCTCAAACGCCTGCAACAGCCTGGGCTGGGACAGGCTGAAGCCAAGAGCCTAGAACACAATACAGTGTCCCCACAAGGGTGGCAGGAACCCCAATATTTGAGCCATCGCCTGCGGCCTCACAAAGTGTGCATTCACAGGGAGCTGGAGTAAGCAGCAGAGCCAGAATCCAAATCCTCGCGCTCCAGTGTGGGATGCAGGCGGCATGAGCAGTGCTCTAACTGCTGCACCGACACCCACCCCTGGCCCAGGGGTTCCTAGTGGAAGAATCTACCGAGGCGTACTTCCGTGGGCATTTCCTTTATTCACAGAATTTGATCTTCAATATTAGCAGCAGTACAGGTCACCATCACATTATTTCTGATATTAATAACGTGACAGATGCTTTGCTTTGGTTTGCAGTTACCCGATGTAGCTTTACTATCCTTTTATAATAAATTTCTGAATCACTCTGTTTAGATGTATGGGAGCAAAACAGACATGCTGCCCTGGTGCCATTATAGTAAGTATGTACATCATGACGCTCGTGCAGGAAAGGAAAAAGCCACTTTGCAATGACATAAGCCAAAAATAATAGGTTAGCCTGTCAAACTCTAGTCCCTGGAAAAAATGACATGCTGATCATCTCCTGGTCAGAAAAACAATCTTATCCCTAGTTTTTACAATACTGATGTCTGAAGAAATGCCTGGATTTGTGGCCACAATTGTGAAACTTTGTTTTCTTTAACATCTTTGAATCATTATCAGTTAGGAAATCTAAGGACTTGGATTTTTTTCCTGTAAATGCGTACTGTATTTTTGTTTAGTGGACAGTACTTCTGATGTCTGATTCCCTAGCACCTCTCTGCAAATTACACTCTTCTCTTCTAAAATGCTGTTCATTCTTCTCCTCTGACATGGGTGCCTCTTACAGGCCATGTGCATAACACTTTTAATAAATTGTTCCAGACCATTTATTAGGTCTTTGTCTCTCTTTGCTTAAAAACATTAGAATTTTCATTTCGTGCATGAAAATGGAGCCATAAAAGAGCAGGAATTTAGGAAACAAGCTTTTATAGCCTTATAAAGTAGCTCCCGCACTTTAATGTGTACCATTTGCATGTCATCATAAAGTCAGGAAATCCTAAATCAACCATTCTATTGGGGACCTTTTGGAGTCCAAAATCATACTGTATTTCCATTCATTAGAAAAGAGGCAATAAAGAAGTATGTGCTAATTCCAGCGGTAAAAGTGTCTTGAAGCAAAGTAAAGGCACAGACAGGAATGACGACGTGGTGTGTCTGTGATCTCTCCGATAAGGTGACAGAGCCCTGAGTGAAATAAGGAGGTGATCCTTTGAGATACCCATGGAGGGAATATCCTGGCGGGAAGAAGGATGTCTTGCAGCAGGCGCTGGCTTGTCCAGTCCGTGGGACTGGAGAAGGCACAGAGACAATGCTGGAGATGGGTGGTGTGGTGGACATGTTTCATGGCCTGCACACTATGATAGGGAGCCTGCGATGGTTTTCATGTGAAAAGAGACAGACCCTTGCATTTTACAGGAACACTGCTGTACGAAGAAACACCAATACAGATGAGAGATGCTGGTAGAAATAGAAACTGGGAGAATTAGTTAAGATGCAGGCCTCTCCAGGTTTTTACCCTCCGTCTCTTCTTTTCCTTGGTAGCTTACGATAGACAAGGTGGCAACCACAGCCTGGATGCCTGGATGGGTCATAGGAAAGTGTTGCTCAAGAGAAGAACAAAAACCCTTCTGAGAAGTTTAAGCAGGCAGCAAGGCTGTCCTCTCCTCCTCCCTATGTCCAAGTGCTGGATCCTGAAGGGCTCACTTAGCTCCCAGACTATCCATCACAAGAATTCCAGTGGGGTTAGGAAATGCAAAAGTCAACCCAGGTACAGCTAGTGGCTTCCACGCAGAAGGCTGCACTGAGAAATTACCTCGTTAAACAGGGAAAGGTAAAAATACCAGTTTAGGTAAATAATCAACCCCTATACTGCTTCCAATAATAATTTTATAACAAATGTATTGAGGTATAATTTGTATATAATTAATCTATTTAAAATATAAAGTTCAGTGATGCTTAGTATATTCACAGAGATGTACAACCAACCTCAAAATTTTGAAACATTTCATCAACCCAAAAAGAAATATTGTAACTGTTACTAGTTACTATCCCTTAATCCTCTTCTACCCCTCATGGGGCCACCACCACTCTGCTTCCTGTTCATACAGATTTGTCTTCTGAGTATTTCACGCAGGTGGAATGATGCGGTCCTCTGTGACTGGCTTGTTCTAACTCAGGTCTCAAGGTCCATCTATGTCACAGCGTGTGTCAGTCCTTCCTTTCTTCCTGTGGACAAGAGGATTCCACTGTGAGCGGTACATGAAACATGCATGTGGATACTCAGTTTGTTTCTCCACTCCTCAGCTGAGGGACGACCCGGTGGCTTCCAGCTTTTGGTGCTATGAATAATGTGGCTGCAAACATTCAGGTACCAGCACAACCTTTCGTGTGAATTTGTTTTCATCTCCTGGTTGTAATTGGGGGGTTATATAGTAACCTGTAATTAGCATTTTGGGGAACTTCCAAACTATTTTCCAAAAAGGCTATATGGGTATATGTTCCTGCCAGTTACACAAAGCTTCCAATTCCTCCACATCCTCATCAACATTACTACTGCTTGTCCTTTTGATTATAGCCTACAAATGGATGGAAAGTAGAATCTAACTGTGGTTTTGATTTGCATTTTCCTGATGAATATCGAGATTCTTTTCATGTATTTATTGGTCATTTGCATATGCTCTTTGAAGAAATGTCTACCCAGATCTTTGGCCTATTTTTAAATTGGCAATTTGTCTTTGTGTTGTTGAGATGTAAGCATTCTTTATATATTCTGGATATAAGTGACTTATATTTTTCCTCTTTTAATAGTGTCTTTGAAGTACAATCATTGTTAATTACTTTGGAGTCCAATTCATCTATTTTTTGTGGGGGTTTAGTTGCTTTAGGTGTCATGTCTACTAAATGACTGCCTATTTATTTTTCTAAGAGTTTTATTTGTTAGCCCTTATATTTAGGTCTTTGGTCCATTGTGACTTAATTTTACATGTTTGCATATGATGTCCTACTTCACTCCTCTGCATGTCCTGGAACTATTCATTAAAAACTGCTCTGTCACTGAATTGTCTTGGCACCTTTGTCAAAAATTGATAATATATGAATTTATAATGAAAATAATACGTGCACCATGTGGAGGGTTAGAAAATGTAAAATAAGAATATAACAGCTTCTAATCCTCTTACTATGGATATGCATATATTTAACCATATTTTGTAACTGTGTGTTGATATATGCTAACCCACACGGCTATTATGATGTAAAGGAATCAAGTTTTATGTGATAAAATGCTGAGAATATAACATTAATATATAGCTAATATGTGTTCATCAGTAGAACATTAAACAGTCTATCCTCAGCACTCTGAATGCTACCTAAAGTAATTCTCCTTACAACTCTAACAGGCAGCTTCTGTTCTGAGGCCTAATTTATAGCTGAGGAAACGGAAATCGATATCCAAGTCCTGCCTATCCACTTGCTAGAATAAAACTGTCTCAACTACGCCCTCGGACTCCATAGTCAGGTTTCACTCTCTAATACTTAGGTCTTCTCTATGCCTAGGCTAGAGCAGAAACTTAGACTCACAAACTCCTTATAACTTCAAATCAACACTACAAGGGGTATTTTAACTCCCCATTTTATAGATGAGGAAATACAAATGCAGATATATGCCAAGATACATGGCAGAATCAGGGATCATCCTAGAACTCCTCATGCCAACCTCAGTTACCCTTCTGGGACACTGAAGTTGGTTTTAAAAGTCACAGAGACACACATTCCTGAGAAGAGCACATTTATATCCTGGTTGCTGTAAGGCGTTTAAACAGTTGTAGAAGCTGAGCCTGGCTGAGGCTTCTGGATTTTACTCTTTTCCAAAATGAGTACTTTGAATGATTTTGTTTTACCTTTTTTCTATTTCTTCTGTGAATCTAATGAAAACTTTGGACTTTTTGTCCAGAAGGAAAATGCACATGCACACATGCGCACACACCTACAAATTATTTCTAGGGCTTTATGGACTCCTCACCTCCAGTCAAATATCCCAGGTTAGTGACCCACAGACCTGCAGTCTAACAATTCCTCTAGCTTTAGAATTCTAGATTTTCTGTGATATCAGAATTCAGTCCAACAAATTATTTATAAAAATATTTTTAAACTAATTTTCCCACTTCAGCAGAAAAAGTAGAGTAACACAATCTGAAGTTATATCACCAAATGGATTTATTTCAAAAAAAAAGATAATTGAAGAACAACCCACAAGCCAAACCCACACAGCAAGTCTTCTTGCAGAAAAAAACCCTTGTTCCTAAATTTGAAGTGTCCCACTCCTACTGCATGCAAGTGTATTATTATTAGCAGGGAAAAATGCATCGTGACACAGATTTCAACAAGTTTTATTTGGGATATTTCTTTGGAAAAAAGGAAGGCTATGTAGATAAAGGTAAAAGCATTTCGAAAACCTTCAGGCTAAGCATGATAAGGAGCAAGGCGGTAAGAAGCAAGACACGGACATTTTCAAGCTGCCTGAAAAGCAATTTGAGTTTTTCAAAAAAACACAACCCCACTTAGAAGAGTCCTTCCCGAAGAAGAGGGGCCTGAGAACTCGGGTATTTCTTTTTTTCTTTTTCTTTTTTTTTTTCTTTTTTAAAGGCAGAGTGGACAGTGAGAGAGAGACAGAAAGGTCTTCCTTTGCCATTGGTTCACTACCCAGTGGCCGCTGCGGCCAGCGCAATGTGGCCGGCACACCGCGCTGATCTGAAGCCAGGAGCCAGGTGCTTCCTCCTGGTCTCCCATGGGGTGCAGGGCCCAAGCACTTGGGCCATCCTCCACTGCACTCCCGGGCCACAGCAGAGAGCTGGCCTGGAAGAGGGGCAACCGGGACAGAATCTGGTGCCCCGACCAGGAATAGAACCCGGTGTGCCGGAGCCTCAAGGCGGAGGATTAGCCTAGTGAGCCGCGGCGCCGGCCTTCGGGTACTTCTTAACAACAAGCATCAGCAGCGACTCGGGCCCAGCGTACGGATCCAAGTCCATCACATTTTCACTGGACAGCCTCGCTTCAGAGGCCTGAAAGCACATTCTGGAAAGTTAATCAAGAACGAGCAGTTTTAAATACTGCTAGATGAGTAACAAACAATTGCAACACACAAATGTCTACCAGTTCCAGCAAATCTGCAGCATGAAAGTTCATTGGGCCAATTAGATTGTCATCTGTTAATATGGAAAGCCAAGTAGAGGTAGGGCATAAAGGGTAGCTACAAAACTTTACATTTGAACATGATTCCATCTTTCAAAAAAATGTACATGTCAATTATTCATTTTTTAAAAACAGAAGGCTAGAAGGCAATGGTGATTGTTGATATCTGGACTTTTTATCTCCTAAAAATATGTTACTTCCACAACCAGAAGGAAAAGCAGTAAAATGATTCTTGGGGTGGGCATTTGGCCTAGCAGTTAAGATGCTGGTTAGATACCTACACTCTGAGTGCTTGGTTTCAGTCCTGGCTCCACTCCCAATTCCAGCTTCCTGCTTAGGCACACCTAGGGAGACAGTGATGATGGCTCAAATAGTTGGGTTCTTACCAACCATGTGAGAGACTTATATTGGGCTCCTACCTCCTCGTTTCAGCCTGGCCTTAAGCCCAATTGTTGTGGACATTTGAGGCGTGAACAGCAGATGAGGAGAGTCAGAGGCTTTCTCTCTCTCTCCTTCAAACAGATAATTTTTTAAGATTTTTTTTTATTTATCTGAAAGGCAGAACTAAAGAGAGAAAGAGAGGGAGAGGGAAGGGGAGGAAGAGAGGGAGGATGGGAGGAGAGTGAGAGCAAAAGCGAGAGCAAGAGAGAGAGAGAGGGATCTTCCATCTGCTGGTTCATTCCCCAAATGGCCTCAATAGCTGGAACCAGGACAGCCCAAAGCCAGGAGCATCTTCCTAGTCTCCTGTGTGGATAGACTAAGCACCAGGGCCATCCTCTGCTGCTTTCTCAGGCACATTAGCAGGGAGCTGGATTGGAATTGGAGCAACCGGGACTCAAACTGGTACCCATACCGGATGGCATTACAGGCAGCAGCCTTACCTGCTATACCACAATGCCAGCCCCAAATAACTAATTTTTAAAAAATGATTCTCATTAGAATGACGTAAGGTCTTAGTGCATCAAAATTATTATTACTAGAAGTTTTCCTTTGCCTTTGTGTTTTACCAGAAGGTTAAAATTCTGATGGGTTTCTCTTAATGCATTGATTTTTATATATCTTGGTACATTCTATTTTGACACAAGTCCTTGCCCCAAAATAACCATCACTGTCTCTGAAAAAAGTAAAAGTAATAAAAGTAAAGAAAGTCGGGGCTGGCACTGTGGCACAGCGGGTTAAAGCCCTGGCCTGAAGTGCCAGCATCCCATATGGGTGCCGGTTCTAGTCCTGGCTGCTCCTCTTCCAATTGAGCTCTCTGCTATGGCCTGGGATAGCAGTAGAAGATGGCCCAAGTTCTTGGGCCCTGCATCTGCATGGGAGACCCAGAGGAAGTCCCTGGCTCCGGGCTTCAGATCAGTGCAGCTCCGGCCATTGCGGCCATTTGGGGAGAGAACCAGCGGATGGAAGATGTCTCTCTCTGTCTCTACCTCTCTCTGTAACTCTGTCTTTCAAATAAATAAAATAAATCTTAAAAAAAAAAAAAGTGAAGAGAGAAGTCATCATCTTTGGTTTGTTGTCACTGATGTTTGGATTTACTCAAACAAAAAGTGAGGACAAATGCATTTCCATCTGATGAATAGAGCAGCCACCATATATCTTTATTGCTCTCAATCACAGAAGAATTATTGAGCATTATAGACATAAGGTGCCCTGAGGGATATTTAGCCTCATAAAACATAGCCTCTGGTCTGAAAGTGCTTTATAATCTCTAACTTCCAAATATCAAACTGGGAACCACTCCCAAAAGGATTAATACTTATACTGTACAGCTGAGGCAGGCATGCCAGCATTGGAAGGAATTATCAGCTATAAACTACTATAAACAAGGAGGGTTCATTGTGCCTTAATTATAGGCAGAACAAGATCCAAGGTGGATGACTTGGCATCATGTGAGGTGGACCAGGCCATCTTCTATACAGAAAGAAATCTACCATAGCCAATACCTCATATAATCAGAAATTCCAGTGTTAGAGATTTATTTCTTTGGCTCTTAAAGACTTTTTACCCTTCAAATATTTTTCTACAAATAGGTAAACACCCTTTGAGTGACAACAGCTAAGCCACTGTTAACTCACATCCTGGAAGCATGTAAATAGAGGGCCTTTTTCTGAATGCTAAATCAGGGATCATGACAAGTGAGAGAATACTTGTGTGAACAACAACATATTATTCAAAATGTTGGGTTCTCCTAGAAACTCAGGATGGATGATCACCACATCTACCATTGCTCTCTTCCACTGGCTTGGAAAAGTTTCGAGATCTCACTAACATGTGTGAAACCCACTAATTCATGCATTTACGCTTCCATTTATTCGGATATCCAGGCACTGGGACAGAGGTCCTCTGGCCTGAGCTGCTTGGCTTCTGCTTGACACAGAAACATATAAAGCTCTTTGGGTGTGAATATGCAGATATCCAGGTATGAAAGGAAGAAGAAATGACGCAGGAAGAGAGGTATATACGCAGGTGCTCAAGAAGAATGGGACGAATGCAAAACACACACTTTTCCATGCTCAGGACTGTGTTGAAGACTGGCTTCCAGTCTATGCTTACATTCTCCTTCACTTCACCAGCAGACAGTAGTTGCTTGATAGACAATTGTGAACTCCAAAAGTGATTAGCGGTTATTAAAATTTCCTTGAAAACTAGACATGCAGATACAGGACACAGAGAGAACATTTGTGTTGCTTTGTACTTACAGACATTTAAGAAATATTTTTTGGATTATAGAATTAAGAAAATTATTCCAGATATGATCATGGCAATATTATTAATAAAAACAGTTGTGCTTATGTCGTGGCATAGTGGGCTAGGCCTCCGCCTATGGTGTCGGCATCCTATAGGGGCGCTGGTTCCTGTCCTCACTGCTACTTTTCCAATCCAGCTCTCTGCTGTGGCCTGGGAGGGTGGTGGAAAATGGCTGCAGTGCTTGGGCCCCTGCACCCACATGGGAGACCCAGGGGAAGCTCCTGGCTTCGGATCAGCCCAGCTCTGGCCGTTGCAGCTCTTTGAGAGAGTGAACCAGCAGATAGAAGGCCTTTCTCTCTGTCTCCTCCCCCCCCCCCCCACTCTGTAACTCTGTCTCTCAAATAAATAAAATCTTAAAAAAAATAAATAAAAGCAGTAACAACTACCTTAAGATGCAAAGGGTTAAAGATCTACAAACAGTTTTCCATGTCATCAAGGAAAGTTCTTTTGTCTTCACATTCATGTTTTAAAGACTACAAGACATTCCAGTTCCTCCTAAAGGGGAACATATACATCCAACAAATAAACAAATAAAAATACCAAGCCTTAAACCCTCACCTCTTTTTCTTTTCTTTTTTTTTTTTCCTTAACTGCTCCTTTTTCCAAAATGAATAACTACTGAGAATCTGGGCCTTCACAAATTGGCCTGCAACTATTATTTCCACTGGTTGACCTTAATATGAATCAGAAGCAACCAAAGCTTTTTCGCTTTTGTTAATTATGGATTCTGGAATTGGTCAAACAGTTCTTCTGAGGCAAAGCCTTCTGGTGGAGAATCTTGACCCCGACTGAAGTGAGGCATCTGTGAGGGATGCCTTCTCCGTGACAATAATACTTAAGAGGCCCATCTTCTATTCAGGAAAAATGCTTTGCACGTGTGTTATACACAAAGCAAGCAACTCAGATCAGATGGCCTCTGTTCTTCTTGAGTGCCTGGACAGCTGGAAAAAATGCACCGTGAATGAATGAATGAATGAATGGATCTGGTGCTGTCTTAGTGAGATCTCCAAGTGTCCCTAGCCAATAGAAAAAAGCAATTGTGGATACAGCTGCTGTCCACCCTTGACTTCTAGGAAAACTCAACATTTTGAGTAATGTATCACTAACTACAAAAATATTGTCATGTTTATGCACCATGATTTGGCTTTCAGAAAAAACATGATCCATCTATTTATGGATCAAGTCCCTCCCCGGACAATAGCTCATAATTATTTAATGATGCAATAGGATTGTTAGCTTAAATTATTATATTACTATGAACTAATCCCATATTTTAAATAAAAGTTACTTAGAGACAGACCTCCCACCTGCTGGTTGATTCCCCAAATGCCTACAATGTCTGGGACTGGATCAGGGTTGTAGCCAGGAACCAGGGACGCAATCCAGATCTTGGTGGCTTGGAACCCAATTGCTTGGGTCATCACCAGTGCCTTTTAGGTTCTGCATTGGTGGGAAGCTGGAGTCAGGAGCTGGAGTTGAAAATCAAACCCAGGCACTCCAATGTGCTCTGTGGCCATCCGAACTGCTAAGCTAAACATCCACTCCCAGAAATTAATCTTCATGTTAACTCACTTTGTTTTACAGACTGAATGTTAGTTACATCCCAAAACCCTTGAATACAAGTGGGCAAATGACAATTGAAAAAAGAAAATCATTCACTTAAATACTAAATAATGAAATGTTCACCTTAATCAGATTTTCTAATTACCTAATGATCAGGGGGAATCAACTTTCTGAAATGTCTGAGCCATTCATAAGGGTATAATATAAGGTGGATAGAATTAAATGTTCTTATAGGTTCAAAGTCATATTATTCTGTAATTTTTCAGGGCTCATTTCTGTATATAGACAGGCAAACAATGAAGGCCATTGGACTAAACCCGAGCTGACTTTGATACAGTTTCTGGGGCCAGCACCATGGCTCATTTGGTTAATCCTCCGCCTGCAGCGCCGGCAACCCATATGGGCGCCGGGTTCTAGTCCCGGTTGCTCCTCATTCAGTCCAGCTCTGCTGTGGCCCGGGAGGGCAGTGGAGGATGGCCCAAGTGCTTGGGGCCCTGCACCCACATGGGAGACCAGGAAGAGGCACCTGGCTCCTGGCTTCTGATTGGCACAGCGCTGGTCATGGCAGCCATTTGGGGAGTGAACCAACGGAAGGAAGCCCTTTCTCTCTGTCTCTCTCTCTCACTATTTATAACTCTACCTGTCAAATAAATTTTAAAAAAAAGAAAGAAAGAAAAGAAAAAGAAACAGTTTCTAAGGAACATCTGAGGTAATGAGTTTAAAAAAAAAAACTATATACATGTTATAAACTATTTTGGTTTTGAGCTTTTCTCTAGGAGGATTCCAGTTCAATTTAGGATTGGAGGTTCTTTTTAGTAGGGTGCTTTTGAATAAATCTGCCTCACTTGATGTGCCCAGATTTCTCCTACCTGCTATGACTAATGGATCACGGTTTCATCGCCATTTTTTTCTCAAAGAGCGTCTTGGTATTCTAGATGTTTATTCTTATTCTCATTTGAATGCCTGACTATATCTTTGTCTGGTGTTTGTGGGAGGCGTCTGTGAACCTTGAATAAGAAACGCCATCTGTGGTTGATTTCTTTGGCATGAGGATCTCTTTAGAGAGCTTTTTTGGCCTTTAAAACCAAACTGCTGTGCTGCCCTCTGGCTGCTTCTGATAAAATCAAACGGAAGAAACCACCACCATGTTCCCCTATAGGTCCTTCTCAGCCTGAAATTGCACGGTTGTTATCACAGCCGAGCCGACTCTGCACTGATCGTATAATCACATCATACTGACATGCTTTATGTCTCTCTGATAGAAATGCAGACACACTTCGAAACAAATTACCCTGACCCTGCCTCTCTAAAACTGCAGGCCCACACTTAGGGTGATTTTCCAGCCACTAAGCCTGAGTATGGATCCTGACAACTCAGCTATGCTGTTATTTTCCATTTTCACTTTCCTTTGTTTCATGGCCGCAGATCAGGGAAGGGCCAGGCAAAATGCCACTTTTGTTGTTGGACATGTTGCCAAAGGTGGAGACTTATAGTAACTTGTCTCGGCAAGCTTCCAGAGGGGGGTAAATGACCCATGCTGCTATGCTTATCATCCAACTGCGATCTTTCCGATTAGCTTCACTTCAGATTCAGAATGCTGAAATGGGGTCTACATTGGCAGAACACCTGTAGCTAGCCCACCAGGCAGCAGAAGCAATCACTTCTTTCATTGTTCAAAATGATGAAATTGCTGTTTGTTTTCCAAGATGACAACAGTCCATCAAATTCACAAAATTTGGGGCTGCCACTGTGGTGCAGTAGGTTAATCCTCTGCCTGCGGTGCTGACAACCCATGTGGGCTCTGGTTCTAGTCGGGCTGCTCCTCTTCTGATCCAGTTTTCTGCTATGACCTGGGAAGGCAGTGGAAGATGGCCCAAGAGTTTGGGTCCCTGCACCCAAGTGGGAGACCAGAAGAAGTTGCTGGCTCCTGGCTTTGGATCAGTCCAGCTCTGGCCATTGCAGCCATTTCGGGAGTGAACCAGCGGATGGAAAACCTTTCTCTCTGTCTCTCCCTCTCACTGTCTGTGAATCTACCTCTTAAATGAACAATAAACAAAATCTTTTAAAAATTCACAAAATGTTACCAACAATTACATCTTAAATGTATAGAAAGCTATTTGTGCAAGTCTCTTGTATGAGTTTTAAATGCTAAAACAAGAATGTCGAGAGATTCCAGGTTCAGATCTGCCATGTAAAGAGTTTAGAAGTTGTTCCATTCCTTAGGACAAGAAAAAGGCTGAGCAAACTGAAAATCAATGACTTTTCTTGGATTATCAGAGGATTGAGGTTGCAGGGCAGACAGCCACTCTGAAATCTGGATAGAGAGAAGAATATAAGGGAAAGAACAGAGCCAGGCTCAGCTTCCCCAGAACAGACATCACTGGAGCCATAAATTGGTAGAAACACTTAAAAGGCAGCTTGGAAGGATGGGTCTAGGCTGAGAGCAGACCAGCATGAGAATGAGACATTCTGGGAGATTCTAGTCTTAGCGAGGCTCCCACGCTTTCATGGACTTCACCTCCAGGTTCTCACAGTGAAGAACCAAGAAAAATCACCTCATGTCTTTGGCAATGTAAAGGGGAAAATAATCATTTTGAAATATGTTTAGTATGTTTTCCATAATAAGGTGATATGCTCCAGTAAAAAAAGGCTTCAGCACAATCTTATCTCAGGCAAGTAGAAAGCAGTCGCCCCAATCCAACTCTCCTCCGCTTCCTCTCTCACTCAAGAAGAAAGGAGAAAGGAAAAAAAAGAAGACATTTATTTTGAAACTGCAGCTCCCAGGTCCATGCCCACTAAAAACTGAGGTAACTATCGGATTACAGGACGCTACCCCTCACTCAGTCTTTACCACCACATCAAGCAGACAAACAGCCAAACAGGAGGAAATGAGGGCAACTAAAGACTCGTCTTTCTTATTATCAGTTGATCAAATATGCAGATTCTTTCAGATTAATAATAGCAAGATATGTTGTGTGATTGTAGCATGTGTAGAAGAGAAACAAATGATAGTGATTGTGGGAATCAGCACTGTGGCACAACGGGTTCAACCACTGCTTGTGATGCTGGCCAGTTGGAGCCAGTTCTGGCTGCTTTCCTTCTGATCCAGCTCCCTGCTAGTGCTCTTTGGTAAGCAGTGGAGGATGGTTCAAGTTTTGTGCCCCCGCCACCCATGTGGGAGACCAGGATGGAGTTCCAAGGTCCTGGCTTCAAGCGCAGTGGTCATTTGGGGAGTATACTAGGGGGTGGAAGATTGGAGATCTCTCTTCCCCACTCCCTTCTCTGACTTTGTCTCTCTCATTCTCTCTCCTCCTCCCTCCCTTCCATGTCTCCATGACACTGTGCCTTTGAAATGAATCAATAATCTTTTAAAAGTGATAGCAATTGTATAAGGTACAGGAGAGGAAAGCCAGGAATACTCAGTTATAAGGCACCTTTACCACCTGAGAAGTGGTACAGGGCCATTTGAAAGTAAACTTTAGATTAGTTGCAAATGAATACTGCAAACTTTAGAGCAACTATGAAAATAATTTTCTAAAGAAATATAATATGCTATGAAAGGAGAGGAAATGGATTTATATAAAATGTCTGATTAAAACTTGAGATGGCAGAAAAAAAGGAAACAAAAAACAAGTACAGAAAATAAAAACAATATTAATATAGTACATATTACTCTTACAATGTCAACAGCCACTTTAAATGTGAATTTTTTTAGGCTTTATTTATTTACCTTATAGGCAGTGTGACTGAGATGGAGAGAATGAGACTGAGAACAAGAGAGAGAAAGAGAGAGAGATCAATCTTTTATCTGCTGGTTCACTGCCCAAATGGCCACAAGGTCAGGACTAGTCTGGCCAAAGCCAGGAGCTCCATACATATATCCTGCATAGGTGGCAAGTTGCCAAATAACTGGGCCATTTTCCATTGCCTTCTCAAGTTCCCCAGCAGGGAGCTGAATCAACCCAGGCTTCAAAGAGTGCTTGGATATTTGTAAGCAGTGACTTAACCCGCTGCACCACAACGTTGGACCCTAAATGTGGATACTCAAAGTACTACAGTTAAGGAGATTGTCAGTGTAAACAAAAACAGTAACACATAACTATGTGTTGTCTACTGAAACCTACTTTACGCATAAAGGACAGATAGGTCAAAGGTGAAGGGATAGGAAAACACTTACTGTGTTAATACTAATGCTAATATTAATCAAAATACAATTGAAGTAATTATTAATTTCAGACAAAGCAGCTTTCAGAATAACACAGTCATCAAGGACAAAGAAATCAAAACTCTTACTAAACAGTGTCCATAAATTGGAAGACTCAATGTTAAGATGTCAATTTTTTCCCAACTAGTTCTATAGATTCAGTACAATTCCAATGAAAATCCCAGGAAAATACTTTGTAAAAATTAATAAATTGATTCTAAATTCAATATGGAAAGGCAGGCCGGCACCTCAGCTCACTAGGCTAATCCTCCGCCTTGCGGCGCCGACACACCAGTTTTCTAGTCCTGGTTGGGGCGCCGGATTCTGTCCCGGTTGCCCCTCTTCCAGGCCAGCTCTCTGCTGTGGCCAGGGAGTGAAGTGGAGGATGGCCCAAGTGCTTGGGCCCTGCACCCCATGGGAGACCAGGAGAAGTACCTGGCTCCTGCCATTGGAACAGCATGGTACGCCAGCCGCAGCGCGCCAGCTGTGGCGGCCATTGGAGGGTGAACCAACGGCAAAGGAAGACCTTTCTTTCTGTCTCTCCCTCTCACTGTCCACTCTGCCTGTCAAAAAAAAAAATACATGGAAAGGCAAAAAGTCTGGAATAGCCAATATAACATAAGCACTGAAGAAGAACAGACTTGGAGGGCTGACACTACTCAACTTAAAGGCTTAAAATAAAGCTATAGCAGGTAAGACATGCAACATTATTAAAACAGGGGATACAGAATCACTGTATGAAATAAAATAGAGATCCCAGAAATAGAATGTAGGTGAAAATCCAGTTGGCCTTGGTCTTGGCAATGAGTTTTTAAATACAATATCAAAAATATGATCCATGAAAGAAAAAAAATGGTAAGTCGGACCTTATAAAACTTTAAATGCCTACTCTGAAAGATACTGTTAAGAGAATGAAAAGGCAGGCCACAGATTGAGAGGAAATATTAGCAAATATATCTGACAAAAGAGTTCTAAATGAAACATATAAAGAATTCTTAAAATTTAACAATAAGAAATAATCCAATTAAAAAAGAGCAAAGATATGAACAGAAAATTCATCAAGGAAGATATACAGATGGCAAATAAGCATATGAAAGATGTTTACCATCACACATTATTAGGAAATTGCATATTAAAATGACAATGAAGCACCACTACTATTTATTACAATGACTAAAATTTAACACCCTAGCAAAAATACCCAATCTGGTAAGAGAAAGAAAAACTCCAATTCCTTGCTAGTGGGAATATGAAATACTGCAACCACTCTGTAAGACAGTTTGGCAATTTTTACAAAGCTAATCAGAGTCTTACCACCTGATACAGTAGTTGTACCCCCTGGGTAGTTACCTAACTGATTTGAAAACTTATGTTTATCAGACTTACCCCTAATGGTAGAGCTAAAAACATGCCAGGGGATTCCAAATCAATCCCATCAAGGTGGCATGTAGTAATGCCATCTTACTAGTCAAAGTGATCAGCTTAAGTTCATAATTGATCATAATGATAGGATTAAGTGTCAAAGGGATCACATAAACAAGACTAGTGTCTGCTAATACTGACTGATAGAATTTAAAAGGAGAGAACAATTCAACATGGGAAGCAGGATACACAGCAGACTCAAAGAATGGCAGATGTCCTAAACAGCACTCTGGCCTCAGAATCAGCCCTTAAGGCATTCAGATCTGGCTAAAAAGCCCATGAGAGTTTCTCAGGCATGGAAAGCCAAGATACTCTGGCAAAAAAAAAAAAAAAAAAAAAAAAAACCTAAATGAAAGATCTCTGTGAGTGAGATCCCAGTGGAAAGAAGGGGCCATCAAAGAAGGAGGTACCTTTCTCTGAAAGGAGGAGAGAACCTCCACTTTGACTATGGCCTTGTCTAAATTAGGTTGGAGTTTGTGAACTCAAGAGGCTTCAATTGCCTTGGCAGCTCATGACAAGAGCCTCGGCTAATTACTGATGTCATAAATAAGAGTGTCAATTGTTAAATCAACAACAGGAGTCACTGTGCACTTACTCCTCTTGTAGGATCTCTGTCTTTAATGTGTTGTACTATGCAAATTAACAGTAAAATTAGTACTTAAACAGTACTTTATACTTTGTGTGTCTGTGTGGATGCAAACTGTTGAAATCTTTACTTAGTATATACTAAGTTGATCTTCTGTATATAAAAATAGTTGAAAGTGAATCTTGATGAAGAATGGGTTGGGAGAGGGAGTGGGAGATGGGAGGGTTGCATGTGGGAGGGAGGTTATGAGGGGAAAAGGCGCTATAATCCAAAAGTTATACCTTGGATATTTATATTTATTAAATAAAAGTTTAAAAAAAGAAAACATATTTACAGAAAGCCTTACATGCAAATGCTTAGATAGAAACTTTATTCATAATTTCCCCAAACTGGAAGCCATCAAAATACCCTTCAACAGGTGAATGGATAGGGCCAGCGCCATGGCTCACTTGGTTAATCCTCCACCTGCGTCGCCAGCATCCCATATGAGCTCCAGGTTCTAGTCCTGGTTGCTCCTCTTCCAGTCCAGCTCTCTGCTGTGGCCCGGGAAGGCAGTGGAGGATAGCCCGAGTCCTTGGGGCCCTGCACCCACATGGGAGACCAGGAAGAAGCACCTGGCTCCTGGCTTCAGATTGGCACAGCGCCAGCCATGGTGGCCATTTTGGGGGTGAACCAGTGGAAGGAAGACCTTTCTCTGTCTCTCTCACTGTCTAACTCTATCAAATAAATAAAATTAAATTAAAAAAAAATAGGTGAATGGATAAACTATATAATATCTACACAATGGAATATTATTCAGTAATAAAATGAAGTGAACATCTGTATTCATAGAAGCATTATTTATAATAAACAAAATGTGGAAGCAACCCAAATACCCACCAACAGGTAAGTGGATAAACAAAACATGGTATGTATATATACCAGAATGTTAAGCAGCCTTAAGAAAAATGAAATTTTGACACACACCTCAACATAGATGATCCTTGAAAATATGATGTTATGAAATAAATCAGATGTAAAAGGACAAACGTAGCATGATTTCATTTATATGAGTATACTTTCTCGAAAAGTCAGCATAGAGTTTACCAGCGATTGGGGAAGATAGAATGGAAATTGTTTGAAGGATACAGAGTTCAAGATAGGGTTGGTAAAAAAGTTCTGGAAATAGTGTGTTGCACAATAATGTGCCTGTGCTTAATGCCACTAAATTGTATATTTGAAACAATTAAAATGAAAAATGTTATGTTACATATATTTTACTAAAACCTGTGCATGACGCAGTAAATGTACAATAAATATTTGTTGAAAGAGAAAAAAAAACAAATGAGATATCAAGTCTAAAAAGATATGGCTTAACCTAAAATGTATATTTCTACATTAAAGAGGCAGACTAAATAGTCTTTGTAATGAATCATTCCAATTATATGACATTCCGGAAAAGGTAAAACTTTAGAGACAATAAAAAATCAGTGGCTGTCAGGGCATTGGGAGCCAGAGGGAGGATCAAATAGGTGAAGCTGAGTGATATTTTAGGGCAGTCAAATTATTCTGAATAATTCTACAATAGCGGACATGTGACATTATGCATTGATGAACACCCACAGAACTTTATAGTACAAAAAGTGAAACTTAACACATGCAAATTTTTTAAAAGTTAGCAAGTAAGGAGAATTCCAGGATAAAATGTAGACTGCAACAAGAAATCTACCAGCACTAGAAAGTATACAACAGGGTCGGGCATTTGGCCTAGAAGTTAAGGTTCTGGTTAAGATACTTACATCCCATATTGGACCACCTGGGGCCAAGCATCGGTGGTGTGGCTCCTGCTCTCACCTTCCTGCTGATGGGCACCCTCAGAGACAGCAGATGACTCAAGTAATCGGGTCCCTGCCACTCAATTACTCCCCGGATTGACTTCCTGGCTCCCGCTTCAGCCTGGCCCAGCCTTGGTATCTGAGGAGTGAAACCACAGATGGGAGCTCCCTCCACGTCTGTCTGCCTATCTGTCTGTCTCTCTCTGCCTGCCACCCCCTCCCCAATCTCTCTGCCCATCAAATAAACAAGTAGTAAATGTTTTCAAAAGAATGAAACGATTTCACTGGAGGATATGGGAGAAAAATGTGCCAGCCTAACTATTTTTGGAAAATAGTAGAGTCTGTAAGACTAAATGCAGAAGAACCTGCACTTAAGCTCTATGCTCTAGTCCATGAAGTTACTTCCTATACGATCATGAGTTCTGACAGTGTTATATGCACATTCCCAAAGATTTAGATACATAAATGGACGGTGGATGATGGGAGCCAAGTTTCTCATTGTTGGAGTAGGAATTTATAGAGAACAAAGGGCAGGAGGCAGAATGAAGAGCTACAAGATAATGGATTAATGTCAGAGATATCAGTAAGAACTCATGTTTTCTTTGGTCTGAATACAAATGGTTGCATACCGAAAAATACACGTTACTATTCGCACATTTTTTCCATGCTCGTTTAACTAAGAGGGTTTGGAAGCACTGACATTTCAACACCAATGAACACATGTAGCATCCAAATTTTGGATTCTTATTCAATTCTCAAAAGAATCAGGGCTCAATGGAGAAACATCCTATTCTGAAACAAGTCTGATACTGGGACAAGTAGACCAGAAGAGGAGACTGGAAGCAGTACCATCAAGGAAGGAAGTATTTTTTTAAAAAAATTAAAACATATCCCCTAGAAAACCTCCACATTGATAGCTGCTTGTCAAAAGGACATAAGAGCCAACTGAAAGATATCCCAATGGCAAAAGCTAGAACAGCTGAGCAACAAAACAGTAAAATGTCATTGTAATATAACCCAATTATTAGAAGGAATATGTCACCCCATACTGATGCAAGTAAGTGATTAAATAAACACATAAAGAATAGTCTTCTGTACACGCTGTACATTCGAGGAGAATATAACTCCTCACTCCTTATGTGTGGGCTGTACCGAATAACTAGTGACCTCCTTCCAAAGAATGTAGCATGGATAGGAGGGGGGAAAAAGTACTTTAACAGTGGAAAAATCTTACAAATATTACCAGGTAACCAAGGTCAGTATCAACAGTGGTATGTTGTGTTATAGTAAGCACTCTTGATATGATATGATGAATTGGCACTTTACCCCTGTGTTCTTCCCCTAATATCTATAACATCAGTCTATTCGTGAGACAAATATCAGACAAATTACAATGGAGGACCATCCTACAAAATGTTTAGCCAGTACTCAAAACTACCAAGATCTCCAGAAATAAGGAAAGTCTGAAAAACCGTCACACCAAAAGGAGACAAAACCACCTATAGTGGAGTCTTGGGTGAAACTCAGAAACATAAAAAGAAACATTAGGTCAAAATTAAAGAAACCTGAACAAATTATGGCCCTTAATTAATAACAACATGGCAATATTTTTCCTTAACTGTAACAAATACACAATTCTAATGTAAGATGTTAATAGGCAAAGTTCAGTGATGGTGTATGAGGGAACTTGTTGCACTACTATCTTCTCAATTTTAATGTATCCTAAAACTATTCTAAAAAGTAACTCTATTTTATTAAAGATCAAATATTAACACATTGAGAACAATAGGAAATTATTACACTTAAATTATTTTTCAAATATTGCTGAGTTTGGAGCTACAGTTTGAAGAAACATTGTATCGTCTTACAAAGCAAACACAAAACAAAACCAGAACCAAACTCTTCACTGCAACTTTCTAAAATATTTCATGTTTAGTTTAAAAAAAAAATTTCTATTGTGCTTTAAGATAAATTAAGGAGATGGGCTTAGCACAGCCATCAGGACACGTTTTGGGATGACTGCATCCCATACCAAAGTTTCCGTCTTGGCTCCTCCATTTGTAATCCAGTTCCCTGCTAATATGCACCTTAGAAGGCAGATACTAGTTTAAGTACTGGGGTCCCTGCCACCCACATTAGAGACCAGAATTGAGTTCCAGATTTGATATTTTGGCCTGGCCAAGTCTTGGCTGTTGCAGGCATTTGAGAAGTGAACCAATGAATGAAAGATTTCTGTTCATCTGTTTCTCTGCCTTCCAAATGGAATGAAAATAAATAACATTTTTTTAAATTAAATGAATACTTTGCTCAGATATGTGCTCAAAACTCTTATCTATATGTTCACTGATTCATTTGGAAACAAGAGGCAACTCCTGTGAATTTAACACTGTGCCAGCCTTAGCTGCAATGATAAATTCAGTACATAATTTTAAGGATCTCAATCTGATGGGAGAAAATCTTTATATAGAAATTATAACAATGTGATCAGATCCCCAACTGTAGGATGAAAATGAACTATGGGAAACTAGACAAAGAGACAAAGGAAGACCAAACGAGGCCTCATGGAGGAGGTGATATTGCAACTGAGCTGCAAGGCTGAGGGAATACACCAGCCCTCATAGGAGACACTGGAAGACTGAGTGGGAACGCATGAGCCCTCATAGGAGGGACTGGAAAGCTGTTCCTTACAGTTGCTCTGGTCCAGGAAACAATGCGAGCACAGGCAATTTGAACAGCGTGTATTGTGCTTGGAGTAAGGGAGTGCCCATCTCGTACAGAGGTCTGCAGACCACACAGCCCTGATTTCTGTCAAGCTGTTCTCTCGTCTTTACCATTGCGACCTACTGCAGAGAGTTCTCAGCCTCTCCTCTGCCGTCAGGATGAACGCCTTCTCTAGAACTCTGGCTATTTTTGCCTCTATTAGTGTTTCTTTTCCTTCCTAGAGCTGCACGAATGCTAAAATGCAATTCCCTTCCAGTATTACACAATGACTGCTAGAGCTGACTTGTACGCTTTCTTCTCTGTGGAATGAGAGAATTTTTGAGCTGTTTGCAAATTGTCAGATAACTAACAACCTCTGATCTGCACACCATCTGATAACTCTGTTTCTTAATATTCAGTAGTAATTTACTCTGTGCTTAATTCTTGTGTTGCTTTTCCAACAAAGGCTCTTATCTGTAACATCTGTGGTTTTACATTAACCATATCCTGCTCCCTGTAGGTAGATTCATTAAATGAGCTTTCAAACGGGAGCAAATTTATTCACTGATTTGTTAAAAAATGCTGATTGAGCACCCACTACTTTGTTCTGGCACCAATCTTAGATGAGGACCATCATTAAAGTATTGCTCTATGCTGGAGCAGAAAAACTGCAGGATCTCGGTGATCTAACATGATAAGAAATTATGAGTATTTCTCACCCATGGAACAGTTCAGTGCTGCTGTCCAAAGGGCAGCAATTCAGGAACCAGGCTCCTTCGACCTTGCAGCTCTGTCTTCCTTTAAGACCTCAAGGTGCTTCCCTTCCAGGGGAAACACATGGGAAGGAAAGGATGGACAAAGCACACCTGCTTCATAGCCACATCAACCTGGGAGTAACGAATCACATCTACTCACATTCCATTAGTGAGAAACAGTCATCGGGTCACATGTAGATGGAACACATGAGAAAGCTGGGCAACCTGGGAAATGTAGTCCCTGCTAGGCAAAACCTTCCAGCCACCGGTCTATACCAAGGACTAGAGCACGTGTTGTTGGTGAACGGGCTAGTCCATCTCTGCCACTCTGCTGTGGATTCTACAACTAAGATGAATCAGACTCATTCTCTTACACGTAAAGATCTCTAGCCAAGAAAAACATAAAATATAACATCTAACCAAATCCACACTTTCTGAGAGTTATGAAAATAGCTAAAAACAATCTGGAGAAAAAATGTAAACCCTGAGGTTGGCACTGTGGGTAGCAGGTAAGGCTGCTGTCTGCAGTGCCAGCATCCCATATGCATGCCGGTTCAAATCCCTGCTGCTCCTCTTCTGATCCAGCTCTCTGCTATGGCCTGGAAAAGCAGTAGAAGCTGGTCCAAGTCCTTGCACCCCTGCACCATTGTGGGAGACCCTGGCTTTGGATCAGCTCAGCTCTGGCCATTGTAGCCATTTGGGGAGTGAACCAGCAGATGGAAGACCTCTCTTTATCTCTGCCTCTCTGTAACTCTGCCATTCAAATAAATAAATCTTAAAAAAAAAACCTGTAAAGTCTGTTTGCTAAGATTCACAAAAAGTGAGCACTGACTGGAAACCTAATTTATATGACAGAGTAACCCATTTCTAGTAGTAAGCTCCCAGATTCCAAGGATTAAACTTTGTCTAGTGCACAACACAACACTGTATCACCTAGTGTCACATTGCTGTGCACACCATCACCACAAGAACATGATAGATTACAGCCATCAACTTTTTTTAAGATTTATTTATTTGAAAGTCAGAGTTACACAGAGAGAGGAGAGGCAGAGAGAGAGAGAGAGAGAGAAAGAGAGGTCTTCTATCCGATGGTTCACTCCCAAGATGGCTGCAATGGCCGGAGCTACGCCGATCCGAAGCCAGGAGCCAGGAGCTTCTTCCAGGTCTCCCACACGGGTGCAGGGACCCAAGGACTTGGGCCATCTTCTACTGCTTTCCCAGGCATAGCAAAGAGCTGGATTGGAAGAGGAGCAGCCGGGACTATAACCGGCGTCCATATGAGATGCCAGCACTTCAGGACAGGGCGTTAACCCACTGTGCCATAGCGCCAGCCCCTACAGCCATCAACTTTAAAAAAATTATTTATTTGAAAGGTAGAATGCCATAGACTGAGACACAAAGAGATCTTCTATCTACTGATTCACACTTCCAAATGCAATAGCCAGGTGAGACCACAGTGAAGATAGGCACCAGGAACTCCATCTTTGTCTCCCACATGGGTGGCAGGCACCCTAGTACGTGGGCCATGTGTTGGCTCCCAGTGCATTATCAGGAAAATGAGTCAGAAGTGCAGAGTAGCTGAGACTGGAACAAGGCACTCCCATATAAGATGGAGGTATCCCAGCAGCACATTAACCTGTTGCACCACAATGCCTGCCCATCAACTTTTTTGCATTAAAGATGTCTCCTTTTTATTTGCCCCAAATGCTTACAATTTCCAGGAGATTGAAGGCTGACAGAAGATGTGCTTGAGCAGGTGGTGGGAAGCAAAAAACAGGGAAGCATCATCCTTGTCAGTGTTGCCATCTTTTTTTTTTAACTTTTATTTAATGAATATAAATTTCCAAAGTAGACTTATGGATTACAATGGCTTCCCCCCCATACTGTCCCTCCCACCCACAACCCTCCCCTTTCCCACTCCCTCTCCCCTTCCATTCACATCAAGATTCATTTTCGATTATCTTAATATACAGAAGATCAGCTTAGTATACATTAAGTAAGGATTTCAACAGTTTGCTCCCACACAGAAACATAAAGTGAAAAATAATAGATGATTTTTTTTAAATGATGATGAAATCAGATCAGACCTATTGTCATGTTTAATCCCAGTGAGAGTCAAGTTGGGAGTTGATAATTTCTTTTCTTTTCTTTTCTTTTCTTTTTTTTTTTTTTTTACAGAGGATCAGTTTAGTATGCATTAAGTAAAGATTTCAACAGTTTGCACCCCCATAGAAACACAAAGTGAAATATATTGTTTGAGTACTCGTTATAGCATTAAATCTCAATGCACAGCACATTAAGGACAGAGATCCTACATGAGGAGTAAGTGCACAGTGACTCCTGTTGTTGACTTTACAAATTGACACTCCTGTCTATGGCATCAGTAATCTCCCTATGCTCCAGTCATGAGTTTCCAAGGCTATGGAAGCCCTCTGAGTTCTCCGATTCTTATCTTGTTTAGACAAGGTCATAGTCAAAGTGGAGGTTCTCTCCTCCCTTCAGAGAAAGGTACCTCCTTCTTTGAAGACCTGTTCTTTCCACTGAGATCTCACTCACAGAGATCTTTTGCCAGAGTGTCTTGGCTTTCCATGCCTGAAATACTCTCATGGGCTTTTCAGCCAGATCCGAATGCCTTTAGGGCTGATTCTGAGGCCAGAGTGCTATTTAGGACATCTGCCATTCTAGGAGTCTGCTGAGTATCTCACTTCCCATGTTGGATCACTCTCCCCTTTATTTATTCTATCGGTTAGTGTTAGCAGGTACTAGACTTGTTTATGTGCTCCCTTTGACCCTTAGTCCTTTCATTATGATCAATTGTGAACTGAAATTGATCACTGGGACTAGTGAGATGGCATTGGTACATGCCACCTTGATGGGATTAAATTGGAGTCCCCTGGTATGTTTCTAACTCTACCATTTGGGGCAAGTCAGCTTGAGCATGTCCCAAATTATATATCTCTTCCCTCTCTTATTCCTACTCTTATGTTTAACAGGGATCACATTTCAGTTAAATTTCAACACTTAAGAATAACTGTGTATTAATTACAGAATTAAACCAGTCATATTAAGTAGAACAGACAAAAAAACTACTAAGAGGGATAATGTATTAAGTTGTTCATTAACAGTCAGGGCTATGCTGATCAAGTCACCGTTTCCCATAGTGTCCATTCCACTTCAACAGGTTTCCTTTTTGGTGTTCAGTCAGTTGTCACCAATCAGGGAGAACATATGGTATTTGTCCCTTTGGGACTGGCTTATTTCATTCAGCATGATGTGTTCCAGATTCCTCCATTTTGTTGCAAATGACTGGATTTCGTTGTTTCTTACTGCGGTATAGTATTCTAAAGAGTACATATCCCATAATTTCTTTATCCAGTCTACCGTTGATGGGCATTTAGGTTGGTTCCAGGTCTTGGCTATTGTGAATTGAGTTGCAATAAACATTAGGTTGCAGACCGCTTTTTTGTTTGCCAATTTAAATTCCTTTGGGTAAATTCCAAGGAGTGGGATGGCTGGGTTGAATGGTAGGGTTATCTTCAGGTTTCTGAGGGATCTCCAGACTGACTTCCATAGTGGCTTGACCAGTTTGCATTCCCACCAACAGTGGGTTAGTGTCCCTTTTTCCCCACATCTCGCCAGCATCTGTTGTTGGTAGATTTCTGCATGTGAGCCATTCTAACCGGGGTGAGGTGAAACCTCATTGTGGTTTTGATTTGCTTTTCCCTGATTGCTAATGACCTTGAACATTTTTTCATGTGCCTGTTGGCCATTTGGATTTCCTCTTTTGAAAAATGTCTATTGAGGTCCTTGGCCCATCTCTTAAGTGGGTTGTTGGTTTTGTTTTTGTGGAGTTTCTTGATCTCTTTGTAGATTCTGGTTATTAACCCTTTATCTGTTGCATAGTTTGCAAATATTTTTTCCCATTCTGTCGGTTGTCTCTTCACTCTCCTGACTGTTTCTTTTGCAGTACAGAAACTTCTCAATTTGATGCAATCCCAAATGTTAATTTTGGCTTTGACTGCCTGTGTCTCCCGGGTCTTTTCCAGAAACTCTTTGCCTGTGCCAATATCTTGAAGGGTTTCTCCAATGTTCTCTAGTAACTTGATGGTGTCAGGTCATAGATTTAGGTCTTTAATCCATGTTGAGTGGATTTTTGTGTAAGGTGTAAGGTAGGGGTCTTGCTTCATGATTCTGCACATGGAAATCCAATTTTCCCAGCACCATTTATTGAATAGACTGTCCTTGCTCCAGGAATTAGTTTTAGATCCTTGATCAAATATAAGTTGGCTGTAGATGTTTGGGTTGATTTCTGGTGTTTCAATTCTGTTCCATTGGTCTATCCATCTGTTTCTGTACCAGTACCATGCTGTTTTGATTACAACTGCCCTGTAGTATGTCCTGAAATCTTGTATTGTGATGCCTCCGGCTTTGTTTTTGTTGTACAAGATTGCTTTAGCTATTCGAGGTCTCTTGTGCCTCCATATAAATTTCAGCACCATTTTTTCCAGATCTGAGAAGAAGGTCTTCGGTATCTTGATTGGTATTGCATTGAATTTATAAATTGCTTTTGGGAGAATGGACATTTTGATGATATTGATTCTTCCAATCCATGAGCATGGAAGATTTTTCCATTTCTTGGTATCCTCTTCTATTTCTTTCTTTAAGGTTTTGTAATTTTCATCGTAGAGATCTTTAACGTCCTTGGTTAAGTTTATTCCAAGGTATTTGATTGTTTTTGTAGCTATTGTGAATGGGATTCATCTTAGAAGTTCTTCCTCAGCCATGGCATTGTCTGTGTATACAAAGGCTGTTGATTTTTGTGCATTGATTTTATACCCTGCTACTTTGCCAAAATCTTCTATGAGTTCCAATAGTCTCTTAGTAGAGTTCTTTGCGTCCCCTAAATAATCATGTCATCTGCAAAGAGGGATACTTTGAGTTCTTCCTTCCCAATTTGTATCCCTTTAATTTCTTTTTCTTGCCTAATAGCTCTGGCTAGAACCTCCAGAACTATATTGAATAGCAGTGGTGAGAGTGGGCATCCCTGTCTGGTACCAGATCTCAGTGGAAATGCTTCCAACTTTTCCCCATTCAATAGGATGTTGGCTGTGGGTTTTTCATAGATTGCTTTGATTGTATTGAGGAATGTTCCTTCCAAACCCAGTTTGCTTAGAGTTTTCATCATGAACGGGTGTTGTATTTTATCAAATGCTTTCTTGGCATCTATTGAGATAATCATATGGTTTTTCTTCTGCAGTCTGTTAATGTGGTGTATCACATTGATTGTCTTGCGCACATTAAACCATCCCTGCATACCGGGATAAATCCCACTTGGTCTGGGTGGATGATCTTTCTGATGTGTTGTTGCATTCTATTGGTGAGAATTTTATTGAGGATTTTTGCATCTATGTTCATCAGGGATATTGGTCTGTAATTCTCTTTCAGTGCTGCATCTTTTTCCGGCTTAGGAATTAAGGTGATGCTGGCTTCATAGAAAGAATTTGGGAGGATTCCCTCTTCTTCGATTGTTCTGAATAGTTTGAGAAGAATTGGAGTTAGTTCTTCTTTAAATATCTGGTAGAATTCAGCAGTGAATCCATCTGGTCCTGGGCTTTTCTTTGTTGGGAGGGCCTTTATTACTGTTTCAATTTCTGTCTCAGTTATGGGTCTGTTTAGGTTTTCGATGTCTTCCTGGTTCAATTTAGGTATGTTGCATGTGTCCAGGAATGTATCCATTTCTGATAGGTTTCCCTGTTTGCTGGCATACAAGTCCTTGTAGTAATTTCTGATGATTCTTTTTATTTCTGTGGTGTCTGTTGTTACGTTTCCTTTTTCATCTCTGATTTTATTGATTTGGGTCTTTTCTCTTCTTTTTTTAGTTAGTTGGGCCAATGGGGTGTCAATTTTGTTTATTTTTTCAAAAAACCAGCTCCTCGTTTGGCTGATTTTTTGTAATGTTTTTCTTGATTCAATCCTGTTGATTTCTTCTCTGATTTTAATTATTTCTCTTCTCCTACTAGATTTGGGTCTGGTTTGCTGTAGGTTTTCTAGATCCTTGAGGTGATTTGAAAGCTCATCTATTTGGTGCCTTTCCAATTTCTTGATGTAGGCACCTATTGATATAAACTTCCCTCTTAACACTGCTTTTGCTGCATCCCATAAGTTTTGGTATGTTGTGCTGTTATCCTCATTTACTTCCAGAAAGTTTTTGCTTTCTCTTTTGATTTCTTCTATGACCCATTGTTCATTCAGGAGCATATTGTTCAATCTCCATGTGTTTGTGTATGCTCTAGGGATTCCTGAGTTGCTAATTTCCAACTTCATTCCTATATGGTCCGGGAAACTGCGTGGTATGATTCTAATTCTTTTGAATTTGCTGAGACTTGATTTATGGCCTAGTATGTGGTCAATCCTAGAGAAGGTTCCATGTACTGCTGAGAAGAATGTAAAATCTTTAGCTGTAGGATTGAAAGTTCTGTATATATCTGTTAGATCCATTTGGGCTATAGTGTCGTTTAAATCTACTGTATCCTTGTTGATCTTCTGTCCTATTGATCTGTCTATTTCTGAGAGTGGAGTATTGAAGTCCCCCAGTACTATTGTATTGGGGTCTAAGTCTCCCTTTAAGTCCGTTAACAAATCTTTTAGATAAACCGGTGCCCTGTAGTTAGGTGCATATACATTGATAATTGTTATATCTTCCTGTTGAATTGATCCCTTAATCATTATGTAGTGTCCCTCTTTGTCTCTCTTAACGGTTTTTGTGGTAAAGTTTATGGTGTCTGATATGAAGATGGCTACGTCCGCTCTTTTTTCATTTCTGTTGGCATGGTATATCTTTTTCCAGCCTTTCACTTTCAGTCTGTATGGATCTTTGTTGGAAAGATGTGTTTCTTGTAAGCAGCAAATAGATGGGTTTTGTTCCTTAACCCAATCAGCCAATCGGTGTCTTTTAACTGGACAGTTCAGGCCATTCACGTTCAATGTGACTAATGATAAGTGGTAACTTTGCCCTGCCATTTGCCAAAGATAAGTTCTAATATATGCTTTGAATTCCCTGTGATCTTTTGCTGTGAGCTTTCCTTCCTTGGTTTCCTTCCTTTACCTTCTTTCATATTGATGACCGTGTTTCTTTGTTTCTGTGTGTAACACATCTTTAAGCATCTTTTGCAGGGCTGGACGAGTGGCAACAAATTCTTTCAATTTCTGTTTGTTATGAAAAGTCTTTATTTCACCTTCATTCACAAATGATAGCTTTGAAGGATATAATATTCTGGGCTGGCAGTTTTTCTCTCTTAGTACCTGGGCTATATCTCGCCATTCCCTCCTAGCTTGTAGAGTTTCTGATGAGAAGTCAGCTGTGAGTCTGATTGGAGATCCTCTGAGAGTAATCTGACGTTTCTCTCTTGCACATTTTAGGATCTTTTCTTTATGTTTCACTGTGGAGAGTTTAATTACAACGTGTCGTGGTGAGGATCTCTTTTGGTCGTGTTTATTAGGGGTTCTGTGAGCTTCCTGTACTAGGATTTCTCTGTCCTTCTCCAAACCTGGGAAATTTTCTGCTACTATCTCACTAAAAAGGCCTTCTAATCCTTTCTCCCTCTCCATGCCTTCAGGAACTCCTAGAACCCGAATGTTGGGTTTTTTAATAGTATCCTGAAGATTCCCGATAATATGTTTTAGATTTCTAATTTCCTCTTCTTTTCTTTGGTCTGACTGTATCCTTTCCTGTTCTCTGTCTTCTAAGTCTGATATTCTCTCTTCTGCTTCTCCCATTCTGTTTGTAAGGCTCTCTATTGTGTTTTTCATTTGATCTATTGAATTCTTCACTTCAGTCACTATCCCAGTTTCCTGTTGTACTAGTTGTTTCGTTTCATTTTGATTCCTCCTTAATATTTCATTTTCACGAGAGAGATTTTCTATCTTGTCCATTAAGGATTTCTGTAGTTCAAGAATTTGTTTTTGAGAACTTCTTAATGTTCTTATCAATTTTTTGAGATCTGCTTCTTGCATTTCTTCTATTTCATCATCCTCATAATCTTGAATTGGGGTGTCTTTTTCATTTGAGGGCTTCATGGTGACTTCCTTGTTTTTATTACCTTGGTTTTTGCGTTTGTTATTTGGCATATTGGAGATATTTGGTTTCTTCACTGTGGTGCTTTTTCTTGTTATACTATGACTCTAGATTAAGTGGACTATCTGTTTTTGATGGAGCCTTAGGGCTTGAGATGGGTGTGGCCTGAGAGCTCTGTTTGGTGTGCCAAAGGTGACACTCCCAGGTTAGGCATGGTAAACCTCTCTCTCTCTCTCTCTTTTTTTTGATTCAAAAGGGAAGTTATTCTGCACAGCTGAACGAAGTTGGAGGTAGTTAGCAGGCAAATGATATACCCGCAGGAGCCAGAGATCAGAAGCTCTTTCCCAAGGACCACACAGGGAATCTGTTCGGCCCTCAGAGTGGGCTCAAATTCTCCTTCAGTTTCCCACTGGGTTGCCAAAGTTACGGAATTGTAGCGTCTCTGGAGAGTGCTCACGTGAATTCCGTGCGTTCTCTCCCCCACCGTCTCTTTTTTCACAGTCTCAGTTCAGTAGCACCACAAATTTACTAGGTCCTAATCTCCTGTTAATTCGCCCTGCCCAGAGTCAGGTTTTTCTGCTAGGCTCAGGGCCGGTGCAGACTTGAGGTCGCTCTGCTTCTGACGTATGTCCAAGATGGCGCCTGCTCTTTGTCTTGCTCGCCCTTGAGAGGCGAGCGGAGAGAGAGAAACCCGTGTCCGTACCAGTCACCTTTTTTTTTTCCTCTCTCTCTCTTCCAGTTAGCTTGGTGAAGTTCCCCCCCCCCCCCGGGGGTCGTTCCCTCTAGTCTCCTCTCTCCGCTTGCCTGCCGGTGTCTCGGGCTATTGAGGTTCGGCTCACCTCGCGTTCCAGCGCTGGTGTGTTGAGTCTGCCGCTGGTGTCCCGAACTGTGGGCTCCCACGCTCTCCACGCAGGTCCGCTCCCCTTCCAGCGCCGATGTGTGGACTCGGAGCCCTGGACGTCCCAAGTCTCCCCGCTGTTGTCTGTGTGGCACGCACTCCCCTTCGAGCACTGGCGTGCAGACCCTGCAGCTTGCGCGGCTCGGCTTCCGCGGCTCGGTCCCACGGCTCGGTCCCGCGGCTCGGCTTCCGCGCAGTGGGCGACCTTGTTCTCCCAGTAGGTCCTCCGATTCACGGCCACTGGATCCAGAAGAGTTTTCTCTGCAATATTTTCCTGGTTCTTTTTTCTGAGGCTACCGTAACTCCCCTTTTATTAAACTAAATTTTCCCGGACTATCGGTGTGCGCCCTCACTATTCCGCCATCTTGGCTCCGCCCCCCAGTGTTGCCATCTTGCCCCTGGGAGTTTCAGCAATGAGCCAAGACAGAACACTTAGAGCAGTCATGCCTCTGGGACCAATGTACCCAAGTCATTTAACCCTACTTGTGGATTATGAGCAGAAGAGAAGCAGAGGTTCTCCAATTAGACTCACAGCTGACTTCTCATTAGAAACCCTACAGGCTAGAAGAGAATGATGAGACATAATCCAAGTCTTAAGATTAAAAAAAAAACTGTCAGCCCAGAATACTGTACCCTTCAAAGCTCTCATTTCTGAATGAAGGTGTAATAAAGACCTTCCATATCAAACAGAAATTGAAAGAATTTGTCATCAATCATCCAGCATTACAAAAGATGCTTACAGATGTGCTAGACACAGAAACACAGAAAGATAGCCATCACTATGAAAGGATTTGAAGGCAGAAAATCTCACAGTAAAAACATAAAAGAAATTCAAAGTAAATAATAGGAATATCTATGGAAAAATGGCAGGGCCAAGTCATTGCCTATCAATAGTAACCTTGAATGTAAATGACTTTAACGTTCCAGTTAAGACATAGACTGGCTGAATGGATTGAAAATTAAAACCCATCTATTTAATGCCAACAAAGATAAATGCAGACTGAAAGTAAAAGGATGTAAAAAGATATTCCATGCTAACAGAAAGCAAAAAAGGGCATGTATGAGCATCCTAACATCAGACAAAATAGACTTTAAAACAAAAACCAATAGATCAATTCAACAAAAAGATGTGACTATAATAAATGTTTACACATCCAATTACAGGGCACCTGGCTGTTTAAAAGCAATGTTGATGGATTTAAAGGGAGACATAGGCTCCAATACAATAATAACGGGGGACTTCAAGACCCCACTTGCATCAATGGACAGATCAACTAGATAGAAAATCAACAAAGAAACAACAAAACTAATTGACACTATGGGACAAATGTACCTAAAAGAAATCTACAGAACTTTTCAACAACAGTTGCAGAATACATATTCTCATCAGTGCATGGAACTTTCTCTAGGACAGATCACATGCTAGGCCATAAAGCAAGTCTCAGCAAACTAAAAAAAAAAAAAATGAAATCATACCAGGCATCTTTCTGAACACAATAGAATGAAGCTGGAAATCAACAACTCAAGAATCTTTAGATCATATGGAAAACCTGGAGAATGAACAACATGTTCCTGAAAGAACAGTGGGTCATAGAAGAAATCAAAAGAGAAATCAAAAATTTCTGGAAATGAATGAATATGACAATACATCATATCAAAACTTATAGAATACAGCAAAAGCAGTGTTAAGAGGGAAGTTTATGGCAATCAATACCTACATGGAAAAATTGGAAAGGTACCAAATAAATGAGCTACCAATGCATCTCAAGGACCTAGAAAAACAACAACAAACCAAGCTCCAAACTGGTAACAGAATATAAATAATTAAAAAGAGAATGAACAAAATTGAAACAAAAAAAAATAAAAAATATCAGTGAAATGAAGGGAAGATTTTTTTGAAAAAAGAAACAATACTGATACACCATTGATCCAACTGAACAAAATAAGAGGTTGAATAACCAAATCAATAAAATCAGAGATGAAAAAGGAAACATTACAACAACAAACACCACAGAAATAAAAAGAATCAAGAGAATTACCGGAAAGAGCTGTATGCCAACATATTGGGAAACTTAGAAAAATTAGATAGATTCCTGGGCACATACAGTCTACCAAAACTGAGTCAAGAAGACATAGAAAACCTAAACAGACAAATAACCAAGACAGAAATTGAATCCATAATAAATACCCTTCCAAAAAAGAAAAGCCTAGGACTGGATGGCTTCACTGCTGAATTCTACTGAAATTTAAAGAAGAACTAATTCCAATTCTTCTCAAGTTATTCAAAACAACTGAAAGTGATGGAATCCTCTCAAACTCATTCTATGAAACTTGCATCACCTTAATTCCTAAACCAGGAGAAGATACAACAAAGAAAGAGAACTATAGACCAATATCTCCGATGAACAATAGATGCAAAAATCCTCAACAAGTATTAGTTAATTGAATCAAACAACACATCAAAAAGATCATTCACTTGGACCAAGTAGGATTCATCCCTGATATGCAGGAATGGTTCAGCATTTACAAATCAATAAATGTGATATATCACATTAACAAACTGAAGAACAAAAACCATATGGTTACCTGAATACGTACAGAGAAGGCATCTGATAAAATACAACATCCTGGCCTGATGAAAACCTTAAGCAAAATGGGTATAGAATTCCTCAACACAATCAAAGCAATTTATGACAAACCCACATCCAGCATTCTACTGAATGGGGAAAACCTAGAAGCATTCCCTCTGAGATCTGGAACCAGATAAGAATGCTCACTATCACAATAGCTATTTAATATAGTCCTGGAAATTTTAGCCAGAGCCATTAGATAAGAAAAAGAAATCAAAGGGATATAAATTGGAAAGGAGAAAAATCACACTATCCCTATTTGAAAATTACATGATCCTATATATAGGGGATCAGATTTAGGCTGAGAAAAATTAAAATCTACCCTCAGTGATATTCAAGAATACAAATATTGTACACTACTATTAATTATAGCTACCAATTTTACAACAGATGAGAGTACTTTGTTTACTGATAATATTAAGATCTTCTTATTATCATGACTAAACATAAGTGTAAAAGTCCTGTGTGTTGTAGCAGTCAGAATATTCCTCAGCCTGTAGAACTAAACCAGTGTCATCCTCACACCAGAGTGATAGAATCAGGGCCTAGCATACAGTGGAGGCCTCCGTACCCTCCCGACCTCAGGGTTTGCTCCGGGCATGGAAAGAAGTGAACTCTTAGTCTACTCAGCATTTCAGGAGAGCGTGTGCAAAAAGACTTTCTTTTTCCTGTTGGAGCAACTAAGGTAACACACTTCTCTGGGACAGCTGGCAGTTGCCCTGGTAGCTGCACATGAAGTAAGCTAGCCACAAAATGTGGCCAACGCCACAAGAGCAAGGTAAGGAGACAGCAAAGCACTGAGTTATCAGTGATATTCTCTGAGACTTTGGATTAATGCCTGCCTGATGTTCCCATATGCTAGACTTTTAAGTGAAGAAACAAGACATTCCTTTAGGTTTTAAGACAAAATGAGTTTGTTACAGCTGCTAAACAAATGCACTCTAACCGATGTATTTCCCTGGAGTTTTGCAAATGCTTTAAAAGTATTTTCATTCTAAATGGTTAAAATAAGAATAAGGCAGGTTTAATCATCAGGAAAATAAATTAATGTTTGCATTTTGATTTCAACATTATGAGATTAATGGGGTAAGAGTGAATAAAACATAAAGATATCAAAATCCATATTTGTAACCATAAGATCAGGGATTACTACTAATTTCAAGAAATGCATAAATTCTAAAGCATTAGGAAACCTTACTTTCAAAAAATGATGCTTTACTTATAAAAATTCTGTTATGACTGTTGCTATTTCCTGACCCATATGTATCACCATCCTGCTAAATACATCACTCTCCAGTCCACTGCTGCTGGATTCTCTCATGTGTCCCCTGTGCCATCCCGAGTCTCAAAGGAGATTCTGGTTGAAGAAAAGTATTTTACAAACAACTGACAGTTTATCTTGTTACCCACACCAAGCCTATGCTCTGGAATATCAAACAACTTTTTCAAACTCATGGTCTCCCATGTGACTTTCCTTCAACGAAAAATTTATAGTACTAAACCTGGAAGAAAAATTCTGTAGCTGTAAGAATGTACATCCTAAGTTTTATGGGATAAAAACAGGCAGGGTAGCAATTGCATTTTATGTTTCATCAGAGGTAGCAAGAATGGGGTTCGTCCTGCAATACCCTCAGGAGTCCTGAAGTCAGCTCTCACTAAGTAAGCACCTTGCTGATGGTTTTATTGCTTTTCTTCTCCTTAAACATGGAATGTATTTGCAAAGTCACTGCACAGTCCCACTGTAGAGAAGTAAAGGAAGCAACAGTGATACCTGCTGGGACATGCCATGTCAGCTGCAGAAGTTTCTCTGGCCTTTACCGGAGCAAGAGCACGATGGTGGGATTCTGATAGAAGAGGGGACGGGAAGGCACATGAAGATGGAGGAAATGGGTGTGTCATTTAGTAGGGTAAATATTAAATATATGGTGAGGATTTGCTTCCTCACAGGACAAATACCAAGGAGATGTATCCCCAAACCAGGGAGTCAATCCATTTTCTGTTACTCCATTGTTGAGAAACCTCCATTGGCATCACAAGGCCTGTGATTATAGGGAGAAATGCTAAGGGGGTAGAGACACTGAAAGTGTTTTATAATATGTCTCCATTTTTCTATATACAACTGGATATCCCTTTACTTCCTAATGTGAACCTCTATTCCCATCACTTGCTGACTTCCTATGAGTCTCCCAGAAGGAAGTCATTTCTACTGTCTTATATCCAGCTAAGCTGCCACCCCTGTGGGAATTATTTTCTTATTCTTTACACACATTCCCCATAGAAATCCTACACAACTATATATAAAAATTCACTTCAATTTTACCTCTTCCAGGAAGTCTTCCATAATCATTCCAGTTTCCAATTGTCTCCTCTGTTCTTTGAAATTGACTAAACCAGGTCTGGATTCTCCTTTTGAAAAAAAAAAATGGGGCATAAATGAACAAATAAATGAATGAAGAAAACCAACTGTTAATATCATTCATGTCCATTCTTTAGTGCTCATTGTCTAGCTCTGTTGATCATTTCATATGTAAATCTTCCTCTTTTCATACAAATTGCACACTCTACACAAATAGTAACACAGGAGATCCAACAATGAAAAAATAAATTTTTAATACTGAGAATCTACATCTCTACATTCAATGGGATAGCATCCCTTAACACAAAGCAAAGAAGAAACATTGTCCATATGTGAAATTCCTCTTTGTGTGGATGTGTTTGCAGAAATCAGTCCCCAGCGGATTCAGTTCTTTAAAGAAAACATCTTCTGCTTAGTGTTTAAGGGACATAAAGCAATTTCTGAAAGCAGAATGAGATGTCCCTATTCCACATCCGTTCTGGAAGGAGTGACAAATTCTGCCTGCTGAGATACATGCAGCTGGAAACTAAGGCACTGTCACAGAAGAGCTGTGCCACTGACATGCCACCCCTTTGTGTGATGCTGTGTTTAATGGAGCTTGAGAAACCACATTCCTTAAGAATAACAGACACCCGAAAAGTTCACTTAGCATAAACATGGAGACCACACTTTCAGTGTGAATTTCATGACTAAAAGCATTCTGACTTTATCAAATAATTTTTAAAAGCTTTATTTATTTACTTGAAAGGAAGAGCTATGGAGAGGCAGAGGCAGAGAGGGAAATACAGGAAGAGGGAGAGAGGGAGGGACATAGGGAGGGAGGAAGGGAGGGAGGGAGGGAGGGAGAGGAAGAGGGAGAGGGAGAGGGAGAGGGAGAGGGAGAGGGAGAGGGAGAGGGAGAGGGAGAGGGAGAGGGAGAGAGAATCTTCCATCCACTAGTTCACTCTCCAATTGGCCACAATAGCCAGAGCTGTACTGATCTGAAGCCAGGAGCCAGAAGCTTCTTCTGGGTCTTCCATGCAGGTACAGGGGCCCAAGGCCTTGGGCCATCTTCTACTGCTTTCCCAGGCCATAGCAGAGAGCTGGATCGGAAGTAGAACAGCCAAGTCTCGAACCAGCACCCATATAGGATGCTTTCATTGCAGGCAGTGGCTTTACCCACTATGCCACAGCACTGGTGCCACAATTATTTTTACATTTGTGAAAGTAAGTTTACTGGTCGTAGATGTAGTCACATTAGACAAAATATCTTTCAGTTATTAGGAAAGACATAGGGTGAATCACACTTCAGTGGGGAGACAGCTAATGTTTCTGACAAAACTGATTATGAAACACAGTATCCTTCATCATCATTTACCTTTCCCCGCAGCGTTATGATGAGAATAAATTTCATGAAGATATTTGAAAGTTTCATCAATTTTTCAAAGGGTTCCTCTGAATATTTTGATAGGAAAATGCCTTTCTTCTGAAGGCATCATATCATTGTCATTGTTGATTTTCTCTTCTGAGGCCAGCGCTGTGGCTCACTAGGCTAATGCTCCGCCTTGCGGCGCCGGCACACCGGGTTCTAGTCCGGTTGGGGCACCAGATTCTGTCCCGGTTTTTGCTCCTCTTCCAGTCCAGCTCTCTGCTGTGGCCCGGGAGTGCAGTGGAGGATGGCCCAGGTCCTTGGGCCCTGCACCTGCATGGGAGACCAGGAGGAAGCACCAGGCTCCTGGTTTTGGATCGGCGGCCATGTGGGGGGGTGAACCAATGGAAGGAAGACCTTTCTCTCTGTCTCTCTCTCTCTCTCACTAACTCTGCCTGTCAAAAAAAAAAAGATTTTCTCTTCCAAAAATACCTGCTCAAATACCACCAGATTCTCTTTGTCAATGTCTGAGGTTCTGTCTAGTTCTCCAGTATCAACTTACTATCTTCTAAAACCCTCCAATGTGAAATCTTTTGTGAGATTGCACATTTAATTTTATAATTAAGTTCTATGTTTACACTGAGCTATCAGATATTAAACATCAAAAATTTTAAAATAAGAAAAACACTAATCTGTTAAGTTAGCTCACATGAAAAAGTAAGTAGGAAGAAATAAATTAATGAGCAAATTCAATACAAGTATTTATTTAAAAGGCTCTTGCCTTCCCTGTGTTAGTCCATGGTGGACTTGGATCTTTTAAAAAATGGATACTTCATCACAGATACTCTTAGAAACACTGCTGTCTATTTCATTCCATACTTGATCCACTGGTTCAGAAAACCAGATCTTACTCATTTGGCAACACATATGCCTCAGTAATCTTTCTGAGTGGAATTTTCATTATTGCTTTTTCTCAAAATTTATATTTTTAAGTCATATTAAATAACATATATTTTTTATTTTTTTTTTATTTTTATTTTTTTTTTTTGACAGGCAGAGTGGACAGTGAGAGAGAGAGAGACAGAGAGAAAGGTCTTCCTTTGCCGTTGGTTCACCCTCCAATGGCCGCCGCGGCCAGCGCGCTGCAGCCGGCGCACCGCGCTGATCCGATGGCAGGAGCCAGGAGCCAGGTGCTTTTCCTGGTCTCCCATGGGGTGCAGGGCCCAAGCACCTGGGCCATCCTCCACTGCACTCCCTGGCCACAGCAGAGGGCTGGCCTGGAAGAGGGGCAACCGGGACAGAATCCGGCGCCCCGACCGGGACTAGAACCCGGTGTGCCGGCGCCGCTAGGCGGAGGATTAGCCTAGTGAGCCGCGGCGCCGGCCTTTAAATAACATATATATAGCACCTTTTATTTATCCTGTCATCAGCTGATGAAGCTAGCATCACCATAATTCCTAAACCAGAAAAAGATACAAGAAAGAAAGAGAACTACATAACAATTTAAACAACTCAAAATGGATAACAGATGTAAATCTACATTCTGATATCATCAAATTACCAGAGAATATCATTGGAGGCTTCTTGGAAAACACCCCAGAAGCACAGGCAATCAAAACAATAATAGACAAATGGGATTACATTAAGCTAAGATGTTTCTGCATTGCAAAAGAAACACTTAACAAAGCAAAGAAGTAACCAAAAGAATGGGAGAAAACATTTGCAACTATTAAGAAATTAGTATTCAGAATCTATAAAGAGCTCAAGAAACTCAGCAACAACAAAACAAACAATCCAGTTAAGAAATGGGCAAAGGACTTGAACAGACAATTTTCAACAGAGGAAATTCAAATGGCCAAGAGACACATGAAGAAATGCTTAGGATCACTAGCCATCAGGGAAATGCAAATCAAAACCAAAATGAGGTTTCATCTCACCCCAGTTAAAATGGCTCTCATATAGAAATCAACAAACAACAAATGCTGGCAAGGATGCAGGCAAAAGAGTACCTTAATCCAGTGTTGGTGGGAATGTAAAATAATACAGCCATTGTGGAAGACAGTATGGAGACTTTTCAGAAGGCTGAAAATAGATCTGCCATATGACCCAGTCATCTCACTCATGGGAATTTACCCAAATTAAATTAAATCAGTATCTGAAAGAGTTATCTTTACCCCATGTTTATTGCAGCTCAATTAGCAATAGCCAAGATACAGAATCAATCCAGATGTCCTGATGACAGGATAAAGAAAATGTTGTATAGGTATACACTGGAATACTACTCAGCTGTAAAAATGAATGAAGTCCTGTCTTTGCAACCAAATTGAAGCAACTGGAAACCAGTATACTTAGTGAAATAAGTCAGTCCCCTAAAAGACAAACATCGTATGTTTTCCTTAATCTGTGATCACTAACAGAATGCAAAAAATTATATGAGCAAAATTGACATTTTGAGAGTTGATTATTATTTATAGCCCTTGTCTCTACTGTAGAGGAACACTGTTTTTTATTATTATTATTATTATTACTTGTTGAATTCTTTACTTAGTGGAGAGTTAAGCTGATGATTATAAAATAAAAGTATATGATTGTAAAAAATAAAAGAAAGAATAAGAAAGGAAGGAGGAGGGAGGGTGGGAGTGTGGGCAGGAGGGAGGGTAGGGTGGGAAATATCGCTATGCTGCTAAATCTGTGTATATAAAATACGTGCAATTTCTTCACTTTTTTGTCCAAAAATTAAAAAAAAACATCAAAACTGTTTTCTTGTTGTAACAATAATAATACTAACAGAACAGTTTATTAGAAGATAAATTAATATATATATATATATAAAAAAACTCATTTAATTCTCTCAGTTGTCTAAGAGAAAATTACTTTTATTATCACCAAATTACAGCTAAGGAAACTGAGGCAGAGAGAATTTAAGTAACTTGTCCAAAGTCACACAGCTGGTGAGTGGCAGAGACAGGTCTGGACCACGTCAAGCCCCAGATTCTGCCATAGTTGCTTTTTCAGTTGCATTTTTCCCTACTAGAGTCTTAAACTTAAGCATGGGGATTTTTTTATCCATTTCTCTTCAAGGTTGTCTTACTAGAGTTCAGTTTACATTTAAGCCAATCAAAAAATCTTTCGATACTCATTTATCGCAGACACTTTTAAAATACTTTCCAGTTTTCTACCCCACTGAAATTTTACTGAACTTCCATTAATGTATTTGAACTTCCATTAATATATTTTGCGAAATCATTAATAAAATGATGAATTAAGCAGGCAGAGAGGAAGGTAGAGTGTTGCACAAATTACCAGAGACTTTTTTCTGAGTTCATCATGCTTGAATAGTCAATAACAAATTTCAGATGATTATAACATAGCCCCTATTTATTTATCTCATCTACGAGGAGACCAAGAAACACATGATTATTAATCTTAGTAATATCCAGGCCTAGTATATCAAAGCACTTACTGAATCTATTGCTCTAATAAACCTTGCAAGAAAGGATTTTGGTTTAATGAAATATGCTTCAGTTTTGGGAAATCCATATCAATTCTAAATAATCATCTTTTTCTTGAGTCATCTGTTTGATAATTCCACAGTTTTGCTTTGGAGAGATCTCAAGCTCACCAAGAGGAAATACATTCTTTCTTCTAAAATAAAGTTTATCTATTTCTTCCCTTCCATTCTTTTCACATGTTTTCCAATCCACTGAGTTCCTTAAAGGGTTATAGCAAATGCTTACTGCAAAGTCACCTTGTCAGATCAAGAGATCTGAATTATTTAGGGTGGGAAAACGTACAACAGAAATCATTCCTGTCTAGATCTGCAGTTCTCTCTTACCAAACTGGTCTGAAACTTTGTGCCTTTCTTTAGAATGAAAATCAAGTAGCAGAAATTGCAGTTCTGCTTCTTCTCCAAACCACTTCTTTACAACCACTTGACGCTCATTGAATTTTCGTCCTCTCAATGCTTTTACATCTCATGAAGAAACTTTACCATCAGTAAGATCTTTATTCAGCTACAACCAACAACAAGATAGTCTGAGAAATATCACCATCCTAGGAGCATTCTCTCCACTTCTTGGTGTCAAGGGCCATCTGTCTGCATACTATTTATACACATTCTTTCCTTTCTAAATATGTTCAATCTTCTTCCACTTTACTTATAATTTATTACTAATTCAAATTCTATTTCTTTTTTTTTTTTTTTTTTTTGACAGGCAGAGTGGACAGTGAGAGAGAGAGAGACAGAGAGAAAGGTCTTCCTTTGCCATTGGTTCACCCTCTAATGGCCACCATGGCTGGCGTGCTGCGGCCGGCGCACCGCGCTGATCCGAAGGCAGGAGCCAGGTACTTATCCTGGTCTCCCATGGGGTGCAGGGCCCAAGCACTTGGGCCATCCTCCACTGCACTCCCTGGCCACAGCAGAGAGCTGGCCTGGAAGAGAGGCAACCGGGACAGAATTCGGTGCCCCGACCGGGACTAGAACCCGGTGTGCCGGCGCCGCAAGGCGGAGGATTAGCCTAGTGAGCCGCGGCGCCGGCCCAAATTCTATTTCAAAATGTATTTCTCATGTTTGATACATAAATACAGATTTTCAAATAGATAGCCTGATGCTGCCACCTACAACCAAAGTTAGCAACATCCTGCCTTCAGGGAAGTGGATTCTAAGGCAGCGCTAATGTGCGGTAGGCACGAGAAGAAAATTATAAGACTAAGAATGCTAGAATTCGGTGATTCATTCCTACTTTCACTCTCAAGGTGGCATCAAGGTCAGACATTGTTTCCTAAAGTAATCACTCTCCCTTCCAGACCATGCATCTGCTGTGAAATGAAATGATTGTGTTTGTACCTTTGTGTTGTTCTTAATATTACTGTGTTTTGTTTTCTGAGAATGAGCAGGGAGACACTCAGGTCATGCCCTGAAGAGATTCCTTTTTGAAACCTTCGCCAGCAAGCGAGAGAGAAAATTGTGTACAGAAAAAAATAAAGACCAGGCTGATTCTAGAAGGGCAAGACCAAGGTCAGTTCTTTCTTTTGGAGCAGGCTGCTTCTGGCTGTATTCATTGCCTTAGAGGCATGGTCAGTGAAAATGAGAGAGAGAGTTAATTTTGATCATTAAAAATTCTTCTCTGCCTTGCAGAAAGCAGTTCTGGCAGTGGCTGAGTACTCCAAAATGTTTGAGATTGTTTTTAATATTCTCATGTCACTGACAGTAGAAAATTTTCAATTTTCTAGTTTTACAAACATTTGGGACCAGTCCTAAATAAAGAAAAAAAAAAGTTTATCTCTGGGGTGGTTACTGTGGCACAGTCGTTTCAGCCATCACTTGGGATAGGGGAGCACAGTTTGAACTGCTGTCTACTCCTCTTCCAATCTGGCTTCCTGTTGCTGTGTCCTCAAAGCTAGCTATCTGGCTCAAGTGCTCGCGCCCCTTCCATCCACCAGGGAGATCTAAATGAAGTTCCAGACTTCTGGCTTCAGCATTTTTTTAAATTTTTTTTTATTTTTTGACAGGCAGAGTGGACAGTGAGAGAGAGAGAGACAGAGAGAAAGGTCTTTCTTTTCCATTGGTTCACCCCCCAATAGCTGCTGTGGCCTGCACGCTGTGGCCAGCGCACCATGCTGATCCAAAGCCAGGAGCCAGGTGCTTCTCCTGGTCTCCCATGCGAGTGCAGGGCCCAAGCACTTGGGCCATCCTCCACTGCACTCCTTGGCCACAGCAGAGAGCTGGCCTGGAAGAGGGGCAACCGGGACAGAACCAGTGCCCCAACCGGGACTAGAACCTGGGGTGCCGGTGCCGCAGGCGGAGGATTAGTCTATTGAGCAGCGGCACCGACCCTGGCTTCTGCCTTTCCCAACCTTGGCTCTTGTGGGAATTTGGTGAATGAATCAGTAGATAAAAATCTCTCTCACATTCCCCGCCCCTTAAACAAACACTTTTCAAAGCATATCTTTAGTTCCTGTTAGCGCCTTCTCCTATTGGGTCTCCACCCAGTTCCAAGCCCCATTCTTTGAGGTGGTTCAGACATTTCAAATTCCAAATTATATGCAAGCTGGATAGTCCATATTGCTGGAATAAAGGCCTATTCATGCATTTTCCAAAGAAGTTTGGGTTCTGCAGCAAGAAATCATGCAAAACACTTGGCCTTGGCCAAGGATTAGCCTACCTGGGAGCTAGGGGTAGGAGGGCATTGAATGATTTTCAGTCATTACCATCTTTGTAATCTTTGTAAGTGAGGGCGCAGGACAAGAGCTACCCTCTCATGAGACCATAAAGCCCTGTGATCAACATAGCACTCCTGGCTCAGAGAGTTGGATCCCATGACCTATCTGGGTCAGCTCCATCCCTGGCCCCAACCTTTGATCTCCTGAGACATATTGGGGGAAGAGTTAGAAATCCGAATTTGAAATGATCTTATCAGATACGCTGGGAAAATCCTGAATTAACAGATAATGCCTTTTCTTTGGATACCTATTTTATAGAAAAGTGGTATCATATAGCTCCTAAGGCCCAAGGTTTCAGAACTAATACACGGTAGGACTGAAATTTGAGCCCAAAGCCAAGTTCTCTCCATACTGAGAGGTGGCCTGAGTCTACTGGCTTCCCATAGTCTATACGGCTTCCTCTGGCTTCCCATATCCCTTGATTCCCTCCTTTTAGAGTACAGAAGCACATGCACAAAAAAGAGAAGGTCCTTACTTATGTGAAATTCTTTTCTTTCTCAGTGTAGAATATTAGCCACAAGCCTCAAAGACTTAGCACTGACTCAAAGAATCACAATGGAGAAAATGGAGAGAGACACCAGGACACTCACTTTGGGTGCACCAAGCCCAGTTGGCAGATACTTGCCTCAGTGTTGTACCTGAATCACCTCATCTAACTCTACTATTATCCTCTGAGGGGGTATTAACATCCCACTTTACAGCTGGGGAAAACGGGGCCCATTATAGGAAATGCTTGAGGTAACACAGCCCACATGACATCCAGCCAACTTCAAACTCTGCACGCCCAACAAGGAACAAGCTCCTGAATGTCTGGGACCTAAGACGGCACATTTAAGCTTAATGCAGACATTCGTCTCTCCTTAGGGAAGTTTCCATTTGCAGTCCCCAAAGCATGAAGCCTACACACCCCGTATCTCTGGTATCTTTCCAGATGGAGCAACTCACACTTATTAGAATTGCTGTGTAGATTGTCCAAGGTAGGAACCTGTGTTTGGGTCAGATAGTGTAGTTAACTACTACAAATGCCACTTGCTCTGTGAGAGGTTTAACAATGGAGATACTACTTATGGTCTTTCCCAGAGATTCATTTTTAATTTGGTTTTATCAGTAGGACTTCATTGTGGATCCTGGATAAGAAATGCTCCTGCCCTACAACTTCTCACAATGTCCCCACGTCAGCCCCACAATGTTTCCAAGGGCCGCCTCCCCGGCTCCTGAGATGACTAGACCCTGACAAATGGGGCTAGTAAGAATTAAGCGTCCAGTTATTTCACCCAGAGTTCTATTCCTATGTTGGATACAGACTCAACATGGAAAGTGGGGAAGCAAGTTACTATTCAAGCGGGCACAGAACTTTCTTGTACCACTCCTCAGAAAGAACCAACCCTGATATCTACGAGTATCCAGGGCAGATGTTCCAGAAGAGGATCAGCTCAAGGTTAGAGGGCAGGTGATGTACTTAAAATTGATTTATACTGTAAGTTGAGCATCCCTAATGCAAAAATGCAAAATCCAAAATGCTGTAAAATCTGAAACATTTTGAGCAATGACATGATGCTATAAGTGAAAAAATTCCATACATAACCTCAAGTTACAGTTTGCAGTCAAAATGCACACATACTAAAAGTACTATATAAAAGTACCCTTGGGCTATGTGTGTAAGATGTATATGAAACATAAACAGAGTCCATGCTTAGACTTGGGTCCCACCCCCAAAAGATCTCATTATGTAAATGCCAATATTCCAACATCAGAAAAATTCTTAATTTGAAATATTTTCTGGCCCCAAACATTATGGTAAGGGGTTCTGGACCTGTACTTGCTTTACTCCTCTTACCAGGATCTCAGTCTTGGCACTGATGAGTACAAAGACTACCTCTGAACATAAAATGACATCAAGTTGGCTTCAGAGCAAACTTTTCTGTGGGCTCAGTTTTAGGTAGTTTGGAAGTATCTGCTCATCGTAGCTCCCAAGGGCTTTATGACCTAATGGTCTTTATGATAATATGGAAGTACTATTTTTACTTACATTTTTAAATGAGAATACCAGAGAAGGTGATGCAGTGAGAAATGGATCCTTACTAGGTCCAGATATCCCAGTTTCTAGTTTATGCTCTTTCTAACAAGCTGTGCTTGACTCCATTCCCTTGGACACCAAGACAACATATTCCATTTCACCTGCCAGTTGGATAAGGATCAAAAACTTGAAGAGTATAAAAAGAGAGAGAGAAACATACCTGATCATACATGATAGGAAGAGATTTGGCCTGGCATAAGCTAGTTTGTAAATCTATCGAAATTAACAACATGAGGAGCCTTTAACAGAATATCTGGATATCCCAAGGCAGTGATCTTCAATGTGTGAACCAGCAGTGTCAACATCATCTGGACACTTGTCAGGAAAGTAAGCTTTTTTGTTGTACCTAAAATCTGTTACATCAAGAATGCAAGGATTTGGGGCCAATAATCCATTTGTTTATAAGCCTTCCGGGGAATTCTATACATGCTAACATCTAAAAACTACTCTTCTACATATATGCTTGCTTCTATGTCCAAGCACATGTATGCATAAGTATTTTTGCAATGCTGCTTGCAATTGCAAAATTTTTAAAAAGGAAATATCCTAAATGACCATCAAAAGTAATAGGTTAAAATGATTCAGGTACATCTCTACCATAGAATATTATGCAGGTAATAAAACAACAAAGCAGCTTTGCAGGTTCTGATATCAGGAGATCTCCAGGGCACACTGTGAAGTGGGAAAAAATTAAGTTGAAGATATGTCTGCATAATGTGCTACCATTCTGGTGTTGAAACATGTCATATAAATGCAGATTTCTAAGTGCACGGTAAATCTCTGGAAATATGAACAAGACACTGGTAATGGGAAAGGAAGCTTCAGGAACTAGAGAACAGCTACTTTTCACTGTTATTATTTTGAAGCATTTTAATTTTGTATCTTTTGTGTCACTTGATATCTGAAGTTTTGTACCATGGAATAGAAAGTGTTGATTGGTTTCCTTGGTCAGGCCCTGAAGGTCAAGAGATGTAGACTCTGAGGTCCACATGGGAATTGGAAAGAAAATGGCTGTCATTTAAATGTTAGTAACTTGTTATCACCATGCATCTTGCTCTTCCCATTGGCTCTCTCCAAAAAATTAGAAGGGCCCAAAGTCTCAACAATGTCTTTGGAACACTTCAAATGTAAAGGACCAGGGTCTTCATTAGTTATTTGTTCAATAAGGGACAAAGGAGAAGGTCATATACCTATACATCCAGACACACTCTAAAACTTCCTTTTCCCTTAGTTCCTTTAACTAGATGTGAAAGAAACAGAGATGGTTAGCTGAGAACAGGAGACTTAGGGGAGGACATGACAGCTGGCTTTAAGTGTCCAACAGGAAAATCAATTAGACAGTTCTGTTCAGACTCCAAGGACAAAACAGAAATGATGAATTTAGTTAAGAGAACACAGATGTCAAATTTTAAAAATCTAACTGGATATTATTTTGAATGTTGAATGGCCCTAAAAAGCCCACATTAAAGGCTTGGTCCCAAGGTTGGCACTACAGGGAGGTGGCATAACATTTAGGAGGTGAGGTACAGAGGGAGGTCTTCAGTACTTGGGACCATGACCTGGGAAAGCACTTCTCCTAAGAGAAGGGTGTTACAGAAGTCTGAGCCTGGGCTCAACCACTCTCTCTGCGTCTTGGTTTGCCATGTAGTTGTTTCTCCATGCTTGCTCCACTAGTACAATCTGCCATTCCACAAGATTCCAAGTCAATAGGGCCATCCAATCATGGATCTGAAACCAAAATTGTGAGCTAAATGAACCTTTTATCTTTATAAAGTTGGTTGCTTCAGCTATTCAGTTGTTTTGATGAAAATATGACCAATAGACTAATTGTGTGGGGGAAAATTTTAAATATGCCTGGATATGGAACCAATCTCAGTGCCCATCAACAGATGACTGGATAAAGAAAATGGGGCATATATACATACTATAATACTATGTAGTCTCAAAAAAGAAGGAAATTTTGTCATATGTAACATGAATGAACTTGGAAGAATTATGTAAAATTAACTAAACCAGCCACAGAAAAACAAATGCTGCATAATTTCATTTAAATGTGGAATCTTAGAAAGCTGAGCACATAGAAGCTGGCAGAAGAATGGTGGGAGTAGTGGGGAAGAGGGACTGGGAAGACATTGATCCAAATCACAAAATTTAGTTAGGAGGAATAAATTCAGGAGATGTGTTGTACAACATAATGATTATAATTAATACAATGAACTATATACTTGAAAATTGCCGACAGAGAAGGCTTTAAATATTCTCACCACAGATAAGTATGAGAGGTAATACAAATGTTAATTAGCTTAATTTAGCCATTCCAAAATGCATTAATGTTTAAAAAAAGAACATGTTGCACATCATAAATATGTACAATTTTTATTTGTCAATTTAAAAAAATCGGATGCCTCACCAAACAGAATTCTATGTTACCAGAAATTTTCAAATAAAAACTAGGGTTGATTTAAAAAGAAGAAAAAATTGGGAAGATAAGTGGATTATAAATGGTTTTGGTTTATTTTATTTCTGAAATACTTTGATTCTACTTACAGCCACAAAATCACTTATGTAAGCAAATTAAAAAAAATTGCTAGCTAAAGTGGAAACATCTTGTTCTTACTTATTTTAGACAAACCCTTGCTTTCCCCTATTCTCATGGCACCAAAAGTACATCATCAATGATTCATAAATCTTTTGTGCACACAAATACTTTAATCCTCAGCTTCCGTAAACATGTAAGAAATTTGGATTTCTACTCAGGGATGACCTCGGGAAATTAGCATTCAATTTAAAAATTAGAATCACTTCTCTCATGAGAGTGAGAGTTCTACGGAAGCCAATTTTTTTTAAAAAGATTTATCTATTTATTTGAAAGTCAGAGTTACAGAGAGAAGGGGAGAGACAGAGAGACAGAGATATGGGGTCCCTGTGTAGTACTGAGTTCTGTGTCAGCTTTAAAGATGCTCAATTCAACTAGATAACCACCTATAAAGTAGGACCAACCTCTAGGAGGTTGAACCAAATGAATTCTTAGGTGCCAATTCTCAAAGAATGGACTATAGGGTCTTTTAGACAGCTTAAACCTTACCCATATACAAGTCTTTTGTCTTCTTTGATGAATGATATACAGCTCCCAAGATTCATTTTAAAAGTACAATTAATGCTCACAAACTACTAAGAATGTTAAGTGTAACTAAGCTTTAATTTTTGTGGTAACATCAAGATATTTTTAAGTAAACAACTAAAATTCAAACATGAGGGAACTTTAAAAAGATTGCTGGAAAGGGAATTAAAAGATAAGCTTATTTTGATGCAAACTTTTTTTAAATCCATGCAAATGAAGTGTCTTCCGACACTGGGGCTGGGGATATGCATTATTAAAAATATGCAGGTGGTTTCCAAGATGGTGGAATAGCAATAGGACAGTCCAAATCATGTGGGGCAAAGTTAATATTTAAAAAGGGGAGAAACTACACACCTAAAATAAAGCCATGGGCAATTCACAGCAGAAAAACCAACGAGAACAGCAGAGATGGTCCAGGTCAGCACCAAAAGAGCAAATAAGAATTAAAAAAAGCAGCAGATGCTCGGACACAGGAGGAGAATGCTGGCCCTGGCAGACCAGGTGAGAGGGGAATCTGTGGGCTCATGAAGCTGTCCATTGCAGCAAGAGGGAGAGCTTGGCAAACTGCTTTTGAAGTTCCATGCAAGGCCCCTAAGACAGCAGAGGGTGGGGGGAGGTGGGAGAGTGGAATAAATAAAGAGGTGGCTCATCTCTCTCATCTCCTTCCCCCCTTCCCCTCACCCTACTACAGAAGAGAGCTACAGCCAGCCAGGAGAAGTCATTTTGTCTGTTTTTTTGGGGGGAGGGGAGGGAGGGCAGGTGCCTGCCACCCGTATCTCTTGTGCATGCACCCAGCAGTAGCAGAGGTGGCCTCAGCCCCAACCCAAACAGTGAGGGCCACAACAATTCAGAATAATTCCTTCCCCCTCCACTCAAGCAAGGGGAAAGCTCGCCTATGGGAAATTCATACCCATCCACCACCATTGACAAGTGACCAGGCTCCAGTGGGAAGGGGATCTGCACACACTGGCCTGCAACCCACAGACCTAAAAATGACTCAATGGGAGCTGAGTCTAGGACAAAGTGTGGCTAGGCCATGGACAACCACAAAATGCTTCCCTGCACCCTGAAGCTCATTGGTTACCTATAGAAGCTCATAACAGAAGGAACCATGCTCACAGGAAAGAATCCACAGATCAAAGGTACAGTTCATTAAGTAGTGTGAATCACTGCTGAATAACCAGGGACTAATACCAGGGCATCCCACACCAGAAGTGACCACCCTCCTCATCCAGATAACCAGAGGAGAGCCACAAAGCCTCATGGGGGGGCCTTACTTTGGATAGCTTCTTCACCCTGGAATATTGAACAGAGCACGCAGGCCACACCCAGCACACACCTCTTGGTATTCACTGAAAGTTCAGACGTTTCACTAAGCCACAAGACATAAATCAAAGACAAATGCTGCCGGACAATAAAAAAGCTACACAGAGCCGGCGCCGTGGCTCAATAGGCTAATCCTCCACCTTGCGGCGCCGGCACACCGGGTTCTAGACCCGGTTGGGGCGCCGGATTCTGTCCCGGTTGCCCCTCTTCCAGGCCAGCTCTCTGCTATGGCCAGGGAGTGCAGTGGAGGATGGCCCAGGTGCTTGGGCCCTGCACCCCATGGGAGACCAGGAAAAGCACCTGGATCCTGGCTCCTGCCATCGGATCAGCGCGGTGCGCCGGCTGCAGCGGCGGCCATTGGAGGGTGAACCAACGGCAAAGGAAGACCTTTCTCTCTCTCTCTCTCACTGTCCACTCTGCCTGTCAAAAAAAAATAAAAAATAAAAATAAAAAATAAAAAAGCTACACAAATGCTGAAAAGCAAAGGAAGAAACCTAAATAAGAATAAGGAAAATAGTATGAGCCCCCCCCAAAGGAACACTATAACACTTCAATAGAAGGTGAAATGAAGAGATTGAGTGTATGCCAAAAATGAAATTCAGAAAACTAATCAGATTACTTAGTAATCAGAAGAAAATTCATGGACTAAATGAAAAAATTTCCCATGAAATTGAAATATTAAAGAGAAACCAGAATGAAATATAGAAATTAAAAATTCAATAAATCAAATAAAAATGCATTGGAAGTCTTATCAACAGAGTAAGTGAGACAGAAGAAAGAATATCCAAACTAGAAGATGAATTTCTGGAAATTTTACAGTCAGACCAAAAAAAGAAGAAAAAATTAGAAAACTAAAAGACACTGTTGGAGATCTACAAAATACCATCAAACATCACAACATATGGGTCCTAAGAGTTCCTGAAGGCATGGAAAGAGAAAAAGAATTAGAAGGCCTTTTCAATGAAATAATAACAGACAATTTCCCAATTTGGAGAAAGAAAGGGATATCCAGGTATAGGAAGCACACAGAACTCCTAAAAGACATGACCAGAAAATACCTTCACCAGGACACTTTGTAGTAAAACTCTCCACAATAAAACATAAAGAAAAAATCTAAAATGCACATGAGAGAAATACCAGATCACATTCAGATAAACCCCAATTAGACTCACAGCAGATTCTCATCAGAAATCCTACAGGCTAGGAGAGAATGGTGAAATATAATCCAAGTCTTGAGAGGAAAAAATAATGTACCGTGCAAAGCTCTAATGTATGAATGAAGGTGAAATAAAAATCTACAACAAATAAAAATTGAAAGAATTTGTAACTATCTCCCCAGCCCTACGAAAGATGCTCAAGGATGTGCTACACACAGAAACAGGAACATCACTACGAAGAAAGGCGAAGGGGGGCTGGTGCTATGGCACAGCGGGTTAACACCCTAGCCTGAAGTGCCAGCATCCCATGTGGACACTGGTTCAAGACCCGGCTGCTCCACTTCCTGTGCAGCTCTCTGCTTCAGTCTGGGAAAGCAGTAGAAGATGGCCCAAGTCTTTGGGCGCCTGCATCCATGTGGGAGACCCATAGGAGGCTTCTGGCTCCTGGCTTCAGATCGGCACAGCTCTGGCCATTGCAGCCATCTGGGGAGTGAATCATCAGATGGAAGACCCCTCTCTTTCTCTCTCTGCCTCTCCTTCTCTCTCTGCGTAACTCTGACTTTCAAGTAAAATAAATAAATCTTTTTACAAAAAAAGAAAAAAGGTGAAAGAAGAAAATCGCCCATAAAACAAAGAAAACCCAAAATTAAAAATAGGACTTTTAATGGAAATATGGAGGGCAAAGTCCTCACTTACAAATAGTCACCCTGAATGTAAATGGCCTCAACTTGCCAGTTAAAAGACACAGACTGGCTGAATGGACTAAAAGAGAAAGCCCAACTATTTGCTGCCTAAAAGAAAGACATTTCACCAACAATGATACATGCAAACTGTAAGTGAAAGGACAGAAAAAGATAATCCATGCTAAAAGAAACCAAAAAGGAGCTTGTGTAGCCATCCTAATATCAGAATAACTAGACTTCAACACAAAAACTATTAAAAGAGACAAAGAAGGGCACTATATTGTGATTAAGGGATCAATTCAACAGGAAGATGTGACTGTTATAAATGTATACACACATAACCACAGGGCACCTATTTAAAATAAATGTTAATGGATTTAAAAGGAGACATAGACTCAAATACAATAGTAATGGGGGACTTCAATATCCCACATTCAGCAAGACAAACCAACCAGACAGAAAATCCACAAGAAACAAAAGAATCAGTTGACACTATGGACCAAATGGACCTAACGGATATCTACAGAACTTTCCATCCTACAGCCACAGAATACACATTCTTCTTAGCAGTGCATGGAACTTTCTCTAGGGTTGACCACATACTAGGCCATAAAGCAAGTCTCAGCAAATTCAAAAAAAAAAAATCAAAATCAAACCATGCATCTTCTCTGTCCACAATGGAATGAAGTTTGTAATCAAGCACTCAGGAATCCCCAGAATATGTGCAAATACATGGAGACTAAACAACATGCTCCTGAATGACCAGTGGGTCATTGGAGAAATCAAAGGAGAAATCAAAAAATTTCTGGAAACAAATGACAATGACAATACAACATATCAAAACTTATGGGATAAAGCAAAAGCAGTGTTAAGAGGAAAGTTTATAGCAATTGGTGCCTACATCAAGAAATTGGAAAGGCACAAAATAAATGAGCTGTGGTGTAGCAGGGAAAGCCACCACCAGCAGTGCTGGCATCCTATATGGGCACCAGTTCAAGTCCCAGCTGCTCCACTTCTGATCCAGCTCTCTGCTATGGCCTGGGAAAGCAGTAGAAGATGGCCCAAGTCCTTGGGCCCCTGTTCATATGGGATTCCGGCACCAAGGCAGCAGCCCCACCCACAATGCCACAGTGCTGGCCCCTCTTCACTCCTTTTTAATTCTGCCTATTATTATTTCCAAACACGTAGTCCTATTTATATGATCACTTTAACACTTGAGCCTATCTATATGGTCACTTTGCCACTTAATCCTATCCATTTGATCTCTATAACATTTAAGCTGCTATTTTTACCAGCCAGCTTAAGAGAATCTGGGGTCCCACGGCAAGTTGTTAAGCTGTACCCTTAGAAGTAAGTCCATAGGAATGTATGCAGGACTATACTTCTTTGCAGTTATGAGCATCATACATTTCACAATTACAACTTTAGGATCTTGGTAATTCTTCCCACTGTGCCTATAATGCCACACCAACTCCCACCACCCTTCCTTTTCCCTTTCTTATTCTCATTGTTTATTAAAATCTATTTTCAATTAAATTTATGCATATATGGTTAACTCTATGTTAAGTAAAGAGTACAATGATTCATATGAAAGAAAAAAGATAAAGAAAATATTATAAAGGAAAAGATAAAATATATAATAAAAAACTGTTCCTCAACAGTCAAGAAAAGGGCTATTCAAAGTCACAGCTTCTCAGTGTCAAGTTCGTTTCTACATGTTGCCTTTTAGGTGCTTTATTAGTTATCACACAAGGAGAACATATAGAATTTGTCACTTTGGGACTGGCTTATTTCACCAAGTATGATGTTTTCCAGTTTCATCCATTTTGTTGCAAATGACTGGACTTTGTTTTCTTTTTTTCACTGCTATGTAGTATTCCATGATGTACATATCCCTTAATTTCATTATCCAGTCTTCAGTTGATGGGCATTTGGGTAGATTCCATGTCTTTGCTATTGTGAATTGAGCTGTGATAAACATGAAGGTACAGATAGCATTTTCATGTGCTGAATTCATTTCCTTGGGTAAATTCCCAGGAGTGGAATGGCTGGGTCATATTGTAGGTCTATGTTCAGACCCCTGAATTATCTCCACACTGTCTTCCACAGTGGCCTTACCAGTTTACTTTCCCCCAACAGTGGATTAGTGTACCTTTTCCTCCACATCTTCACCAGCATTTGTTGTTTGTTGATTTCTGTATGAAAGCCATTCTAACCAGGGTGAGGTAAGACCTCATTGTGGTTTTGATCAGCATTTCTCTGGTGGAGAGTGACCTTGAGCATTTTTTCAAAAGATTTATTTATTTATTGAAAGAGTTACACAGAGAGAGGAGGAGAGGCAGGGAGAGGTCTTCCATCCACTGGTTCACTCCCTAAGTGGCTGCAACAGCTGGAGCTGCACCAATCCGAAGCCAGGAGCCAGGAGCTTCTTCCCAGTCTCCCACGCAGGTGCAGGGGCCCAAGGAGTGTGGATCTCAGCGACCAAGTGAAAGTACTGTTTACTATAATATTTTTATTTTAAAGATAAAACATCACAGAAAAAACTAAAGTTATACTTGACCACTGGACAGAGCCAATAGAAGTATCAAATTGGCACGTAGCTTTCCAAATGTTTCACCATTTCTTCTGTACATAAATTCACCTGTGTGAAATATGAGGTATACTTTTTTAAAGAAAATTATCATACTTTTGATAGTTATTGTATAGTTACATACCTTACTATTTTCACTCACTAGTATACCTTGTGGATATTTTTGTGTCAATACAAAGAGATCTGCTTCATTTCTTTTTTTTTTATCTTTTATTTAATGAATATAAATTTCCAAAGTACGACTCATGGGTTACAATGGCTTCCCCCCCCATACCGTCCCTCCCACCCACAACCCTCCCCTTTCCCACTCCCTCTCCCCTTCCATTCACATCAAGATTCATTTTCGATTATCTTAATATACAGAAGATCAGCTTAGTATACCTTAAGTAAGGATTTCAACAGTTTGCTCCCACACAGAAACATAAAGTGAAAAATAATAGATGATTTTTTTTAAATGATGATGAAATCAGATCAGACCTATTGTCATGTTTAATCCCAGTGAGAGTCAAGTTGGGAATTGATAATTTCTTTTTTTTTTTTTACAGAAGATCAGTTTAGTGTACATTAAGTAAAGATTTCAATCGTTTGCACCCCCATAGAAACACAAAGTGAAATATACTGTTTGAGTACTCGTTATAGCATTAAGCCTCAATGTACAGCACATTAAGGACAGAGATCCTACATGAGGAGTAAGTGCACAGTGACTCCTGCTGTTGACTTTACAATTTGACACTCCTGTTTATGGCATCAGTAATCTCCCTATGCACCAGTCATGAGTTTCCAAGGCTATGTAAGCCCCTTGAGTTCTCTGACTCTTATCTTGTTTAGACACGGTCATAGTCAAAGTGGAGGTTCTCTCCTCCCTTCAGAGAAAGGCACCTCCCTCTTTGAAGACCTGTTCTTTCCACTGGGATCTCACTCACAGAGATCTTTTTGCCAGAGTGTCTTGGCTTTCCATGCCTGAAATACTCTCATGGGCTTTTCAGCCAGGAGATCTGCTTCATTTCATTTATGCACAGTGCTGGTGTTCATGGGCATTTTAATTGTTTTACTTTCTGGCTACCATGAATAATATTGCTGTGAATATCTTCGTAGGTGCTTCCTCGTGTCTATGTATGAATGGGAAGAGGAATGTCTGAATCATAAATTATGCACATCTGAAATTATAGTAGATATTGCACAACTGAATGACAGGACTTTTAAATGTATAATCCTGTGTAAAAGGTTAAGTTTCTCTTTTCTATTAAAGCAAATTATCTGTGTGCCTTTTTTATTCTCATTACCATCAAATTCCTCTTTCACTAAAAAGTGAGAAAGTACAAGGTATGTGGGTCATAGGGCTTGCTGCCTGCGTAAGCTGCCAAAGATTCTGCAAGTGTTACCAGGAAGCTTGTGGCTGGGCTGTATCATCACACTTCACTTAAGCGTTTATTAAACTACGTATGAGTCCAGGACAGGCAGTCATCAGCTGCCTCCACAATGTAGGAAGCTCACTTCCTGAGTTGCAGCAAGAGGTTTGGGGGCTAGGGGTGGGAGGGCAGGAATACTTATTGCATATGGCTGCTCCCAGCAGGCAGTGTCCCTGAGTGTGAAATGCCAAGTGTTACATGAGGCAGCTTCAGCCAATGGCTCTCACAACCAACACATGCTCAGGGGTGGGGCTGGCAGCAGGTTAACAATGCTTTAACCATACCTTATCACCTGCCAAAATACAATTCAAAATCTTTACACAACAAATCACATAAAATTTGTTTTGCTTTAGTAAGCTCCTTTTCCCCTTACAACTAGATTATGAAAAAGTGGACTAAGTGTCATGTATAGATTGCTCAATAGTTGTTCATCACATGTACTCAGAAATGAGAAGAAACAGGTTTATACCATGCAAAGATTGATGTAGTTAAGACATACAAAAGAGCTTTTTTGAAAAAATGATCAAACCCTAGAGCCACTAACAGAAAGAAAAGAATATTTTTCCCCCAGAGGCCTCGGAAAATGCAACAAACACCCATTACTGTAGGAGGCAAAGGGACTTTACCCAAATGAAATAAAGTCAGCATGTGAAAGAGTTATTTGTACCCTGATGTTACCTCAACTCATTTCATGATAGTTAAGATATTTAATCAACCCAAATGTCCATCAAATGATGACTGGGTAAAGAAAAGGTGGCATATCTATACTATGGAATAATACTCAGCCATGAAAATAGAGTAAAATTCTGTCTTTGTCAACAAAATGAATGCAACTGGAAACCATTATGCTTAGTGAAATAAGCCAGTCTCAAAAAGACAGTATGTTTTCTCTGATAGGTGGCAGTTAATAGAGAACACAAAAAAAGGTACAGGAATGAAATGGACATTTTGTGATGTGATTGTTATTTTCAGTCCCTGTTTATACTACTGTGAAACTATGGTCTTCCTGCTTTTTACTTGTTGAATATTATGGTTCGTGGCAAACTAAGCCTGTAAATATAAAGTAGATTCAACTTCTGTCTTTGCAAAAACTGATGAAGAGAAAGGAAGAATAGAGGGAGGTTAAGGGGGAGGTGGGGAATCGGGGAAGTATGGCTGTCTTCTCGGAACTGTACCTATGGAATGAATGAAATCTGTTCTCTTTAACATTTCTTAAAAGTAAATAAAAAGAGGGAATTAACAAAAAGCCTTTGATGCTATAGCCAAATAATCAAACCACGCTATAACCAAATAATCAAGCCACATTAAATTTCATACAGAGCCAAAGAAGTACACAACATGTAATTTGGACTCTTTAGAACATTCAGATTAAATGTGGTCATAAATACCACCACTTTCTCCCCATAAAATCTTCCTTGAAATGGAAAGAAATTGATACTTTGGGTGTTTTTGAATGGAACCAGCTTTTTCCCTCAATACCAATCCTTTGTGTATAAATACATATTTTGTCAGTCAGCTTCTCATTGCTTCAACACAACTTAGGCTAGCTCCTCATGAGAGAAAAAGATCTTTTGGCTCACAGTTTTTGAGGCTGAAAATCCAAACAGCATGATGTAAGTTTTGGTGACGCCTCCAGAGTGGATGGTTGAGTACGTGTGCAGAGGAATCACATAGCGAGCTGCAAAGCACAGAGAGGCTGGTGCAAGCTCAGCCTTTTTCAACAACACTCTTGTGAGACAAACCTCCCCAGACATCAGCAACCTAAGGACCTTCCAAGTAAGCCTCACCACCTAAATGCTTCCCATCCCCCAGTAGTGCTACCATGGACCAAGCCTTTCAAACATGGGGAACATTCAACATCTAAGCTCCCTTCTAAACCGCAGCACATGTCAAAGCTCCAATGACCATGAAGTTTACGTGGTACAGCTGTAATTTTCTTCAGAGGGAAAAATAAGTAGTTACTGTGAATTGTATGCTTCATTAACAGTACTGATTCTACAGTAATTTTAACTATTTATAAGTATAAATACAAATTTAAAGATCATACATTATATATATGTATACATATATATATTATTTTAATACTTCCATGAAGAGAAAATAATGAAACCAAAAGTGTCTTATCTTCAATGCTGGTTGGCAACTGTATTACACTACTCAAAGTCTGCTAAACATCTGTTCATTCTGAAGATTGGTTGACCTGGTTGTAAAAACAAAGAAATATAATATATTACTTAAATATAAAATCAGGAAACCAAATAACTTGCAAGCGCTATCAACCAAAGTCTTACTATCTTGTAAAGAAACATTTAACAGAATCTCAAAATTTTTAATTTCTTTCTCTTTTCCAGCAAAGATTTCAGGAGAAAACAAATACAAAAATATGAGTTAGTAAACCAGAAATTTCTTCTCCTTGGATGAGATGCTTATCAAGAGATGCCTTGCTTTTGTAACTGTAAAACTAGGAAGTGGTTGAATTTGTATTATTTACTATAAGTTTTAATAGTCAAGTCATGCAGTACCCACATCCCATATGGGAGCTGGTTCAAGTCCCGGCTGCTCCACTTCCAATCCAGCTCTCTGCTATGGCCTGGAAAAGCAGTAGAAGATGGTTCAAGTTCTTGGGCCCCTGCATCTGTGTGGGAGAATCAGAAGAAGCTCCTGGCTCCTGATTCCTCGCTTCAAATGGGCGCAGATCCAGCCGTTGCGGCCAATTGGGGAGTAAACCAGCGGATGGAAGACCTCTCTCTCTCTCTCCCCTTCTCTCTCTAACTCTGACTTGCAAATAAATAAATATTTAAAATATTTTCATCCAGCGGAAAAATTTTTGCTTTATTACCATATATGTGGATTTTCCTTGTGACATGCATTTGCCTTCCTGTTCCAAGGACCATAGCATGTTAACAGTTACATGTATGAAACAGAAAGGTAACAACAATAGTTTTCCCACAAATCCACTATTTGGGCATTAAGTGAATATTTTCAAAGTGTGTGTGTGTGTGTGTGTGCATGCACGCAGCATGTGGCATAGCACTTACATTACCATTTGAGATGCCTTCATCCCATATTGAAGGCAGTACCTGGTGTGAGTCCCAGCTCCTCCACTTCTGATTAAGCTTCCTGCAAACGCACACCTTGAGAGGCAGCAGATGTTGGCTCAATTACTCGGGACCCTGTCACCCACCTAGGAGACGTGGATGGAGTTCCAGGCTCCTTACTTCAGCCTGGCCCACCCTGGCTATCATTGGCATTTGAGGAGTAAACCAGCAGATGGAAGTTCTCTCTTTTGTCTCTCTACCCTCAAATACAGATAAGAAACAACACAAGAACATTCCCCTTCCTCCATTTCTCTCTCTTTTTTTTTTTTTTTTTTTGATGGTCAAAGATTGATGAAGATGTTGGAATAATCCAATTGTCTTTCTCATAGGATTCACCCATTTTAACATCTTCCAGTCTACCCTATATTTGGGGATATTATACACTGCAAGACTGATACCTGCAATGGTAGCAACTGACAATATTTGACCCTGGTCAGAAATTAGATGGTTGACAGTAACCATTCAACATTTGACATCTAACATGTGTAATGTGATTTATTGTTTCTAGGCTGACTGTGTAGTCTGAATAAGTTTTGTTTTGATCTAAGATGGGACATTAACAGAATACTCATTCTGATTCAGGCCTCATTTTACTTGAAGAATTAGCAAAAGAAAGGAAAAATGAAGATAGAGGTAGATCACTCTTGACATTTAAAGCATGGAAAATTGCAAAGACCTTGTCTTTGCCGCTGGGCCATAGTCAATAACTGTGCAGGTTCTTTTCTAGGGAGCATTCCTAAATAGTTAGATGTTCCTAAACCTGAGAGTGCATCATAGTCTTTTGGAAGGCCATGCTAAATTACAGATTTCCTAATCCCTCTCCAGGTCACCTCTAACCCAGAACATGTCAAGTTTTCCCAGGGATCTGCTGGTTGCTATTTTAAAAGAACTTCCCAGGTAGCTACCAGATAGCCAGTCCAAGGCCAAATACAGAATCTACTAAACTTGATTGAGATTCAGAGGACTTGATCAAGCCCTGAAGCTCAATGCTGTGTGATCTTGGCTCAATTTTACTCTCTAGACCTCATTTCTTCCATATATAATATAATAAAAGTGAACAACCTGCCCTTTATAATCCTCCCAAGCCTTTCTGTAAAGCTAACACAGTCAATAATCAAGATGCTAAGGAAATCAGTTGGTACCCATTGAAAAAGCAATGTATTAAGTTGCTTAATGAACATATTTTCAATGGCACAGGGAACTAATTATAAAAAAACTCATTAGCAGAGTGAGAAAAGATTGATTTTTCTGCATTTTTAAAAATAGGTGTATTTGTTTTTATTTTTTTAAGAGACACAGAGACAAAGGGAAAGAGAGACAAATAAGACAAAGTTCCCATCTGCTCCTTCACCTGCCAAATGTCCACCATAGCTGGGGATGGCTCAAGACAAAGCCAAAGTCCAGGAACTCAATTCAGGTCTCCAGTGTGCGTGGGAAAGACTTAAATACTTTAACCATCACCTGCTGCCTTCCAGGGTGCACATTAGCAAGAAGCTGGTATCATAAGCACAGTTACAACCTGAGTGCAGGCCCTCTAAAATGGATGTGGGCATCGTAATTGGCAAGCACTTAATCACTAAGCCAAATGCCCACTGCAGCACTTTTCTTTTTAAAAAACTCAATTGAACTCTGTGTTGATGAAATACAATGCAAATCCAATGAATATACAGAATTTGCATTATAACTGTGGCCATACAATCATTTTATAGAAATAACTGGTTTTGAGATTTTCACAAAGATGCATGCATTAGGTTATAAAGTCAGGAGATTTGTAATATTAGCACTAAAACATGATGGAAGTTGAGAAACAGAGCACACAATTTGGTAGGCTTCTTTTTTAAAATTTGTTTTATGTTTTTTAAAGGGATTTATTAATACATTAAATTCTGAAGGTCACAGAAAATGCATGATAATTACTATAATTCTCATCAATTCTCATGTTAATGTGATGCTACAACAAAGAGAATAGATTTAATGTAGTTCCTAGGTACAATTCTAAGAATATAATACTTCCTCCCTCTTTTCCTCTCTCATTCCCACTTTTTCCTTTCTTCTTTCCTTCAATCCTTCCACTTTTTTATTTTTGAGAGAACATTTTAAATTTATGTTATAGTCAAAGGCTTAATACTCCACTAAATAAAGAGTTTAATAAGAAATAAGACCATATTTCAGCAGGAATATAGGTAAGGTCTATAAAAAGTAATCAAGTCAAAAGATGTCCATGTTTTCTAAATTTTTATTAATGTCTATTAATTCATTTTTATTTATTTAATAGCTTAACTTTGGGTACTAAACAAAAAGTCTTGCATAAGAAGTAAGATTATATTAAGCCGGCGCCGTGGCTCAATAGGCTAATCCTCCACCTTGCGGCGCCGGCACACCGGGTTCTAGTCCCGGTTGGGGCGCCGGATTCTGTCCCGGTTGCCCCTCTTCCAGGCCAGCTCTCTGCTATGGCCAGGGAGTGCAGTGGAGGATGGCCCAGGTGCTTGGGCCCTGCACCCCATGGGAGACCAGGAAAAAGCACCTGGCTCCTGGCTCCTGCCAGGATCAGCGCGGTGCGCCGGCTGCAGCGGCGGCCATTGGAGGGTGAACCAACGGCAAAAGGAAGACCTTTCTCTCTGTCTCTCTCTCTCACTGTCCACTCTGCCTGTCAAAAAAAAAAAAAAAAGAAGTAAGATTATATTTAGAGCTAAATGAACAGACTCTGTGGTTAGGTGGGCTTAAGGATGAGGTGGGATTAGGTTGTATTGTTTATGACCTACTGGGAAGTTTACAGGGGTTAAGATTAAAGGTAGGGGGAGTCTGTAGCAAAGTGGTTATGTACTGGAGAAGAAAGAGGATGTGTCAGACTTCACTTGGGAAATTAAGCCAGATGTGCAGGATAGTACTTGAAATTGGGCCCGAGATGGAAAGAGCAAAGCAGGAGAAAAATAAATTGAATGAATAAGTGGCAAGCCACAGTCTGAGGGATGGACAAAACAACTGAGTTACTGACTACCATCTACCAGCAGCATCTATACATGGTCCAGCAGAAATTCCAAGACTGGGTATGAATTCCTGTAAGACAGACTCAGCCATTGCCTTTCTACTTAGGATTGGAAAATAACATAATAGTCTGTGATAACTGACTCACAAAGGCAGGTGAAACTGAACAGAAACAAATGAAAAAAAAAATTTACAGGTCTGTCAACTATAGCTGCAGGAGTAAGAGGAGTGACATGGCTTAACAGCAGGCTATGTGAAATCAACTTTGATTGCTTTGGTTAGGGAAGATGAAAACTTCAAAGGAGTGCTGTCTTTTAACCAGTAAACTTGTGGAGATCAAAGTACATTGAAAGTCTGTATAATCACTCATAATAATGGCTGTTATGGTTTGAACAGAATTTGGAACCCCAGCAAATGGAGATGTTTAACCCTCCAAGTCATGGATTAATGATCGTTACAGGGTAGAAACTTGATCCAATTATGGTGTCTAGGAAGTAGCCCTAGTGGGAAGTCCTTTTTTCACTGGAGGTGTGCCCTCAGAAGACAGTTCTTGCAAGACAGTGGATTGTATTAGCCAAGTTGAGCTTAGTTGTGTTCCTTCTGCAACCTGTCTCCCCCTATGATTGTGCCTATGATCATGGTCTGCTACTGCTGGCTTCCACCCTCATCAGATGCCAGACTACTAGGGCCCCTCAGTCTTGAACTGTGATCCTCCAAACCGTGAGACAAAATAAACCTTCTTCTTTCATAGGAGAACATGTCAGATATTTTAGTTCTGTTAATAAAAAGCAGGCTAATACAATGGATAATAGTTCATGGGCCTCTATTATACGACAGACACTGGGAATCATGCCACTTAATTTTAAGGGGATGGTATGACTATTTGCCCAATTTTCCAGATGAGGAAGATAGGAACAAGCAGGGTTGAGCTTCTTGCTCAAGATCCCACAGCTGAGATGTGGCAGTATGGACTAATAATGAATAATGAGATAAGCTTCCTATCAAGGAAAAGTCAAGGACCTGATGGCTTCACCACTGAATTCTACCACACTTTTAAGCAAAAACTAACACCAGTTGTTCTGAAACTATTCCACAAAACTGAAAGAGAACTCTTCCAAACTCATTTTTTGAGGTCAGCATTACCTTAATTCTGAAACCAGAAAAGAACACAACAAAAGTGAAAACTATAGATCAATATCCCTAAACATTGAAACAAAAGATGCTCAATAAAATACTAGTGAATTGAAAAGAAGAACACATCAAAAAAACACCTTCACCACGATCAAGTGGAATTTATCTGAGATGCAGGGATAATTAAACATAAGCAAATCAGCAAGCATAATACATCACATCAACAGAATGAAGGATAAAAAATCATATGATTATCTCAGTAGACACAGAAAACACTTTTGACAAAATTCAATGTCCATTCATGATTTTTTGAAAAAAATCTTGAACAAATTAGATCTAGAAAGAACATGCTTCATAAAATAGGCTATAAGTGACAAACCCACAGCCAATGTCACACTGAGTGGGAAAAACTGAACGCATTTCCTCTAAGATCTGGAACCAGAGAAGGATGTCCACTCTCACCATTTTTATTTCAAATAGCACTGAAAGTTTTAAACATACAATTAGGCAAGAGAAAGAAATAAAGGTATATAGATAAACATGAAAGGAAAAAGTTAAATTAGCCTTATTTGTGATAACAGAAATGAATCCAGGCATCTATAGCCAACTGATTCTCCACAAACACAACAAGACTATACACTGGAGAAAGGACAATCTCTTCAATAAATGGTACTTGGGAGAACTGAATGTGCAGACAATTAAATTTTTACCCCTAACTCTCATTCTCTATAAAAATCAACTCAAAATGAGTCAAAGACCTAATGTGTACACGAAAATTAAATAGCTGATGGAAGAAAACTTAGGGGAAATGCTGAAAGACATTGTATAGGCAAGGATTTGTGGTGGTAGGGGGAGTTGCAAGGATTTTTAATAAGACCCAAAAAGCATAGGCAACAAAATAAAAACAGACAAATGTGATGATAATAAACTAAGAAGCTTCTACACAACAATCAACACAGCTTACAGGATGGGAGAAAATATTTGCAAGCTATGCTTCTGACAAACAGTTAATCTCCAGAATATATAACCTGAAAAAAACTTAGCAAAAAAAAAAAAAAAAAAAAAAACAGAAACAATCCAGTTAAGAAATGGGCACAGGCTCTATCAGTAGATTTGGTAGCAGGATATCGCACAGGAAGTTCTCTGTGCCCAGGCATGGGTTCCTGGGGTTCCCACCTTGGAAGTGTGGAAACAAGCATCTCAGGAAGGTGAAGAGCATCCCCATGGATAATTCCTCCAAGCCTTTGCTCTGCCCAGCTTTCCTGGGCTACATGGCCAGCCGTGAGAAGTTCACAGGCTGGGACCCAAGGTGAACAAGAAGGAAGCTGTAGAGGCTGTTATCATTATGGAGACACTGTCCATGGTGGTTGTAGGCATCATAGGCCTCCAGACTTTCAAGATCATCTTTGCCAAGTATATCAGTGATGAGCACAAAAGGCACTTTTACAAGAACAGACACAATGACTGATGTCACTGTTGTGACCCTGGGCAAAAGCTACAAAGGAGTCATCAGCAGCTGGCACACCAAGCTGCCTAGCACAAGGTCACTGCATTGGGGCTTGGCACTTTGTGCATATGGCCTTCTCTGTGGCAAGGGCTAGGCAGAAAGGAGATTAACAAGAAGATCTACACGATGGGTAGGATGGCAAACACATTGAGACCAATGCCTTTTCCAACTAATGACCTGTCTGACAAGAACACCAACCTCCTGCATGGCTTTGTGCCTTACAGTGAAGTGACCAATGATGTTGCATGCTGAAAGGTTGTGTGATGGGACCAAGAAGTGAGTGCTCACTCTCTGCAAGCCCCTTCTGATGCAGACCAGATAGCAGGCCCTTGAGAGGATTGACCTTAAGTTCATCAACACTAGCTCCAAGCTTGGTCATGGCTGCTTCCAGACTGGAGGAGAAGGTATTCATGGGACTGTTTAGGGAAGATGGAATCACAAAGGAAGAAGGAGCTTAATGGCAGAAAAAGATTGTACAGTTGGTGGGATCTCAATAAAAGTTACTTTCCAGTGGTGGGGGTGGAGATAAATGGGTAAGAATCTGAATAAATATTTTTCTCCTCTTCCAGTCCAGCTCTCTGCTGTGGCCCAGGAGTGCAGTGGAGGATGGCCCAAGTGCTTGGGCCCTGCACCCGCATGGGAGACCAGGAGGAAGCACCTGGCTCCTGGCTTTGGATCAGCACAGCACGCTGGCCGTAGTGGCCATTTGGGGGTGAACCAATGGAAGGAAGACCTTTCTCTCTCTCTCTCTCTCTCTCTCTCCCACTGTCTAACTCTGCCTGTCGAAAATAAATAAATAAAAAATTTAAAAAAAGAACTATAAGCAGCTAACAAATTCATGAAAAAATGCTCAATATCACTAGTAATCATGGAAATACAAATTAAAAACACAATGAACTATCACCTAACACTGGTATAAATGGGTATTGTCAAGATGGGGGTAGGGGAGTAGAAAGCAAATCCTGGTAAGAATGTGGAGAAAGAGGAACTCTGACACAAACTTGGTAGGGATATAAACTAGTACAGTCATTATGAAGAACAGAATGTAGGTTCCTCAAAAAACTAAAAATTAATCTACCATATTATTGAGCTGTTCTACTACTGGGTATATATCCAAAGGAAATGAAACTGGCATATGAAAGAGATACCTTTACTCCCATGTTTACTACAGCACTATTCACCATATTCAAGCTGTGGAATCAAATTAAGTATTCACCAATGACTGAATGGGTAAAGAAATGCAGCATATATACACAATGGAATAATATTCAGCCATTAAAATAATGAAATACTGACATTTGCTGCAAAATGGAACAGGATGGCATGTTATGTGAAATAAGCCAAACCTAGAAAGATGAACACATGTTCTCTCTCATATATGGAAGTTAAAAGTATTTTTTAATTGATCTTAACATGAAATAGTGATTACTAGAGGCTGGGTAGGATGTGGAGGTGGACAGATAGAAGTAGGGTTGAGGGTTTGGTTAGGTAACCAAAATCAAATGGAAGTAATAAGTTCTAGTATTTTACAGCAGAGTGGGGTGGATTATAATCACCAATAATGTATTATAGATTGTATAAAGACCTTGAAGAGAGGAGCCAGTAGAATACAAAGAAAAGATTAAGAAATAAAAGGGCTAGTTGTTTGGTTTAGTTGATTTATTGTTTATGTGTATTGCTGTTGTATATGTACTGAAACATCACACTGTTTATATGTATTAAAACATCGCACTGCACTCCATAAAACTGTAAAAGTAATACATGCCCAGAAAAACTTTTAAAGAATTCAAATATATACATATAGATACAATTCAACATTTATTAGTATATTCAGAGAATTGTGTAATTATTACAGTAAATTCTAGAACATTTTTATCACCCCCGAAAGAAACCTCTTACCTTTTTATCAGTCGCTCTGTCAAACTCTCTCAACCCCCACAGCCCTTATTAACCACCAATTTGCTTTCTATCTCTATAGATTTGGCTATTCTGGCTATTATAGCTAAATGTAATCATACAATAGAAGACCTTCTGTGATTGGCTTCTTTCACTTAGTGTAATGTTTCAAGTTTCACTCACAATGTAGCATGTATTTGTACTTCCCCTTTTGTGCATGAATGCACCATTCATACCATATGGATAAGCAACATTTTACTTATCCATTCATCAGTTGATGGACATTGAGTTTTTTGCACCTTTTGAAAATGCAGTGAGAGCCCATGGCTCCATGTCACTCTCCACATGACAACTGCTGCCACTAATGCTGTGAAAGATCAGATTAGAGAAAAGAGCCATCTCAAACCAGAACTTTTGTGATTTTTTTCCACAGCAGATTATTGGCTGAGAGAAAGACAAAAAATGGTCATTAAGATCCTTCCCTCACTGGCCATTGTTTTCAAACGCTTTAGTTCATTTGTGAGTAGGAACCTAGTGCAGAGAAGCAAGCATGTCTGAGGATGGAGAGAAAGGAGAAGGCAATTCTCTCTAGGAACGTGGAGGAAAAATGGGGAGAGAGATTGTTGACTCCGGACAGCAGTGGGACTCGTCCTGGGCAGTGCCCTAGCATTCTCATCAGGGAATGGAGATTATCCCCCAAAACATGTCAAGCAGTGAGTGGAGGAGGGCCCTGGATCAGGGGGCAATTTCTTAAAGAAAGATCCCCAGCAGAGATCAAACTTTAATCTTCCCTGACTGCAATCCAGAGTTGAATTACATTCAAAGCTGAGTTTTTTGGACTCAGATTTACATTCACAAGAGAAAAAATGAGTGCATGAGGACACCTACCAAATAAACAGGTATGTGGTTAGGACTCAGGAGATCAACACCCCAAGACTTCCCTGTTGAAGAAAGAAAGACCAGAAGAAAAGCAAATGGTTCAGCCAAACTCAGAATAGCAGTCATTCTCTGATACTTAGGATGAGGTTCAAGGCAATATGTTGAATCATATCTCCAATAACCAATAGATGCCCAAAGACAAGACCTGGAGGCAATCTGACCATATCCTTCATATTAATTTATCTTTTTAATTTGCACTTTATTCTGAGATCCACTGCAGACTTTTTCTGTTAAAGTAAAAGACTAATATAAATGCTATATGTTGGATTGAAAAAACTACATATATACATAGATACATAGATAGACAGACAGACGGATACAAAGATACAGTAAATATCTCCTTGTGACCATAAGCTATTAGTCTGCAGTGTCGCAGTTACAGGTTTTCATAATTGTAGTTATTTCAATCCTGCCAAAATCTATTTCACAGTCAGCTTTCAGGCACCAAACACCAAAAGTAAGTGAGCAAATCTGAATTCAGGAGTATATTTGAATAATATCCTAAGATGAGCTTTTAACAGAACACTCCCCTCCACAAAGAGGCAAAATCATCATTTATTTGTCCTTTCCACCTAAGGAGATTTCTTTATTTATCTGTATTTTACTCTACTTTGAAGTCTCCTTCCCTTGGCCACACTACTTTTGATTGACTGCCCACACACATCCTGTCATCAGTCTTCAGTATCTTTGTGTAGAACTTTCCATTTGTTCCATCTGTCCACACAATACCTCCCTTTTTAATTCTCTCGAAGCGTTTTATAAGTACTTCTGATTCTGCCCAGATTTTTTCAGATGAAGCCAAATTCTTATTTTTTAAAAATCCACTAAATTGAAGACGGCAATAGGAGCCTAATTTTAGGACAATTCTAGAAACAATCCAATCCTAAAAATGTAGCTTGGAGACTATAAGATCTTGAGGGCAGGAGAGTGTTCTATCTTGTTAATTGCTGTATAACCAGTGCCTGGAATAGCATCTGATGCATAAATGTTCAATAGGTGTTTTTTTATGAATGAAGGAAGCAAGGAGGCAAGGGTGGAAGACCTTCCTATGATTTATTCTACTCTGTTGCTTTTACTGTACATTGTTCTATGCTTCAGGGTTCATAAAAGCATCGCACTTGTATTTCTTTGCTTCTAAATCATCATTCTGAATGTTTTGCTTGCCTTACCTTCTCTGTTACTACTCTTCTCCTTGAAGAAGTTTCGAAAAACTTTAGCACTTTGCAGACAGATTTTCAATGATGCTAGGAATCGGTTATTATTCTAAAGCAAAATTCAGTACCGTGAGCAGCTATTTGAGAGGAAAGGAAACGCTACTGGAAAAGCATCTCTTGTGTTCTCAACCTCTTTACTGTCTCATTGATAATATTTGCTTCAATTTTTGTGGGTTTTTTTTTTCTACTAGTTAATCTCCCTTCACTACTTAGAGACCCATCACCTGACTAACACATCTCATTGACATGCAGCAAGTCATGAAGAAGAATATTTTAAATTATCATGCACTTCAAAGGAAAGGAAATAATTTGTAGTCTTCAGAGCTACCCAGAGGCAGACACTGGTTTTCATTAGAAAAAGACAATTTTGGCATGCATTATGTTGGCTCAACATTCTCTTCAACAAAACCTTGATGCTAATTTCTCCCTGGCTAGCAAAGCCATCATGACAATTAGTCTGCTCAGCAGTTCACTTTCCAAAGAGCAAATAACAACACAACTTGAGAATTCTGTAGATTATTTTCAGAAAGCAGAAATTCTGACAGTCTCATTATGGAGAAAGGGGACCCTACAACTCAGGTGGCCTCAGCGCACAAGTTTGGGAAGGAATACACAGGTGTGTCTCTAAATCTCTTTACAGCAGCTTTAGTTCTTCAGCCTTTCACCCACATGGTACCCTAACATTATTTTGTCATTTCTTTCCTTATGTTTTACCCTATACCCACTTACCATTCCCTACCCCTACTGAAATTGTCTGTGAGTTCAGTGTAGGTCACTATGGGAGGTCTCATTCTCATTTCCCATGATCTCTCCTCCAGCCCTGAATGACCCTGAATGTCAGCAGTTGGATTCACAAATAGGGCAAACCTCCTGAGATGGTAATTGACATCATACTGAGCTCAGTGCCAAGGCAACAGGGAGCAGCAGAAACCCTGGGGCTGAATTCCTAAGCATCATGTTACCAGCATCCCTCAAACTGAGGTCCAGAGTCAGTTCACTGATCGAGAAAGCTCCATCAAGTCACTTAATATCTCTAAGCCTCTCCCACTCCTCATCTATAACATGGAAAGAAAATACACCCTTGCCTTTTGATTGTGAGCATCAGAACGGAATGTGAAGTTTATCATCTGATTATTGTTATCAGCTAAGATCCTGGTGACACGTAGCTTCTGCACATTCCTGCAGATTCAAGGAATAATGTTCACTCTTTTCTACATAGATCAATTGTTTTGAACTATAATCCTCAAATTATAAAATTCACCATTTTAAAGTGTATGATTCTATGCTTTTTAAAAATATATTCACAAGGCTATGCAACCATCACTACTTTCGATTCAGTATATCCAAAAAGAAATAGCATACCCACTAGCAGTTACTCCCCACACCCACCCTCTATATCATAAGTAATTTTACTCTCTATGAATTTGCATATACTTGATATTTCATATAAGTAGATTCATACACTATGTGGCCTTCTGTGTCTGGTTTCTTTCATTTAGCATAAGGTCTTCAAGGTTTACCTCTGTTGGAGCATTTATCAGTACTTTATTGCTTTTTGCAGATGAATAAAATTCCATTGAAAGGACATGCAGCAAATCATAAAGATTTGCACATTTTGTTTATTTGCTGAGAGACATTTGGGTTACTTTGACTTTTCAGCTATTGTGAATAATGTTGCTAAGTATATTTATGTGCAAGCTCTGTGTGGACAAGTTTGTATTTCCCTTGGGAATATACCTAGGCATGGAATTATTAGCTTATATAGTAACTATGTTTAAGGAACTCCCAAACTGTTTTCAAAGCAGCTACATCAGCTCACATTGCCCCCAGCAGTGTATGAGGCCTTCTACTTCTGTGCATCGTCGTCATGGTCATTAATTTTTTTTTTATTTTTTTGACAGGCAGAGTGGACATGAGAGAGAGAGACAGAGAGAAAGGTCTTCCTTTGCCACTGGTTCACCCTCCAATGGCCGCTGTGGACGGTGCGTTGCGGCCAGTGCACCACGCTGATCCAATGGCAGGAGCCAGGTGCTTTTCCTGGTCTCCCATGGGGTGCAGGGCCCAAGGACTTGGGCCATCCTCCACTGCACTCCCTGGCCACAGCAGAGAGCTGGCCTGGAAGAGGGGCAACCAGGACAGAATCCGGCGCCCCGACCGGGACTAGAACCTGGTGTGCCGGCGCTGCAAGGCAGAAGATTATTAGCCTAGTGAGCCGCGGCGCCGGCCCTATTGATTTTTAGGATGCAGTTTTCCTTAGGTTATGGAACATGTCTGTAGGGATTAGCAATGTCATCCATTTTTCTTTTCTTCATTTCTATCTTTTCCTTTCTCCTTCAGCATCTCCCTTCCTTTCTTCCTCCTTCCCTTTCTTCCTGTCGCTCCCCCTCTTCGTGGAGGAACGACACTAAGCCCTGCCTAGGCTTCATATCCGAGTCACGGCACCATTATGTCGCTCCCCCTCTTCGTGGAGGAACGACACAGGACCCTGCGCTGTTCTTTCGTCTGCTCGGCCCTCCCCGGGTTTGCTGCTGGTTCTTCCCGGGTTGGCTACTATCCCTTCCACCTCCGTGGAAGGGCAGTTCCCCCTGGCCACATTCCCCACTTCCACAGGGGAGCGGCACACCGCCGGCCGGCTCTTCTCGGGGGCTGCACAGGTGTTCCTTCAGCTACATGTTCCCCTTAGATGTTCCTGGTGCATGCCGTCTCTCTCCTCCTTTATAGTCCTCCTCCACCAATCCCAACTCGGCTGCCCACACGCCGAGTACGCTGCTCTCCTCCAATCAGGAGCGAGTCCTACAGTTTATTGGTTGAACTGGAGGCACCTGTGTAGAAGCTGTTTTCTTCTCTCCCAGCGCCATATTGTGGGAGAGCAGATGCATAGAATAAGTCTTAATTCCAGTAACTCAGTCTAGTCCGGATTGTTCCCCACAGATCCCCCTTTCTTTTTATTTTTTGGCATTGATACGCGCCTGTCTTCGGTGTCCTGCAGCACACACTCTGCTCTACTTGCTAGAGTTGCCACAGGCTCTTACAAGTCCTATCAATCAGGCAAACCGAATCCGGGTCCTCTCTTCGCCATGTTGTGAGGAGGTTTTTAGGCGCTGATGCGTGCCTGTGTTCGGTGCCCTGCAGCGCATGCTCTGGTCGAGCCTGCAGGGGCTTACAAGCCCTAACAATCAGGCAAACCGAATCCAAGCCTTCTCATTGCCGAATTGTGGGGGAGACTTATTAGTGTTGGTTCGTGCCTATCTTCGGTGACCTGCAGCTCATACTCTGGTCGAGCTGCTTGCTGGTGCTTACCGCCTTAATCAGGCAGACCGAATCCAAGCCTCCTAACTGTTGTATTGTGGGGAAGCCTTACTGATGTTAATTCGTGCCTGTCTTCGGTGACCTGCGGTGCATAAGCTGCTAGCTGCCCGCAGGTGCTCATCGCCTCACTTAATCAGGCAGACCGAATCCAAGCTTTCTCGTTGCCATGCTGTGGGGAGGCCTTCTCTATTTCTCTATTTCTCTATCTCTGGGCATTCCTATTTCTCCCATTCCACTTCTATCTTCCAGCATTCCTATTTCTCTCACTTTACTTCTAAAACTTCTGTTTCTCTTATCCCCGCAGCTTCCCGGCACCCGCCCGAGGCTGCTTCTCGGCACCTCGCCCCGCGGCAGCTTCACGGCTCTGCGCGGCTTCCTGGCGCCTCGCCCCGACGGCGCCCGCCCCGCGGCGGCTTCACAGCTCTGCGCGGCTTCCCGGCGCCTCGCCCCGCCGGCGGGTTCCCGGCTCTGCGCGCACGCTCCGCGGTCTCCACGCACTTCGCGCCCGCACCAGGGCCTCGCGCCAGCCCCGCATTCCCCATCTATTCATGCCCCGTGCTCTCTCTGCACGCGGCGGCTTCCGCGAATGTTTCCGCCACCACCGGCATTCAGTCCAAGTTCCCCGGACTAACCTGGCGAATTCCAACCTGGCGGCCCACGTCTCTGGTTCCAGATCTTCGCCTCTTGCTCCCCGGGGTGACTTGAAGAATTCCAAGGTGGCTTATATCTCCGCCTCGGCCTGCACTCGCGGCTTCATCCTCCCTAACATTTTTCTCTACCCGGTATGTTTCCCTAAGTTTTCTTCCAACAATATTCCTCCCTCATTTCTCCTGGCCTCTCCCCACAGTCCGTATCCAAGTCTAAGTTTCTTATAGGTTTCACTTTCACTTTCAACCTGCAGTCCGTATCTGAGTCTAAGTTTCTTCTTGCTTTCACTTTAAATCCTAACTTCTTTCCCACAGTCCGTATCCGAGTCCAAGCCTCCTCCAGGTTTCACTTTCGCTTTCAATCTCCTAGCTTCCCCGCCATAGTCCGCATCCGAGTCTATGAAAGCTTTCACTTTCGCTTTCAATCCTAACTTCTTTCCCACAGTCCATATCCGAGTCTATGCCTAGGCTTTCAATAGCTTCTTCCGGCACCTAGGCTCTTTGCTAGTCTCTCTCTCCGGTATTTTCCTGCTTCTTCCCGTTTCTTCCCTCCTAAGTTTCCTATCCGTCCTAGGTTTCCTATCCGAGTCACGGCACCATTATGTCGCTCCCCCTCTTCATGGAGGAACGACACTAAGCCCTGCCTAGGCTTCATATCCGAGTCACGGCACCATTATGTCGCTCCCCCTCTTCGTGGAGGAACGACACAGGACCCTGCGCTGTTCTTTCGTCTGCTCGGCCCTCCCCGGGTTTGCTGCTGGTTCTTCCCGGGTTGGCTACTATCCCTTCCACCTCCATGGAAGGGCAGTTCCCCCTGGCCACATTCCCCACTTCCGCAGGGGAGCGGCACACCGCCGGCCGGCTTTCTCGGGGGCTGCACAGGCGTTCCCCTTAGATGTTCCTCATAGATGTTCCTGGTGCATGCCGTCTCTCTCCTCCTTTATAGTCCTCCTCCGCCAATCCTAACTCGGCTGCCCACACGCCGAGTACGCTGCTCTCCAATCAGGAGCAAGTCCTACAGTTTATTGGTTGAACTGGAGGCAGCTGTGCGGAAGCTGTTTACTTCTCTCCCAGCGCCATATTGTGGGAGAGCAGATGCATAGAATAAGTCCTAATTCCAGTAACTCAGTCCAGTCCGGGCTGCTCCCCACAGATCCCCCTTTCTTTTTATTTTTTAGCGTTGATACGCGCCTGTCTTCAGTGTCCCGCGGCACACACTCTGCTCTACTTGCTAGAGTTGCCACAGGCTCTTACAAGTCCTATCAGGCAAACCGAATCCGGGTCCTCTCTTCGCCATGTTGTGAGGAGGTTTTTAGGCGCTGATGCGTGCCTGTGTTTGGTGCCCTGCAGCGCATGCTCTGCTCTGCCTGCAGGGGCTTACAAAACCTATCAGGCAAACCGAATCCAAGCCTTCTCATTGCCGTATTGTGGGGGAGACTTATTAGTGTTGGTTCGTGCCTATCTTCGGTGACCTGCAGCTCATACTCTGGTCGAGCTGCTTGCTGGCGCTTACCGCCTTAATCAGGCAGACCGAATCCAAGCCTTCTAATTGCGGTATTGTGGGGAAGCCTTACTGATGTTAATTCGTGCCTGTCTTCGGTGACCTGCGGCGCATAAGCTGCTAGCCGCCCAGGTGCTCATCGCCTCACTAATCGGGCAGACCGAATCCAAGCTCTCACATTGCAGTGCTGTAGGGAGGCCTTTCTATTTCTCTATTTCTCTATCTCCGGGCATTCCTATTTCTCCCATTTTACTTCTATCTGCCAACATTCCCATTTCTCTCACTCCACTTCCAAACTTCTGTTTCTCTTATCCCTGCAGCTTCCTGGCGCCTCGCCCCGCCGGCGGGCTCCGCCCCGAGGCTGCTTCTCGGCGGCTCGCCCCGTGGCAGCTTCACGGCTCTGCGCGGCTTCCCGGCGCCTCGCCCCGCCGGCGGGTTCCCGGCTCTGCGCGCACGCTCCGCGGTCTCCACGCACTTCGCGCCCGCACCAGGGCCTCGCGCCAGCCCCGCGTTCCCTATTTATTCACGCCCCGTGCTCTCTCTGCACGCGGCGGCTTCCGCGAATGTTTCCGCCACCACCGGCATTCAGTCCAAGTTCCCCGGACTAACCTGGCGAATTTCAACCTGGCGGCCCACGTCTCTGCCTCTGGTTCCAGATCTTCGCCTCTTGCTCCCCGGGGTGACTTGAAGAATTCCAAGGTGGCTTATGTCTCCGCCTTGGCCTGCACTCGCGGCTTCATCCTCCCTAACATTTTTCTCTACCCGGTATGTTTCCTTAAGTTTTCTTCCAACAATATTCCTCTCATTTCTCCTGGCTTCTCCCCACAGTCCGTATCCGAGTCCAAGCCTCCTCCAGGTTTCACTTTCGCTTTCAATCTCCTAGCTTCCCCGCCATAGTCCGCATCCGAGTCTATGAAAGCTTTCACTTTCGCTTTCAATCCTAACTTCTTTCCCACAGTCCACATCCAAGTCTATGCCTAGGCTTTCAATAGCTTCTTCCGGCACCTTTCTCGTCCGGCTTTCCCCTAGGCTCTTCGCTAGTCTCTCTCTCCGGTATTTTCCTGCTTCTTCCCGTTTCTTCCCTCCTAAGTTTCCTATCCGTCCTGGGTTTCCTATCCGAGTCATTTCTTCCCTCCTAAGTTTCATATCCGTCCTAGGTTTCCTAATCCGAGTCACGGCACCATTATGTCGCTCCCCCTCTTCGTGGAGGAGCAACACTGAACCCTGCCTAGGCTTCATATCCGAGTCACGGCACCATTATGTCGCTCCCCCTCTTCGTGGAGGAACGACACTAAGCCCTGCCTAGGCTTCATATCCGAGTCACGGCACCATTATGTCGCTCCCCCTCTTCGTGGAGGAACGACACAGGACCCTGCGCTGTTCTTTCGTCTGCTCGGCCCTCCCCGGGTTTGCTGCTGGTTCTTCCCGGGTTGGCTACTGTCCCTTCCACCTCCGTGGAAGGGCAGTTCCCCCTGGCCACATTCCCCACTTCCGCAGGGGAGCGGCACACCGCCGGCCGGCTCTTCTCGGGGGCTGCACAGGTGTTCCTTCAGCTACATGTTCCCCTTAGATGTTCCTGGTGCATGCCGTCTCTCTCCTCCTTTATAGTCCTCCTCCACCAATCCCAACTCGGCTGCCCACACGCCGAGTACGCTGCTCTCCTCCAATCAGGAGCGAGTCCTACAGTTTATTGGTTGAACTGGAGGCACCTGTGTAGAAGCTGTTTTCTTCTCTCCCAGCGCCATATTGTGGGAGAGCAGATGCATAGAATAAGTCTTAATTCCAGTAACTCAGTCTAGTCCGGATTGTTCCCCACACTTCCTCCATTCTTTTGTCGTACAACAAAATTTCTTCTCCAATTAAACAGGATTTAAGCAACTTCAATTCTCACAGGCTTATAGCTAGAAAAGCATAAAAAAAAATTGTAGCTTACACAACAGGACAATTAAAACTGTTCAAAAAATGGCTATATTATTATCACGGATGTAACCACAAGTAAGATTAAGAAAGGGATCCTGGAGATCTGAACTTCTCTCATCCCCAGCAAAAAAAAATTATCAGGTTCTTTTTTTTAATGCCTTTGAGGAGACTGACCTGTGTAGATAGGAAGGGAGAATGATCAAAGGTAACAGGGAAAAGTCTAGTCTCTGAATGTGGTTCCCTTTAGATTTTTGGAGACAGACATGGGAAAGTTACAAACATCAGTGGCTCTGGGGATCCCTGTGAGGGTCCCTGGGAAACATTAGCAAAAATGCCTTTAAGCAACTGGCACAGAGAGGTGGTCCCTATGATAAATAGAGTCACTGATCTGCATAAACTCCAGTAATGACAAAAATAGTTGGACATCCATAGCCTCTATACCCACCGTCTTAACACTGTACATTCAGAGATTTTGAAAAGTGGATCAGAGCCAGACTTGCACCTAAGAATTCATTTTACACTTGGAGCATCATGAAGCAGTTCATACCTGTCCAAATCTACATGTCCTAGGGGAAAGGAATACTGTCATTCGTGTTTTATTTGTGGTGTTTTGTTTTGTTTTGTTTTGTTTGTTTTTTTTTTTTTTTTTGGACAAACAGAGTTAGACAGTGAGAGAGAGAGACAGAGAGAAAGGTCTTCCTTTTTCCATTGGTTCACCCCACAAATGGCCGCCACGGCCGGTGTGCTGCAGTCGGCGCACTGTGCCGATCCTAAGCCAGTAGCCAGGTGCTTCCTCCTGGTCTCCTATGTGGGTGCAGGGCCCAAGCACTTGGGCCATCCTCCAATGCACTCCCAGGCCACAGCAGAGAGCTGGACTGGAAGAGGGGCAACCGGGACAGAATCTGGCGCCCCAACCAGGACTAGAACCCCGGGGTGCTGGCACCACAGGCAGAGGATTCCAAGTGACCCGCAGTTGCGGCCGTCATTCGTGTTTTTACAAAGATTCCAAGAGGAAAAGGAATTGGCAAATTTCAGGTAACTGACAAGTGTAAGAGCTGGAATACCCTTGCTAACAAGGTGTAAAAACAAACTTTCTTGCTTGGGGATGCCAAGATATGCTGATTTTGACTAGGAGAAGATAGCAGAAGAAAAGCAGAGGAAGTGTATTCTCAGGGAGAGTTGGAGAGAGAAGTTTGCACCGGAAATTCTACAGAAAAAAGAGGGTCTCTCTGGAGCAGTGTGGAAAGAATGGATGCACAGCAGTGAGCAGGGACACCACACACACAACTCCTGCAACCAGGGGCTGGAGGATACACCAGCTTCTGAGAGCAAGGTGAGGGCAGACCGTGGCAGCCTCTGCCACTGGTGATATTGCCTGAGGGAGACCCTTGGGGACCACACTGACTTTAAGACCTGCTTGGAGCCCTATTTGTGATGGTGGTAGGGTAGGGTACCCACCTAATCCAGCAAATGCACAGTGCTCCCTACCTATCCCCCCATAGGGGCGCCAGGTATCCAATGGGGAGAAGGAGCGATCTTGACACCAGTAGAGGCTGTGGCGGTTCTCACATGCACACAACCACATTATTTAACCAAAGGGAAAAATCTGCAATTCCCACTGACTTTTAGTCTGGCTGGGAAGGTTGTCAGGATGCTGGACACCCACTTAGGGTTGTGGGGTGAACCCATTCAACCTATCACAGACTCAACTCTCAAGGCAGAGCAACCACAGGGAGTTGACTCTGTGAATGTCTCTGTACTCTCCATGGACAGGGCAGGGTCACAGGGGTGGGAGGAGATCCACTAAGTCCTACAACTGTGGGAATTTTGTAAATGCAAAAGAGGGCATGGGGATGTATCTGGGTGTCTGAGCAATAACTTTGCCTGGAGTCAGAGGCTTAGAGTTCCCTGATTGCCTGGGTTGGGTCATTGCAGAGGGTTCCACACTCACACTAAGATTTGCGTAATTCCTTTATACAGTTCATGCACCAGCATGGGTGAGGGTTGTACCCACTGTGGGCTAATCCTGGACATTGATTATCTTGGAAGAGAAGAGGTGAGGGTGTGATCATGCCAAAAGGTATGATCATATCCAACTCCCTGTTGACAACAGAGATCTACCACACCCAACTTTGTTGTCACCTTGGAATCTACTCCACCCTTAAGCACTGACCAAGACTCTGGCCCCACTCAGCACATGTCTCTGGGTATTCTCTGAAGGAGCAGACACTCCACTAAGCCAAAAAGGCATAGTTCAAAGATAAAACCCGTCAGTGGAGAAAAATCAACAAGTGTTTCCACAAACACCTAAAATAAATGCAGAAATTTAAGAAACAAAAGAAGGAAGACAACAGGACTCCCCCAAAGGCACAAACATCACTTCAATATTAGAATGAGAAGATGAAGAGATTGATGAAATTCCTGAAAAGGAATTCAAAAGAATGATCATAGGATTACACAGAAGCAATGATAAGCAAATTTATGAGTTAAAGAAATCCATAAATAATGTGGATGAAAAATTTTCCTATGAGATAAGAGATTTTGAAGAGAAATCAAGCTGAAATAGCAGAAATGAAGAATTCAACATGTCAAATTAAAAAAAAATACAATGGAAAACCTCAACAACAGACTTGGTGAGGCAGAAGAAAGACTATCAAAGCTAGCAGACAAATTTTTAGAAATCTCTATTCTGGGGTCGGCACTGTGACATAGTGGGAAAAGCCACTGCTTGCAGTGCTGGCATCCCATATTGGTGTCGGTTTGAGCCCTGGCTGCTCCACCTCCAATCAAGCTCTCTGCTGATGGCCTGGAAAAGCAGTAAAAGATGGCCCAAGTCCTTAGGCACCCACATGGGAGTACCAGGGAAGCTCCTGGCTCCTGGATTCAGATCAGCACAGCCCTGGCCATTGTGGCCATCTGGGGAGTGAACCCGTGGATGGATGAGCGAGCTCTCTCTCTCTCTCTGCCTCTCCTTCTCTCTCTGTGTAGCTCTGACTTTCAAATAAACAAAAAAGAAGTATCTATTCTAATAGAAAAAGAAGAAGAAATTTGAAAAATAAAAAGTTATCGAGATTTATGGGATACTATCAAACTATTCAACATACCAGTCTTAGGAGTCCTGAAGGTGTGTAAAGAAAGAATGGAATAGAAAGCCTATGCAGTGAAATAATAACAGAAAACTTCCCTAATTTGGAGAAAGAAATGGATGTCCAAGTACAGGAAGAACATAGAACTCCTAATAGACATGATCAGAAATAATTTTCACCATTACACATTGTAGTCAAACTTTCAACGTAAACACAAAAAGAAAAGATTTTAAAATGTGCAGGAGAGAAATGCCAGATTACCCTCGGAGGAGCTCCAATTAGACTGACAGCTAATTCTCATCAGAAACCCTTCAGGTTAGAAGAGAATGGAGAAGCACAGTCCAAGTCTTACAAGGAAAAAAAACTATCAACCCAGAATACTGTACCTTGCAAAGCTCTATTTATAAATGAAGGTGAAATAAGGACCTTTCTGAAAGAATTTTTCACCACTCATCTAGCCTTACAAATTATGCTTAAGGATGTGCTACACACAGAAATACAGAAAGAGAGTCATCATTATAAAAGAATGTGAAGGCAGAAAATCTCCCAGAAAAAGTAAAAAGGAAATTTAAAGCAAACAATAGGATTATTTATGGAAAAATGGCAGGGCCAAGTTATTAATTATAGTAACCTTGAATGTAAATGGCCTAAATTCTCCAATTAAAAAATACAGAATTGATGAATGGATCAAAAATCAAGACCCATCAATTTACTGCCTACAAGAAACACAACTCACCAACAAAGATACAAGCAGACTCAAAGTGAAAGGATGGAGAAAGATATTCCATGCTGATGGAAAGTAAAACCAAAGAACTGTTGTCATTCTAATACTAGGCAAAAATAGACTTTAACACAAAAACTGTTATAAGAGACAAAGAAGGATATTATGTAATATTTAAGGGATGAAATCAGCAAGAAGATGTAACTATAATAAATGTGTATGAACCCAAAGCCAGGGTGCCTGGCTATTTAAAACAAATGTTAATGTATCAAAAGAGAGACATAGGCTCCAATACAATAGTCATCAGAGACTCTAACAAACAACGAGCTCATTTACACTATGGGCTAAATGAACGTTAACAGACATCTGTAGAACATTCCATCCCACAGCTGAAGAATACACATTCTTTTCATCAGGGCATGGAACTTTCTCTAGAATAAACAATATACTAGGCCATAAAGCAAGTCTCAGCAAGTTAAAAGAAATCAAAATCATACCATGCATCTTCTCTAACCACAACTGAAGGAAGCTGGAAATTAACATGTAAACACATGGAGACTGAACAACATTCTCCTTAATGAACACTGGATCATAGAAGAAATCAAAATAGAAATTAAAAAAATCCTGAAAATGAATGAAGATGACAATACAACATATAAAAACTCATGTAATATGGCAAAAGCAATGTTAGAAGAAAGCTTATAGCAATTAGTGTTTATATCAAGAAATTGTAAAGGCATCAAATAATTGAGCCATCAATGCATCTCATGGAACTAGAAAATGACAACAAACCAAAACCAAATTGAGAGGAAATAAAAAATTAAAATTAGAGAAGAAATAAACAATTTTTTTTAATTTTTATTTAATGAATATAAATTTCCAAAGTACAGCTTATGGATTACAATGGCTTCCCCCCCATAACGTCCCTCCCACCCACAACCCTCCCCTTTCCCACTCCCTCTCCCCTTCCATTCACATCAAGATTCATTTTCGATTCTCTTTATCTACAGAAGATCAGTTTAGCATACATTAAGTAAAGATTTCAACAGTTTGCTCCCACACAGAAACATAAAGTGAAAAATAATAGATGATTTTTTAAATGATGATGAAATCAGATCAGACCTATTGTCATGTTTAATCCCAGTGAGAGTCAAGTTGGGAATTGATAATTTCTTCTTCTTTTTTTTTACAGAAGATCAGCTTAGTATACATTAAGTAAAGATTTCAACAGTTTGCACCCACATAGAAACACAAAGTGAAATATACTGTTTGAGTACTCATTATAGCATTAAATCTCAGTGTACAGCACATTAAGGACAGAGATCCTACATGAGGAGTAAGTGCACAGTGACTCCTGTTGTTGACTTTACAAATTGACACTCCTGTTTATGGCATCAGTAATCTCCCTATGCTCCAGTCATGAGTTTCCAAGGCTATGGAAGCCTTTTGAGTTCTCCGACTCTTATCTTGATTAGACAAGGTCATAGTCAAAGTGGAGGTTCTCTCCTCCCTTCAGAGAAAGGTACCTCCTTCTTTGAAGACCTGTTCTTTCCACTGGGATCTCACTCACAGAGATCTTTCATTTAGGTCTTTTTTTTTTTTTTTTTTTTTTTTTTTTTTTTGCCAGAGTGTCTTGGCTTTCCATGCCTGAGATACTCTCATGGGCTTTTCAGCCAGATCCGAATGCCTTTAGGGCTGATTCTGAGGCCAGAGCGAAATAAACAAAATTGAAACGAAAAATGCAAATTAGATAATTGAAGAGCTCTTTTTTTAAAAAAATGAACAAAATTGATACGCAAATGGACCAATTAACCAAAGAAAGAGGGAGAAGACTCAAATCAATAAAATCAGAGATGAAAAAGGAGATCCAACAATGGATACCACAGAAATAAAAAGAATCATCAGAAATTACTACAAACAGTTATATGCAAACACATTGGAGAATCTTGAAGAAATGGATAGATTCCTGAACACATACAGTCTACCCAAATTAAGTCATAAAGACAGAAAACCTAAGTAGACCAATCACCAAGATGAAAATTGAATCAATAATAAAGACCTTCCCTACAAAGAAAAGCCCAGGACCAGATGACTTCACTGCTGATTCTACCAAACATTTAAACAAGAATGAACTCCAATTCTCCTCAAACTATGCATAACAATGGAGAAAGGGAGGGAATTCACCCAAATTCCTTCCATGAGGACAGCATCATCAAAATTCCAAAACCAGAAAAGAGATACAACGAAGAAAAAGAACTACAGAGCAATATCACTGATGAAAACAGATGTAAAATTCCTCTCCAAATACTAGGTAGTTGAACCCAACAACACATCAAAAAGATTATTCACCAAGACCAAGTGGAATTTATACCTGCTATGCAGGGATGGTTTAACATAGGCAAATCAATAAATGTGATACATCATATTAACAAATTTAAGCATAAAAACCACATAATTATCTCAATAAATGTGGCAAATGCATCCGATAAAATACAACATCCTTTCATGATGAAAACCTTAAGCAAATCAGGTATAGAAGGAGCATTCCTCAACACAATCAAGGCAATATATGACAAACCTATATCCAACATCATATTGAATGGGGAAAGACTGGAAGTATTTCTACTAATATCTGGAACCAGGAAAGGATGTCCACTTTCACCATTGATATTCACTATAGTTCTGGATGTTTTAGCTAGAGCAACTCGGCAAGAAAAGGAAATCAAAGGGATAGGAATTAGAAATGAAGAAGTCACATTATCCCTATTTGCAGATGATGTGATTCTATATGTAGGGGAACCAAAAGACTCCACTAAGAGACAATTGTAACTCATAAGAGAGCTTGGTAAAGTTGAAGAATATAAAATTAACACATAAAATCAATACTTTATATACACAGACAATGCCATGGCTGAGAAATAACTTGTGACATCAGTCCCATTCACAATAGCTATCAAAAATGTAATGCCTTGGAATAAATTTAACCAAAGAAGTGAAAGATCTCTAAGATGAAACTGATAAGACATTACATAAAGAAATATGACACAAAAAAATAGAAATATCTTACATGGTTGTGGATTGGGTAACTAATATCATCGAAGTATCCATAGTACACAAATCAATTTACAGATTCAATGAGATCCCAATCAAAATAGCAATGGCATTCTTCTCAGATGAAGAAAAAATGATGTAAAAATTCATATAGAAACACAAGAGACCTTGAATGGCTAATGCAATCTTATACAACAAAAACAAAGCTGGAGGCATCACAATACCAGATTTCAAGACACAGTGTAGGGCAGTTGTAATCAAAACAGCCTGGTACTGGCACCAAATTAGACATGTAGATCATGGGACAGAATAAAGCCCCAGAAACCAATTCACATATCTACAAGCAACTAATATTTGACAAAGGAGCTAAAATCAATCCCTAGAGAAAGGAAAGTCTCTTTTTAAAAATGCTGTGGGAAATTGGGCCTCCACATGCATAAGTATGAAGACAGACCCCTATCTTACACCTTACACAAAAATCAACACAAATGGGTTGAAGGATCTAAATCTATGACTTGATACCAACAAATTACTAGAGGAAATATTGGTGAAACTCTGAAAGACATTGGCATAGGCAAAGACTTTTTGGAAAAGACTCCGGAAGCACAGACAATCAAAGTAAAAATAGACAAATGGGGTTACATCAAGCTAAGAAGCTTCTGCACTGCAAAGGAACACTTAACAAAATGAAGAGGCAAAGGACAGAATGGGAGAAAATATTTACAAACTCTGCAACTGAGAAAGGATTAATATCTAGAATCTGGCCGGCACCGTGGCTCAATAGGCTAATCCTCCACCTTGCGGTGCCGGCACACCGGGTTCTAGTCCCGGTCGGGGCACCGGATTCTGTCCCGGTTGCCCCTCTTCCAGGCCAGCTCTCTGCTATGGCCAGGGAGTGCAGTGGAGGATGGCCCAGGTGCTTGGGCCCTGCACCCCATGGGAGACCAGGAAAAGCACCTGGATCCTGGCTCCTGCCATCGGATCAGCGCGGTGCGCCAGCTGCAGCGGCGGCCATTGGAGGGTGAACCAACGGCAAAGGAAGACCTTTCTCTCTCTGTCTCTCTCACTGTCCACTCTGCCTGTCAAAAATAAAAAAAAAAAAATATCTAGAATCTATAAAGAGTTTAAGAAATTCAACAACAACAAAACAAACAATTCATTTAAGAAATGGGCAAAGGTTGAACAGGTATTTTTTCAAAATATGAAATTAAAATAACCAACAGACACATGAAAAAATGCTCAGGAACACTATACATCATGGAAATGCAAATAAAAACTATTATGGTTTTTCACCTCACCATGGTTAGAATGGCTCTCACACAGAAATCCAAAAACAATAAATGCTGGCGAGGATATAGAGAGACTAATTTAATCCACTGTTGGTGGGGATGTAAACCAGTACCATCATGAAAGACAACATGGAGATTCCTCAGAAAGCTGAAAGTAGATCTACCTGACCAAGCCATCCCAATCCTGGGAATTTACCCAAATAAAATTAAATTAGCATATGAAAGAATTATCTGTGCCCCATGTTTATTGTGGCTCAATTAACAATAGCTAAGATATGGAATCAGCCCATATGTCTGTCAAAAGGTGAATGAATAAAGAAAAAGTGGTATACACTTTGGAATATTACACTATGGAATATTACTCAGCTATAAAAAAGAATAAAGCCTGTTCGACAACAAAATGAATGCAACTGGAAACCATTATACTTAGTGAAACAAGCCAGTCCCCAAAACAAACACCATATGTTTTCCTTGATATCTGGTAACTAATAGAGTACAGAATAATGCATATGAACAAAATTAATATTTTGAGAATTATTTTTTACAGCCCTTGTCTGTACTATAGAGGAACAGTGGTTTTTTTCTTATTATTATTGTTGCTGAATTCTTTACTCAGTAGAGGGTTAAGCTTATGATTATGATTATAAAACAAACTGAAAGCATGTCATTGTAAAAATAAAAAGAAAGAATAAGAAAAGTAGGAGGAGGCAGGGTGGGAGTGTGGGTGGAGGGAGGGTAGGGTAGGAAGTGTCACTATGTTCCCAAATCTTTATTTATGAAATGTATGAAATTTGTTCACCTTATATAAATTTTAAAGTAAAATAATAAATAAATATCTTTTTTTAATTTTTGACAGGCAGAGTGGACAGTGAGAGAGAGACAGAGAGAAAGGTCTTCCTTTGGCCATTGGTTCACCCTCCAATGGCCGCCGCAGCCAGTGCGCTGCAGCTGGCGCATCACGCTGATCCGAAGCCAGGAGCCAGGAGCTTCTCCTGGTCTCCCATGCAAGTGCAGGGCCCAAAGACTTGGGCCATCCTCCACTGCACTCCTGGGCCATAGCAGAGAGCTGGCCTGGAAGAGGGGCAACCGGGACAGAATCCAGCGCCCCGAGTGGAACTAGAACCCAGTGTGCCGGCGCCACAGGTGGAGGATTAGCCTATTGAGTCGCAGTGCCGGCCATAAATAAATCTTAAGAGATGAAACTCTAACAACAACAACAAAAAAACTTCTTTTCCTACCATACAATCTGCTATGGTTTGAATGAGTTCCCTGAAGTTCATGTGTTGAAAATTAATCCCAAATGCAAGTGTCAAGAGGCAAAGCTTTAAGAGTTGATGAGAGCATGAGGACTCTGCACTCATAATGGATTAGCACTGTTATTGTGGGAGTGTGTTTGTTATCACAGAAGTAGGTTTGTTACCAAACCAAATCTGACCTGTTTCCTCTCCATCTAATTCCTTCTCTTACCCTCACCTTCAGCTATACTGGAGAACACAGTCACAATGCTGATCCAGGCACCAGTACCTTGATATTTGGAAACATGTTGCCAAAACTGAGGGAATACATTTATTTTCTTTATAAATTACCCAGGCTCTGATATTCTATTATAGCAGCAGAAAATGGATGATGCCATCATCTTACCCTGAGTACTAACTCTAGGGCAGGCATCTGCATTTGGAGACTGGAGGTAACTGGGAAGGAAAAGGCAGCATGTTCCTCTGACCTACACCCTCCATCCCTGCCTTTCTCCCTCTGCAACACTTCAGGCTATCTGACTTATCCTTCCTTCAAGAGGGCACCATTAGACTTATTTACAACCAAAATACAGCTAACTCCATTTCTATAGAAAAAGGGATGATAAGCAAGTGAGACATCATGTCACTTTTACATGATCAGGAAAATGTACTACTCTGCAAAAAGAGCATAAACTCTGCTAAGGGTTCTCCAAGCTAAGAACAGTCTTTAAATTTTCTGTTATTGCATTCATCAACTTAGATTATACATTTTAATTTAGTTTAGAATTTGATTTCATTTCCTACTTAATTTTTTCAAAACATTCTTTCTAGCATTTCTAATTTTTCCCTCTTTGTGGAGCCCAAATTAAGGCTATAAAAATATAGTCATTTCTGAAATTATATAGTTTTATTCATCAGTTTCTTAGATCACTTTCCTTTTGCCTGAGCAAGAATCCAGCTGGCAGGAGCTTAACCTTGATGGAGGACATTAATCAAAGCCCAAACTTGGAGATGATGCATTTCTAATGTAACAACAAATTATTAATAATGTCCTCTTCATGGAGCAGAATAGGACATTAATATAAAAAACTGAGGAGTAAAATATAGGAGAGTCAAGCTGTACTGAAATGGAATGTAAAATTAACTTTGTTAGAAAATGAAGAATTTTCCTTAAAAATTGAGATCTTCCACATTTATATTATCTTCATTTTCGCTGATATTTCCTAGACTTTGTAAGTCCAGCTTTAGTAATTAGGCTTTAATATTTTCTCCTGCTTTGAGTTTTCATTGGCTCTCTTCTGAAGGTTCTCAATACCTGTACTCCTCATGTTTATACAAAGGACAGAGATTAATATTGGGTTTTACTATACTAGATGAGAGGGACTCACTGGATAAGAAAACTATTTGAATCAATGAGTTGGAAAAATCTCCATTAGAAATGAACCCCTAATTACACAATTATATAACTCCAAGTAATAGAATAATACTTGTAACACCTTCAAAGGAATGAAGAATTAACCAGAGTTCTTCCAATTACAACTGACAGAAACCCCATTTAAATAGGGTTAAATGAGAGAGAGAATGTATTGCCCCCCTGGAACTGAAAGGGCGAGTTTCTGAGGGAAACGGAAATTTCATCTTCTTTAAACATATGTCTTCTTTCAATTCCCCTTCCTGCCTTCCTACACTCTATGGCAAAATCTCTTCCCCAGTGTTATGGATTGAATGTTTGTGTTCAAGGTCTTTTGGAGATGATTAACTTTAGATGAGATCATGGGTGGGGTGCCCCATGATTGGATTAGTGCCCCAACAAAAAGAGGAAGAGAAACCAGAGCTACTGTTCCATGCCTGACCATGTCTCTGTCTCTTTCTCTTTCTCTTTCTCTTTCTCTTTCTCTTTCTCTTTCTCTGCCTCTGCCTCTGCCTCTGCCTCTGCCTCTGCCTCTGCCTCTGCCTCTGCCTCTGCCTCTGTCTCTGTCTCTCCCTCCACCTCCTCCATTTGACGACACAGTGAAAAGCAGGAGCTGCACTCCAACAACAGAGCCCTCACCAGACCTGACTGTGATGTCACCTTAATCCTGGACCTTCCAGTTCCCAGACTCAGAAATAAATGTTCTTGTTTAATCCACCCAGTCCGTGACATTTCATGATCAGAGCCAAAGCTGACTAAGACACTGAGCTAAGCCATGCTTTTTTTTGTATTAATTTAAGCACTTGATATTTTCACTGGATCAAAACTGAAGTATGAAAATTAATATATTTCATACAGCAGAGAAATTTTTGAGAAGTTAATAGGAGAAAAGAAATAATTAAAATTAGAGAAGAAAGCAACAAAATTGAATCCAAGAAAACAATACAGAAGATCAGCAAAAAGAAGAACTGATTTTTTGGAAAAATAAACAAAATTGACACACCTATGGTCCAACTACCAAAACAAAGGAGAGAGATGACCCAAATCAATAAAATTAGAGATGAAAAAGAAAATATAACAACAGATACCACAGAAAGAAAAAGAATCAAAAGAAATTACTACAAAAAGCTGTATGCCAGCAAACTGGGAAACTTAAAAGAAATGGATAGATTCCTGGACACACACAACCTACCTAAATTGAGCCATGAAAACACAGAAAACCTAAACAGACCCATAAGCAAGAAGGAAATTGAATCAGTATTAAAGGCCCTCCCAACAAAGAAAAGCCCAGGACTGAATGGCCTCACTACTGAATTCTATCAGACATTTAAAACAGAACTAACTCCAATTCTTCTCAAGTTATTCACAACAATTGAAAGGGAGGTAATCCTCCTAAATTCTTTCAATGAACCCAGCATCACCTTAATTCCTAAACCTGAAAAAGATGCAACAGAGAAAGAGAATTACAGACCAATTTCCTTGATGAACATAGACACAAATATTTCAAAATTCTAGCCAATTGAATCAAACAACACATCAGAAAGACTGTCCACCCAAACCAAGTGGGATTTATCTCTGATATGCGGGAGTGGTTCAACATTCACAAATCAATCAATGTGATACATCACATTAACAAACTGCTGAACAAAAATCATATGATTATCTCAATAGATGTAGGGAAAGCATTTGATAAAATACAACACCTTTTCATAAGTAAAACTAGGCAAATTCGATCTAGAAGGAACATTCCTCAACATAATAAAGGTAATTTATGACAAACCCAAGGTGAGCATCATATTGAATTGGGAAAAGTTGGAAGCATTACCACTGAGATCCAGTATCAGACAGGGATACCCTCTCTCACCATTGCTCTTCAATATAGTACTGGAAGTTTTAGCCAGAGCCATTAGGCAAGAGAAAGAAATTACAGGGATACAAATAAGGAACGACAAAGTAAAACTACCCAATTTGCAGATGACATGGTTCTACATAGAGGAGATCCAAAAGACTCCACTATTGGAAATCATAGAAGAGTTTGTTAAAGTAGCAGGATATAAAATCAATGCACAAAAATCAACAGGCTTTGTATACATGACAATGCCATGGCTGAGAAAAAACTTCTAAGATCAATCTCCTTCACAATAGCTATAAAAAAATCAAATACCTTGGAAAAAATTTAACCAAGGATGTAAAAGATCTCTACAATGAGAATCACATAACATTAAAGAAATAGAAGAAGATACAAAAAATGGAAAAATCTTTCATGTTCATGGATTGGAAGAATCAATATCATCAAAATGTCCATTCTTCCAAAGACAATTTACAGATTCAGTGCAATACCAATCAAAATACCAAAGGCATTATTCTCAGATCTAGAGAAAATGATGCTGAAATTCATATGGGGTGGCACAGTGGACCTCGAATAGCTAAAGCAATATTATACAAAAAAAGCCAGAGGCATCACAATACCAGATTTCAAGATATGCTACAAGGCAGTTATAATCAAAAAAGCCTGGTACTGGTACAAAAATAGATGGCTAGACCAATGTAACAGTATAGAAACACCAGAAATCAATCCAAACATCTACAGCCAACTTATATTTGACCAAGGAGCTGAAAACAATCCCTGGAGCAAGGACAGTCTCTTCAACAAATGGTGCTGGGAAAACTGGATTTCCACATGCAGAAGTATGAAGCAAGACCCCTACCTTACACTTTACACAAAAAGCCACTCAACATGGATTAAAGATTTAGACCTATGAACCCAACAACCTCAAATTATTAGAGAACATTGGGGAAACCCTGCAAGACATTGGCACAAAGAGTTCTTGGAAAAGACCCCGGAGGCACAAGCAGTCAAAGCCAAAATTAACGAATGGGATTACTTCAAATTGAGAAGTTTCTGCATAGCAAAAGAAACTGGCAGAATGGGAGAAATTATTTGCAAACTATCCAACTGATAAAGGATTAATAACCAGGATCTACACAGAGAGCAAGAAACTCTACAACAATGAAACAAACAACCCAGTTAAGAAATAGGCAAAGAACTTAATTTTTCAAAAGAGGAAATCCAAATGGCCAACAGGCACATGAAAAAATGTTCAGGATCACTAGCTGTCAGGGAAGTGCAAATCAAAACCACAGTGAGATTTCACCTTGCCCCAACTAGAATGGCTTTCATACAGAAATCAACAAACAACAAATCCTGGAGAAATGTGGGGAAAAAGGTACCCTAATCCACGGTTGGTGGAAATGCAAACTGGTAGAACCACTATGGAAGACAGTTTGGAGATACCTCAAAAAACTGAATATAGTCCCACCATATGACCCAGCCATCCCACCCCTCAGAATTTACCCAAGGGAAATGAAATCAGCAAATAAAAGAGTTATCTGTACCTCCATGTTTATTGCAATCAATTAACAAAAGCTAAGACATGGAATCAACCTAAATGCCCATCAATGGAAGACTGGATAAAGAAATTATGGGATATGTACTTTTTGGAATACTACACAGCAGTAAAAAAAAATGAAATCCAGTCATTTGCAACAAAATGGAAGAATCTGGAAAACATCATGCTGAGCGAAATAAGCCAGTCCCAAAGGGACAAATATCATATGTTCTCTCTGGTCTGTGACAACTAACAGAGCATCTAAAAGGAAACCTGTAGAAGTGAAATTGACACTTGAACAGCCCTTGTCTTGACTGTTGAGGAACAGTTTATTATTTCATTTTTTAAAAATTTTTTCTACTTAATACCATTGGTTGGACTCTTTACTTAACATAGAATTAATCATAGATGTATAAATTCAATTGAAAATAGATCCTAGTAAAAAACAAGAGTGGGAATGAGAGAAGAATTAGCTGTACAGTTTGGCACCATTCACATGGACTTAACCCTAAAGATAAAGCTAAAACTTGTTATGGGACTCCAAATCCTGTTAAGCTGGGTGGTTCTAATGCCATCTTACATGTAAAGTGATCATATTTAGTGTGTAATTGATCATATAGATAGGATTAAGTGTAAAAGGGATCACATAAATAAGACCAAATGTCTGCTAAAAATAATAGATTGAATTGAAAAGGAGAGAACAATCCAACATAGGAAGCAGTCCACACAGCAGACTCAGAGAATGACAAACACCCTAAACAACACTGTGAATCAGCCCTTAAAGGATTCAGATGTGGCTGAAAAGCCCATGAGAGCATTTCAGGCATGGAAAGCCAAGGCATGGCAAAAAATAGTCTACATAAAGGAACTTTGTGAGTGAGACCCCAGGGGAAAGAAGGGGCCATCAAAGAGGATGTACTTTTCTCTGAAGGGAGGAGAGAACTTCACTTTGCTTTTGCCTCTGTCTAAATACTGACAGAGCTTGTGGACTCAAAAGTCTTCCATGGCCTTGGCAGCTCATGTCAAGAGCATTGGGTGATCACTGACGCCATAAATAAGAGTGTCAAATGTTAAATCAACAACAGGAGTCACTGTGCATTTACTCCTCATGTAGGATCTATGTCCTTAATGAGTTGTACTATGAGCATTAATTGTAAAACTTGTTGTCAAACAGTACTTTATACTTTGTGTATTGGGGATGCAAATTGTTGAAATCTTTACTTAGTATAAAGTTGGTCTTCTGTATATAAAGTTAAATTAAAAATGAATCTTAATGAAGAATGGGATGGGAGAGGGGGTGGAGGTGGGAAGGTGGGTATGGGGGTGGGGGGAAGAACCACTATATTCCTAAAGCTGTAACTATGAAATTTGTATTCATTAAATAAAAGCTTAGAAAATGTATGAATTGTTTATTTCTGAAATTTTCCATCAATATTTTCAGATCACAGTAACTGAAACCGTGGAAAGTAAAACCACAGATAAGGGAACTGCTGTCACACAGTTAAGATGTGAAGAACTGCAAGCAAACTCTTAGATTTTCTGAGTGACTTATTAACCTTTATCCAGGGGTGGGGAACATCCAGTTTGCCAGCTGTATAAGGCCCACAAAACCATCTGCTCTGGGCCTGCCAAGGCAACTGCAGGCTGGACTCATTATTCACTAAATCTCTAACAGGTTAATTTTTACGTTGAGAAATGTGTGTGTCCCGTGAATGATGTTATAGATATCCAAGTGGCCCATGTCAGGAAAAAAGGTTCCGCACACCTGCTAGATCCCCCTTTTGTCAATTCAAGCTTTGCAATAAACCACACCGCTTTAATAGCTCCCGGGCAGCCTTTCTATGCATTTTCTGCTGCAGGCCGCTAGAAGTCATTGTTTATATTAAAACAACAGAAGTTACAGTGACCTTCAAAATAATAACTAATTTATATCTTAGTGCTAAGACCTGAATGCTTCATACAGTGAAACCTACTCCTCCATGAGATAGTAGGAGGAAGAAATTATTAGGCATGAGGGTAGAGTTCCCGGGAATGCGATTAAAGCCCATGTAAGAGACCCAAGGAAGCCCATTCCCCCTTCCCCAGGAGAACGTTCCATCTGTGAGGAGCGGGCCCTCCCTGACATTTTCTCTGCATCCTCATCTTAAACTTCCCAGCCTCCAGAATTATAAGAAATAAATGCCTGTTGTTTATAAATCACCCAGTTTATGGTACTTTTGAGGTTGCACCCAGAATGAACTAAGACATATTATATGTTCCTTTACATTTCAACAAAAACTGAGTGGTCACTTTCTTTTATAAATGAGGTGTGATGAATGCCTAGGCCTCCAGTTACATAATTCCATTGACAGAGTTTTTAAAAAAGTTTTATCACAGAAGCTAATGAGAGCCTATCCATTGCCACCTGATCCACCTGTTCTTTTTGGGTGGCAGGAATTAACGAAACCAATGGAAGCAGAAGTGGCTGTTACACTAGGACACCATTTGGGGGCTCCATATCACACATATGCAAGCATCATTATGAACTGGGGAAATTTCTACCCTATCAGTTTGGCAACTGGTTGCTTAACCCTGAACAGAACAAAGGTCAAATTTTTCACTTGGTATTTTGGTGAATGTAACAGGAAATGTTCATGAAATTTGCTTCACAAAAATATTTAATTTTTTTCAAAGCACAAGGGAGACATAAGCACAGGATTTGTCATTAGCCTGAATTTCAGCTGCCTTGTAATAAGTGTTGATGTTAATTAGGTCACGACCCCTTTCAAAGACCCTGAAAGGTAACCATAATTATTCCACAATGTGGTTGTGAGGAGTAATGAGTGTATGACTCCGCTTAGTGCGCTATTCAGTATACTCTAAATGCATAGTAAATGCTGGCTTCTTTCTACTCTTTATAACAGAGAAATAGGCCAAGAAAAATAAAAAGTTTGTGCTCAGCTGTTAAGAAGAGCATCTGCTGTGATGTTTCCTTCCTATTAGAAAATCTTCACTTAATCCAATGTCTGACTCCTGTTATTGCCCATTTCTTGGCTCCCTATAAAACTCCAAAGAATTAACCCACTTTCCTTCTCAAACTCACTGCAATTAAGCTCTCCTGCCAAAAAAAAAAAGAAAAAAAATGTTTCTGATGGTCTTCAACAATTCAATGGCCTGAGAAACTTGCTCTATGCTGACAACCTCCAAATTTTTATCTCCAGCCTGAGCCTTCCCTACGATTCTTATATCCAGTTGCCTACTCAATTTCCCTACCTGGATACACAATATCTCAAACTTAACATATTCAAAACAGAACTCTGCACATTCCCTTTAATATCCCCTGCACAATCGAAACAATGGAAACTCCATCCTTTCATAGTTGATGGAAAAAAATCTTTAAAGACATCTAAACCACAAACTTTTTCACTGAGTTCTGTTACAACAAAACCTCTCAAAATTCAGATGCTTGCATCAACAACGTACTATGCTCGCTCATGTTATATATCAGCAGAAGATGGGCCGTGTCTCTGTTTCATGCTTTTTCCACTCCAGGATCCAGACTGAAGGAGCAGCCCCATCTGGGACATGGCATTTCTCATGGCAGAAGGGAAAAGAGGGCCCACATGGTGGTAGTCTAAGATTTTTTTCTGGAAAGGGGTAACTTTCAAACTCGATAAACAGAGAAAGATACATGCCTAAGCCCGATGTCAGTGGGGCGTAAGGATAATTCTCCCAGAAGGGTGGTCCCACCACAAACTGTCAGCAAATATTTTGGCAATAATACAAGCTGTTACAAAATCTGATTCTTTCAGATCTCATATCCAATCCATCAAGAAATCCTCAGTTCTATCTTCAAAATATATCTAGAATATACCCATGGATCACCATGTTCACTACCACCTGCCTGGTCCAACACACCACCATCTGGTCCCTGGAACACTGCAGTAGCCCCCAACTGTGCTTCTGTCTTTGCCTCCCTGCTGCGTATTCTTAACACAGCAGGCTGGCTGATCCCGTGGCTGATCATGTCATCTCTGCTTAAAACTCTTACCAATCTCCATTTGTTTTTACAAAATCAAAGTCTGTCTTTACAATGAGTAACAGTTTTTAACACCGTATGTTATATGTCCATCATCCTCCATTTCCTTTCTTACTTCATCCTAACCCTGCCCCCCACAACCCCAATCCACCCACCTTCGTGCTGTTCTTCAAATCATAGGTACCTCCCCACTACTCTGAGGCTCTGCACTGATTCCTTTTGCTTAGAAATCCCTCCATCATCTGTGCCTGGCTCACTCCCGCCTGTCCTTCAGGTCTTAAATGGATATTCTCAAGCTACCCTGGCCACCTCATTTACAATTTCAGCTCCTTGCCCATATGAATTTTTACTCTGAGATGATACATCCAAAATATAACCAGCAATTATTAATGATGTTTTGTCATGAAGCAGAGTATGATATTCACTGTATTTCAACTTCCTTATTGTTGCACTCTGCTAAAAGGTAAGGCAGGAATCTTTGATTTCCTGGTACATCCCAATCAAGGAAATCTAGACCCTTACATGTATCTAGCTATCCTCTGACTAGAATAGTATTCAGCAGATAAAGGTGACTCTATATTGAATGAATGAACGAATGAATCTGGCACAATTTCCTTACTCTGCTTCATCAATTTCCTTTCCAGATATTGTGCAACTTATCCTGTCACTTATGAGATACTCCAATTAAGTAGTTATAGCTATCAAAATTCCTTGTTCTTGGGGCCTGCGCCTTGGCTCACTTGGTTAATCCTCCACCTACAGCATTGGTATCCCATATGGGTGCCGGTTCTAGTTCCGGCTGCTCCTCTTCCAGTCCCACTCTCTGCTGTGGCCCAGGAAGGCAGTGGCCGATGGCCCAAGTACTTGGGCCCTGCACCCACATGGGAGACTGGGAGGAGGCACCTGGCTCCTGGCTTCAGATCAGCGTAGCTCCGGCTGTAGCGGCCATTTTGGGGGTGAACCAATGGAAGGAAGACCTCTCTGTCTAACTCTGTCAAATAAAAAAAATTTTTTTAATTCCTTGTTCTTCATTAGGCTTTATTATATGTACCTTTTAATTTCCCAAAGAAAAAATAACAAGGACTGGATCAAATAAAATAGAGATTCATTTTAGCTAAGCAAAAATTGTGTTACTTTGTAATAACAGTAATACTAACATTTAAAATACTTGTGGATTTTTGTTCAGATTTGGGGCAAGTGTTTCAAACCAATGCTTAAGTCTTACAAACGAAAAATGAAGCCCAAAATTATGCATCTAGAAAGAGTGGCATCTTAATTATAATCATTTTGAAAGCAAAAGCAGATATATGCAAAATGACTAGCTCAGGAAAAAGAAAAAAAATGATAAATGAAAATATTTCCAGATAATACTAAGTTACTTCTTATTTTGAATAAGACCCTATAGTTAAGCTGAGATATTTTTGCAGTTCTTCAGTTTGCTTGGAGAAAAACCAATTTCTTTGGTTACTGGCTCCTTTTTAATCTTTTCAAAATCGATTGAGCCACTCTCTCCCTGCTGTTTCATGCATCATCATTGATAAGGTCTTAACCAATTGCTCTATAAAGTAACAGAAGTCAAAATAATTAACCAGAGTGTTAAAAGCATTAACCCCAAAAGTAGCAGGTAAGATTAATCAAGGAAATATTAAATGGAAGCATTAGATACATTGATTCCACAAATAAAGGACAAGTCTCATGCATACATTATTGGAAGTGACTAAGACCAAACACGTATCATCTTCTATCATCAGAAGCAAACAAAATGAAAATATTTAAATGAGCATGGGGGGAAACACTGTACAAAATGTATTAAGCTATCAAAATGAACAGTGAGCCTCCCACTAAAAGTTCATAATGTCAGATCAACTGTCCCCATGTAAAAACATGCAGTGGTTAGTAATGTCTGCCCAGCCAGCCCCTCTCTGGCAACAGCAGGATGGGTGCCACTTCCGGGCAATGTTCTTAATAAGTCCTTTCCCGGACTCCTCCCCCTTCTTCTGTACACCCTGGAGGATGGGCACCACAGATGGGAGGAGTTTGGTTCTTAGAACCATCATGAAGGGAAAGCCTGAAGCCCAAGAGCTCAATGGGACTGCTCTCTTTGCTAAAATTCCAAATTTGGAAAAGAAAAAATGATGAACACATTCGTTTGCAGCATTATTTACAACAAAATGCAAGTAAAAGTTAATGCTCAGAGAATTGCTAGGTAAATGATGGTGCATTTATAGCCATCATTATGTATTAACTCTGCCGGAAACTATCTAAAATATACCTCAGACGCTGGTGAGACTGTTGTTAGAGAAGCAGTGAGGATAAACAGGTGGGCAGCGAAGGAGGCAGGAGCAGGAAACAGGGAATGAGTGAAGAAAGGAGGGGAAAGGAAGAAAGAAAATGGGCAAATCACTAAAATCCTGCAAATACTCTGATTTTTTAGAAGCCAGACTTTACAAATCAGGCAAAGGCCAGAGGAGCTCAGATTTTTACCCTCTAAATTGTAGTGGCTTAGAAATGAGTACACTTTCCCCTACCATTTACGTCTCCCTATCAGTAGCTTCTTTTCAGGAATAATGATACTGTCTCCCCTTGCAGAAGGTCAGCACCTCAGGAGCAGGGCCTTTTGTCCCTCTGCATCCATACCAGTGCTAGCACACAGTAGGTTCCCCATTGTCTCAATGCAGTCATTTGTTCTGCAAATGCTTCACACACCTACTGCAGGCTTGGCCCTGTTCTAGGCACTGGGGACGAGCAGTGAACAGTTACAGCCTTCGTATGGTGTATATTCAGTAGGAACATGTGTTGGGTTGGTGCTACCCACTTTCCTTTCTCTCCAACAAAGAATCCACCTAAGGTTAAGAACATCATAATACCTGAAAAATGAATTTAAGGAGCTGGTGTTGTGGCACAGCAGGTTCAGAACGCCTCTTGGGATGCCAGGTTATTAGAGTGCTGATTTGAGGCTCTGCTGCTCCACTTTGCATCCAATTTCCTACTAACGTCCTTAGGAAGGCAGCAAAGGGTGGCCCAAGTACTTGAGTCCTGCCACCCACATGGAGACCAGGATAGAGTTCCTAGCTACTAGTTTTAGCTTGGCCCAAGATTCGGCTATTGCAGTCATCTGGGGAGTGAACCAGTGAATGGAAGTTCTCTCCAAATACATCTAGCCCTCTCTCTGTCACTCTGCCTTGCATATAAATAAATCTTTTTTTTTTAAATCAGTTTAAGAAGCCTCTACCACTAGCATGTCCACTAGGATGGCTGTAATAAAAAAGGACATAGAATAACAAGTACTGGAGAGCATGTGGAAAACTTGGAACCTTGACATACTACTGGTGGAAATGTACAACAGGACAGCCTCTTCACAAAACAGTCTGATAGTTTCTCAAAAGGCGAAATATACCATATATCCAGCAATGCCACTCATAGGCATACAACCAAAGATGAAAATACACAATCATGCAAAAATCTGAACATGAATGTTCATAACAGCATTACTCCTAAGAGCCAAAAATGAAAACAACCCAAATGCCATCAGTAGGTGAACGGAGAAACAAACTGTGGCACAGATAGATGTGTGCATTCAAACCAATTAAGGACTGATGCATGCTACAATACAGAGAAACTTTGAAAATACGCTATGTGAAAGAAGCTAATCACAAAGGCCCACTGTGCGATTCCATTTGTATGAAATGCCCGAAGTAAGCAAATCCATGGGAGGCAGAAAGCAGATCAGTAGTTGCCTAAGGGAATCAGCAGTGGAGTTAATCTGTGGCGACAGAGAAGGAGAATGGGGCTTTCCTTCTGGGTAATGAAACACTCTAATATGGTGGTGATGACTACGTAAGTCTGTAAGTATACTATTGGACCGAAAGCTGATTATACGGTATGTGAATTCTAGCTCAGTAAAATAGTTTTAATACTTCCAAAGAATTTTTTTTTGCAATAGTTCAATGCATAAAATAAATCTTCGGTTTGGAAGCTGGGTGTCTGGAGCCACCATGAAGGGCCTACATGAAGTCCCACAATTATTTTGAGGCTTTAAACCTTTTCAAAACACCCCAGTTGTGTTAGCAAGAGAATGAGTCATCAATTTTTAACCTTTTTGAAAAACTGAAAATTGGTATCCCATGACAACAGTTGTTTTTTTTTTTTTAACAGCAGGGGCATTAGAAAAAGTCACCAAGTTGTTTTTTTTTTTTTTTTTTTTTCAGTGAAAACACAATATCCAAAGTTGCACAGCTGGATCACATCAATAGACTAAAGCCGGTTTCTGCTTCCCTGACAACTGCTAGCAACAGTGAGTCAGAGAGAAAACAGAGATCTGTCTCTCTGTCCAGCTGGAATACAGTCATCGCCGAATAGTTGAGAAGAGAAAGAACGCCAGACATCTCTCAGGGTGAGCCTGAAAGTCAAGTAACTGGATAATCCCACTGGATGATGCCGTGTGTGTGTTACAGAACAGTGTCTGGGGAGCAAACACATCTCCATCACAAAACTGCAAACTAAAACATGAGTTCTGTCATCTGCAACCGTCTACAAGGCATCCACTAGCTGAATTATGCTGCTGAAGCTCAGAGCTGTCCAGGAGGGAACTGGCCATGTGTGTCCTGACCGCATGCAGCCTGCCCTTCCCAGATGACAGGGGAGGAAGGAGCTGTGGCTCTGTTCAGAGCCCAGTATGGCTGCAGGCTTCCCGTCAACGGGGCAGGGGCTGCCTTCATGCCCTGGGGCTGCCGACCCGAGGAATGCTGGGGTCCAGTGCTGTCCACTGCAGCAAGTCTTTGAGATCCATTTTCTCTCAACACCATCTCCATGTTTTATTCCAACAGGGCCTTCCTCTGGGCTCAGTGTCTGTCTGCTGACACAGAAATCCCTTTTCAAAAACTCGGGCCTGGGGCAACGCTGTGGCTTAGCAGGTAAAGCCTCCGCCTGCAGTGCCGGCATCACATATGGGCGCCAGTTCTAGTCCCGGCTGCTCCACTTCTGATCCGGCTCTCTGCTATAGCCTGGGAAAGCAGTGGAAAATGTCCCAAGTCCTTGGATCCTGTACTCGTGTGGGAGACCTAGAAGAAGCTCCTGGCTCCTGGCTTCAGATTGGCACAGCTCTGGCCATGGCAGTCAACTAGGGGGTGAACCAGCAGATGGAAGACCTCTCTGGCTCTCTGCCTCTCCCACTCTGTGTAACACTTTCAGATAAATAAATAAATCTTAAAAAAAAAAAACTCTCAGGCCTCCTATAACATAGTTTAACAGCACTCTGGCTTTCAAATTTAAATAGATTTGTCTTGGGTGCTGATCCTGCATATGTGGCATTATTCCTTTATTTCTGACTCTCAGTTCTAAGAAACAAGATGTCATCTTGCCAGGACCCAGTTAAACAATGACAAACAACCCTGCTGACAATAGAAAGGTCAGTAAATTGACACACTGGGTAAAAGTCAGGGACGGAGATCCCAGTGTTCCCAGAGCACCAGACCGGCTGTGTGCTCTCGGGCAAGGCTCTGACCCTCTCTGGTTCTATAAAATGAAGGGATTAAATTAGATTTTTAGGGGTAAGCACTTGATGAAGCAAGTAAGAGGCTGCTTAGGACACTTGTAAATCCTATTCCCAAGGGCTCTGTTCTGGCTCCACTCCTGGTTCCATTTTGCTGCTAATGCAGCGGATACTGGCTCAAGTAGTTGGGTCCCTGCTACCCGTGTGGGAGGCCCAGATTGGGTTCCAGGTTCTTGGCTTCTGCCTGGCACAGCCCTGGCCATTTCAGGAGTACATCAGCAGAGGGGCGGAGCCAAGATGGCGGAATAGTGAGGGCGCGCACCGATAGTCCGGGAAAATTTAGTTTAATAAAAGGGGAGTTACGGTAGCCGCAGAAAATAGAACCAAACAAAAATTGCAGGGGAAACCCTTCTGAATGGAGCAGGCGTGAATTGGACGACCTACTGGGAGAACAAGGTCGCCCACCGCAAGGAAGCAAAGTCGCGGGACCCAGCCGCAGAAGCCCCAGGGTCTGCGCGACAGTGCTCCAAGGAGAGTGCACGCCACACAGAAAACAGCGGGGAGACTTGAGACGCTCAGGGCTCCGAGTCCACACATCGGCGCTGGAAGGGGAGGTGAGCTCAATAACCCGAGACATTGGTGGGGAAACGGGGGTCAGAATCTAGAGGGGGGCCGGAAAGTGCAGCAAACTCACTACCGGAAAGAAGGAGAAAAAAAAAGCTTCAGGGTTTCTCTTCCCCCTAACCTTGCAAAGGTTACAAGGCTGCCAGACTTGAAGAATTCCCAAGAGACAAAGAGCAGGCCTCCTCTTTGGATTTACATATCAGTGGGGGAGAGTTAAGGAACTGAGTCACTACAATTCAGTAGCCTAGGCAACCCAGTGGGAGTCCAGAGGAGCCAAAGACTGGAAGCTAAATACCATCAATTCTGCACAGCCCTGCCCTGCAGTGTTACTTACCCCCTGAATAAATAAAATAAATAAATAAATAAAAAGAGAGAGATTTACCACACATAACCTGAGGGTGTCACCTTTGCACACCCTTAACCTGGAAGAACCAGGCAGAGCTCTCAGGCTGCACCCATCTCAAGCCTCCAAGGCTCCTCCAACAGCAGGCAGTCCACTTAACACGGACACAGTATAAAAAAAAAAAAAAAAAGGAAAAAAAAAAAGCGCACAGTGACGCAAGAAGAATTAACTATGCCGAGTAACAAACACAGAAATAGAGGGAGCAAGATCAACGATGACACTATGATGCCTCCAAATAAGCAAAACACCCCAAGCCAAGAGTATGAAGATGATGAGATAGAAGAAATGCAAGATACGGATTTCAAAAAATTTATGATAAGAACATTTAGAAGTTTTCAAAAGCAAATCCTTGAACTACAGAAATCCTTAATGGACAAGATTGAAAATCTTTCTCGTGAAAATGAAATTTTAAGGAAGAGTCAAAATGAAACTCAGAAACTAGTAGAACAGGAAAGTGTAATAGTCAAGAGAAATCAAAATGAAATGAAGAGCTCAATAGATCAAATGACAAACACATTAGAAAGCCTTAAAAACAGAATGGGTGAAGCAGAAGAGAGAATATCGGACTTAGAAGATAGAGCACAGGAAAACATACAGTCAAACCAAAGAAAAGAAGAGGAAATTAGAAACCTGAAAAATATTGTTGGGAATCTACAGGATACTATTAAAAAAACCAACATTCGAGTTCTAGGAGTTCCTGAAGGCATGGAGAGAGAGAAAGGATTGGAAGGCCTTTTTAGTGAGATACTAGCAGAGAACTTTCCAGGTTTGGAGAAGGACAGAGATATCCTAGTACAGGAAGCTCATAGAACCCCCAATAAACATGACCAAAAGAGATCCTCACCACGACACGTGGTAATTAAACTCTCCACAGTGAAACATAAAGAAAAGATCCTAAAATGTGCAAGAGAGAAACGTCGGATTACTCTCAGAGGATCTCCAATCAGACTCACAGCTGACTTCTCATCAGAAACCCTACAAGCTAGGAGGGAATGGCGAGACATAGCACAGGTGCTAAGAGAGAAAAATTGCCAGCCCAGAATATTATATCCTGCCAAGCTCTCATTTGTGAATGAAGGTGAAATAAAGACCTTTCATAGCAAACAGAAATTGAAAGACTTTGTGGCCACTCGTCCGGCCCTGCAAAAGATACTTAAAGATGTGCTACACTCAGAAACACAGAAACACGGCCATCAATATGAAAGAAGGGAAAGGAAGAACACCTACCAGTAAAAGAGTATGGGAAGCTCAAAGCATATACTAGAAAATATTTCCGGGAAAATGGCAGGGCAAAGTCACTACGTATCAATTGTCACATTGAACATTAATGGTCTGAATTCTTCAGTTAAAAGACACCGTTTAGCTGACTGGCTCACAGAACACAACCCAACTATTTGTTGCCTACAAGAAACACATCTCTCTAACAAAGAGGCATGCAGACTGAAAGTGAAAGGTTGGAAAAAGATATTCCATGCCAACAGAAACCAAAAAAAAGCAGGTGTAGCCATATTAATATCAGACAAAATAAACTTTAATACAAAAACTGTTAAGAGAGACAAAGAGGGACACTATATAATGATTAAGGGTTCAATTCAACAGGAAGATGTAACTATTATAAATGTATATGCACCTAATTACAGGGCAACGGTCTATTTAAAAGATATGTTAAGGGACTTAAAGGGAGATTTAGATTCCAATACAATAGTACTGGGGGACTTCAATACTCCACTCTCAGAAATAGACAGATCATCCGGACAGAAGATCAACAAGGAAACAGCAGATTTAATTGACACTATTGCCCAAATGGATCTAACAGATATCTACAGAACTTTCAACCCTACATCTACAGACTTCACATTCTTCTCAGCAGCGCATGGAACCTTCTCTAGGATTGATCACATACTAGGACATAAAGCAAATCTCAGCAAATTTAAAAGAATTAGAATCATACCATGCAGCTTCTCAGACCACAGCGGGATGAAGCTGGAAATTAGCAACTCAGGAAACCCCAGAAAGTATGCAAACACATGGAGACTGAACAACATGCTCCTGAATGAACACTGGGTCATTCAAGAAATCAAAAGAGAAATCAAAAACTTTCTGGAAGTAAATGAAGACAACAACACAACATATCAAAACTTATGGGATACAGCAAAAGCAGTATTGAGAGGCAAATTTATAGCAATAGGTGCCTATATCAAGAAATTGGAAAGGTACCAAATAAATGAGCTTTCAGCGCACCTCAAGGACCTAGAAAAACTGCAGCAAACCAAACCCAAATCTAGTAGGAGAAGAGAAATAATTAAAACCAGAGAAGAAATTAACAGGATTGAATCCAAAAAAACATTACAAAAAATCAGCCAAGCGAGAAGCTGGTTTTTTGAAAAAATAAACAAAATTGACACCCCATTGGCCCAACTAACTAAAAAAAGAAGAGAAAAGACCCAAATCAATAAAATCAGAGATGAAAAAGGAAACGTAACAACAGACACCACAGAAATAAAAAGAATCATCAGAAATTACTACAAGGACCTGTATGCCAGCAAACAGGAAAACCTATCAGAAATGGATAGATTCCTGGACACATGCAATCTACCAAAATTGAACCATGAAGACATCGAAAACCTAAATAGACCCATAACTGAAACAGAAATTGAAACAGTAATAAAGGCCCTCCCAACAAAGAAAAGCCCAGGACCAGATGGATTCACTGCTGAATTCTACCAGACATTTAAAGAAGAACTAATCCCATTTCTTCTCAAACTATTCAGAACAATCGAAGAAGAGGGAATCCTCCCAAATTCTTTCTATGAAGCCAGCATCACCTTAATCCCTAAGCCAGAGAAAGATGCAGCACTGAAAGAAAATTACAGACCAATATTCCTGATGAACATAGATGCAAAAATCCTCAATAAAATTCTGGCCAATAGAATACAACAACACATCAGGAAAATCATCCACCCAGACCAAGTGGGATTCATCCCTGGTATGCAGGGATGGTTCAACATTCGCAAATCAATCAATGTGATTCACCACATTAACAGACTGCAGAAGAAAAACCATATGATTATCTCAATTGATGCAGAGAAAGCATTTGATAAAATTCAACACCCTTTCATGATGAAAACTCTAAGCAAATTGGGTATAGAAGGAACATTCCTCAATATAATCAAAGCAATTTATAAAAAACCCACAGCCAGCATCCTATTGAATGGGGAAAAGTTGGAAGCATTTCCACTGAAATCTGGCACCAGGCAGGGATGCCCACTCTCACCACTGCTATTTAACATAGTTCTGGAAGTTTTAGCCAGAGCCATCAGACAAGAAAAAGAAATCAAAGGAATACAAATCAAGAAGGAAGAAGTCAAACTATCCCTCTTTGCAGACGATATGATTCTGTACTTAGAGGATCCAAAGAACTCTACTAAGAGACTATTGGAACTCATAGAGGAGTTTGGCAAAGTGGCAGGATATAAAATCAATGCACAAAAATCAACAGCCTTTGTATACACAAGTAATGCCATGACTGAGAAAGAACTGCTAAGATCAATCCCATTCACAATAGCTACAAAAACAATCAAATACCTTGGAATAAACTTAACCAAGGACGTTAAAGATCTCTACGATGAAAATTACAAAACCTTAAAGAAAGAAATAGAAGAGGATACCAAAAAATGGAAAAATCTTCCATGCTCATGGATTGGAAGAATCAACATCATCAAAATGTCCATTCTCCCAAAAGCAATTTATAGATTCAATGCAATCCCAATCAAGATACCAAAGACATTCTTCGCAGATCTAGAAAAAATGATGCTGAAATTCATATGGAGGCACAAGAGACCTCGAATAGCTAAAGCAATCTTGTACAACAAAAACAAAGCCGGAGGCATCACAATACCAGATTTCAGGACATACTACAGGGCAGTTGTAATCAAAACAGCATGGTACTGGTACAGAAACAGATGGATAGACCAATGGAACAGAATTGAAACACCAGAAATCAATCCAAACATCTACAGCCAACTTATATTTGATCAAGGATCTAAAACTAATTCCTGGAGCAAGGACAGTCTATTCAATAAATGGTGCTGGGAAAACTGGATTTCCACGTGCAGAAGCATGAAGCAAGACCCCTACCTTACACCTTACACAAAAATCCACTCAACGTGGATTAAAGACCTAAATCTACGTCCTGACACCATTAAGTTATTAGAGAACATTGGAGAAACCCTTCAAGATATTGGCACAGGCAAAGAATTTCTGGAAAAGACCCGGGAGGCACAGACAGTCAAAGCCAAAATCAACTATTGGGATTGCATCAAATTGAGAAGTTTCTGTACTGCAAAAGAAACAGTCAGGAGAGTGAAGAGACAACCGACAGAATGGGAAAAAATATTTGCAAACTATGCAACAGATAAAGGGTTAATAACCAGAATCTACAAAGAGATCAAGAAACTCCACAAAAACAAAACCAACAACCCACTTAAGAGATGGGCCAAGGACTTCAATAGACATTTTTCAAAAGAGGAAATCCAAATGGCCAACAGGCACATGAAAAAATGTTCAAGGTCACTAGCAATCAGGGAAATACAAATCAAAAGCACAATGAGGTTTCACCTCACCCCGGTTAGAATGGCTCACATACAGAAATCTACCAACAACAGATGCTGGCGAGGATGTGGGGAAAAAGGGACACTAACCCACTGTTGGTGGGAATGCAAACTGGTCAAGCCACTATGGAAATCAGTCTGGAGATTCCTCAGAAACCTGAATATAACCCTACCGTTCGACCCAGCCATCCCACTCCTTGGAATTTACCCAAAGGAGTTTAAATTGATAAAGAAAAAAGCGGTCTGCACCCTAATGTTTATTGCAGCACAATTCACAATAGCCAAGACCTGGAACCAACCTAAATGCCCATCAACGGTAGACTGGATAAAGAAATTATGGGATATGTATTCTTTAGAATACTATACCGCAGTAAGAAACAACGAAATCCAGTCATTTGCAACAAAATGGAGGAATCTGGAACACATCATGCTGAGTGAAGTAAGCCAGTCCCAAAGGGACAAATACCATATGTTCTCCCTGATCGGTGACAACTGACTGAACACCAAAAAGGAAACCTCCTGAAGTGAAATGGACACTATGAGAAATGGTGACTTGATCAGCATAGCCCTGACTGCTAATGGACAACTTAATACATTATCCCTCATAGTATTTTTTTTTTGTCTGTTCTACTTAATATGACTGGTTTAATTCTGTAATTATCACACAGTTATTCTTAAGTGTTGAAAATTAACTGAAATGTGATCCCTGTTAAACATAAAAGTGGCTATAAGAGAGGGAAGAGATGTATAATTTGGGGCATGCTCGGGCTGACTTGCCCCAATTGGTAGAGTTGGAAACATACTAGGGGATTCCAATTCAATCCCATCAAGGTGGCATGTGCCAATGCCATCTCACTATTCCAAGTGATCAATTTCAGTTCACAATTGATCATAATGAAAGGACTAAGAGTCAAAGGGAGCACATAAACAAGTCTAGTATCTGCTAACACTAACCGATAGAATAAATAAAGGGGAGAGTGATCCAACATGGGAAGTGAGATACTCAGCAGACTCATAGAATGGCGGATGTCCTAAATAGCACTCTGGCCTCAGAATCAGCCCTAAAGGCACTCGGATCTGGCTGAAAAGCCCATGAGAGTATTTCAGGCATGGAAAGCCAAGACACTCTGGCAAAAAGATCTCTGTGAGTGAGATCCCAGTGGAAAGAACAGGTCTTCAAAGAGGGAGGTGCCTTTCTCTGAAGGGAGGAGAGAACCTCCACTTTGACTATGACCTTGTCTAAACAAGATAAGAGTCGGAGAACTCAAGGGGCTTCCATAGCCTTGGAAACTCATGACTGGTGCATAGGGAGATTACTGATGCCATAAACAGGAGTGTCAATTTGTAAAGTCAACAACAGGAGTCACTGTGCACTTACTCCTCATGTAGGATCTCTGTCCTTAATGTGCTGTACACTGAGGCTTAATGCTATAACGAGTACTCAAACAGTATATTTCACTTTGTGTTTCTATGGGGGTGCAAACTGTTGAAATCTTTACTTAATGTACACTAAACTGATCTTCTGTTAAAAAAAAAAAAAAGAAAGAAAGAAACTATCAATTCCCAACTTGACTCTCACTGGGATTAAACATGACAATAGGTCTGATCTGATTTCATCATCATTTAAAAAAAAATCATCTATTATTTTTCACTTTATGTTTCTGTGTGGGAACAAACTGTTGAAATCCTTACTTAAGGTATAATAAGCTGATCTTCTGTATACTAAGATAATCGAAAATGAATCTTGATGTGAATGGAAGGGGAGAGGGAGTGGGAAAGGGGAGGGTGGTGGGTGGGAGGGACGGTATGGGGGGGAAAGCCATTGTAACCCATGAGACGTACTTTGGAAATTTATATTCATTAAATAAAAGATAAAAAAAAAAAAAAAAAAAAGGAGTACATCAGCAGATAGAAGGTCTGCCTCTCCTTTCTCTCTGTTTTTCTCTCTCTCTTCCCTCGTCCCCCCCCCCCATCTGACTTTCAAATAAGAAAAAAAAAAATGCTTTTCCAGAGTCCTTTCTGGTTCTAAAGTATTTTTCCTTTTACTCAGCTAGAATTGGCCTCTGTAGAACCCAATCAATTCTGCTTCTCATTAACATGCAAAACTATTATTACATGAGAAATTGGCTCTTGGTTACTCATTCAAGAGAAGTAATCAGAATTCGCAGCAAACAGCATTTATCTTTTTGCATTTAGGATTTGGGCTTTAATTTGACAGCCACTTTTCGCAATGCAAAAATGAAAGAATTTAAGACAAGCAGCAGCCAAAAGATTCCTGGCTAAGAAATTGCTTCGGCAGCATATTGATTTCTTGAGTCACTTTTTAGATTTTTCCCTGCAGTTGTATCCTGGCAAATCTGATCAAATCAATATGTCTTTTATAGCCAGACAGTTCTCTGGCTTCATCCATCATCCATTCTAGAAAAAACCATTAAGTCAGTAAAAAGAAGTTATAGGAGGTTTTACTGCAGAGAATGAGGTTTACTTTTTTTTCCAATATAAAATACTGATCCAACGGGAAAAGTGTGCATGCAGCAGTTTCACAAAGCAAAGTCAAGGGCAGTCTTCCCCATTGGTGGAGTAAGTTGTGGTCCTGCAGTGTGTCGGTCTATGGAAGACAGTCCCAGTCCCTTGACCTTCACTTGACCTTAGCATACAGTAAGGAAAAACGCCTTTACATTGCTAAACATTTGATTGAAAAAAATGTAAATTTTTCTGGGAAGGTGACAGAGTAGAAGTTGAGGGCAAGTGGGAGTGAGTAGGGATTTCTGGAAGGGGTGATACGGCTGTGATGGGACTCAGGGTGGAAAGAGGGACGCCCCAGTGACTGATGCTACAGGGCAAGAGCCAAAGTGTTTCCTCAGACAAACCTCCCACATTGTGGGTCTCATTTTTTGGTCAATGATCTTGCCATTTCTTTAAGATTTACTTATTTATTCGAAGAGCAGGGTTACATAGATAGGCAGAAACAGAAAGAAGTCCTCCATCCTCTGGTTCACTCCCTAAATGGCTGCAATGGCTGGTGCTGTGCCGATCCAAAGCCAGGAGCTTCTTCCAGGTCTCCCATGCGGGGGCAGGGGTCCAAGGACTTGGGCCACCTTCTACTGCTTTCCCAGGCCATAGCAGAGAGCTGGATTGGAAGTGGGGCAGTAGGGACTCAAACTGGCATCTGTTTGGGATGCTGGCACTGCAGGGGGTGGCATTACCCACTATGCCACGGCAGCAACCCTGCCATTTGTTTTTATTTCAAGCCATCTCATACACTTCTAGGAAGAAGGCCAAGTGCAACACAGAACTGTTGACCAGGGGTTGACGCTGGCTGAAGGGGAAAGATCACTGCTCTTTTTCAAAGCTGACGGGGAAAGCCTCCGTGTCCTTATCTGACGAGATTTTGTAGCTACAAAAGCCTGCTGAGGCCCCATCTTTGAGGAGACCGTCTCTACTCCTTTCCCAGCAGAGAGCCTCTAAACCCACACAACAGCCGTTCTTAAGAGGAGGAAGCACCTCTCCAGACCCTGCCTCTGTAAGATCGGGCTGTAAGCAGGGTAACAGTGGCTCTACGTTCTGTGCAAGTCACACAGCTTGAGTCCCTGTTCTCGGCACAGACGCTCCAGCCGCTTTGGGGATTCTGCAGCCTGAGGAGGAGTAGCTGCAACCCCAGTGTCATCCCCTTTCTGAGACGCTGTGCATCGGGAGGTCTTTGCTGAAGTGCATTAAACAGGCTGCCAGAAAAGCCCTGCTGAGCTACAACCCAGACCCGTGCACTGCAAGTTCAGCTGTCAGCGCACCACAGGGCAGCTTTGGTCTGGACAAGCCCGTATGGGAGACTGCTGAGAACGGGACCAACCGCCAGCACAGTCGCTCCCGAGAGGCGCTGAGCCGCACTGACTGAAGATACTGCAAGCTTCCGAACAAGGGCCTCAGACCTAGCCCGGTACAAAGCCCCAGTGTGTAAAGCTAGGCTTTCCATTCAAGTCGAGTCACTATCTCCAGGAAGCCTTCCCCAGCCTCTAAACCTCACACCAATCTTGATGTGCGTGCCTTTCTTGAAACATCAAGCTGTTGAGTGTTCATCTCATGTCCTGATTCTAGTTGTTTGGGGTGGCTCTGGGCAGGCCTGTGTGGAAAACCATCCTGAGACACAACAGGGCTCAGTAGCAAAGGATGCCAAGATGCTGTGGCTGAAGAGTGACATTTGCCACGAGTACTGCAAACAGAGCAGTGATACCTCACCTACATCTTTTCAACAGGGCACTGGTTACATTCGTATTTACCATATATTCCTAGCATCCAGGTTAAGTCCTACAAGACCATCTATTCTGCATCTCCTATATTTTCCCCAAGCGCCCAACACAGGGCTGGCCACAGCATGTGTTTACTAGACTTTACTCCCATCACAAACTCCCAGCAAGGCTGGAACTATGGATGTAGTGTCTGCAGGGCCTCATCTGCTTGCTACACAGTGTCCGCAGTCCCCTCAGAACCGCAAGGCTCACATGTCCTTCTCCTGCTCTCTCTCATTCACTTACTATGTTCGTACAGGTGACTGGTGTGATACACTGACACATATCAGAAAACATTACCATGAGATTTTTTTTTATTTATTTGAAAGTCAGAATTACACAGAGAGAGGAGAGGCAGAGAGAGAGAGAGAGAGAGAGAGAGAAAGAGAGAGAGAGGTCTTCCATCCGATGGTTCACTCCCCAGATGGCCACAATAACTGGAGCTGCGTTGATCCAAAGCCAGGAGCCAGGAACTTCCTCCAGGTCTCCCACGTGCATGCAGGGGTCCAAGCAGTTGGGTCATCTTCTACTACTTTCCCAGGCCATAGCAGAGAGATGGATCGGAAGTGGAGCAGCCAAGTCTTGAACCAGCACCCATATGGAATGTCGGCGCTTCAGGCCAGGGCATTAACCCACTGCACCACAGCGCCAGCCCCTACCATGTGATTTATAATCAAGTGCTAAATTATGTGGCACCGATTACAGGGATTCAGAGCAAATGAACATCAACTTGTGGATGGATTTCCTTATTTCACAATTGTTTATTAAGGGACTGTTATAAGCCAAGTCCAGCATAGGCACTAGAAAACAACAGGAAGCAAAATGGCACAGCCCCTGTCCTCACAGCATTTATATAGGTTCTTCCACTCCTGGCTGTGTAGACATCTAAGTGTCGGGACTCAGTAGGCCAGGAGCAGGCTTTACATCATGTACCTCCACCTCGACAGAGCCCAGGGACCTCAGTGCCCCATGTCTGCCACACATTTTGATGCTTCTCTGCCATAGTTGTTTTGCCTATTCTACAGTGACACGTGATGGGATTCTACAGGGCCCTGCCTTGTGCACAGCTTCCCTCAGTGCACTGCGGCTGGGACCCAGCCTAGCACCGGGTGGCAGCACCCTTCTCCTGTGCACTGCTGAGTAGTACTCCATCATATGGACGGACTGCAGCTCAGTTCTCCGTTCTCTTCATGGACATCTGGGCTGTTTCCCGTTGGAGGCCTGCTCCCTTCCCACCAGTCATTTTACCATCTGCCTTCTCAGTCCTTCCATGTCGTAAGAGAAAAACCAAACAAGAGTTCGAGCTACTTCCTGATGCGGAGCAGGTTGTTGGGCCTCTCTGACTCAGCTTGCTCCACAGGGTCTTGTATTGATAATTGATGGCCCCAAGTTAAAACCCTTTGTTTACAGTGCTGGAGCTGTGGCACAGAGGGTTAAGCCACCACCTGTAGCACCAGCATCCCATATCGGCACCAGTTCAAGTCCCAGCTGGTCCGCTTCTGATCCAGCTCCTTCTATTGCACCTGAGAAAGCAGCAGAAGATGGCCCAACTGCTTGAGTCCCTGCACCCACAGGAGACCCAAATGAAGCTCCTGGTTCCTGGCTTCCATCTGCCCCAGCCCTGTCCTGGTTGTTGTGTTCATATGGGGAGTGAACCAGAAAATAGAATGCCTCATTCTTTCTCTCTCTCTCTCTCTCTCTCTCTCTCTCTCTGTCTCTGTCTCTTTGACTCTGTCTCTCTCTCTCTCTGTAACTCTGCCTTTCAAATAAATAAATAAATTATAAAAATTTTAATAAAAAACAGTATTCTTTATTGTGAATTCCACACAGCCAATTGAGTCTCCAAGATTTTTTTCATTGATTTTCATCTAATTCTTGTATCCATAGCCAAGTACTGCTGTTCAGTCATGACTTGACAAGACTTATTGACAACACACACCCTCTTGTGATACAATGCATTAAAAAGGGCACACCATCTCTCTGCTATCCTTCCCAAAATGCAAAATCTCAATCATCATGACAAAACTTCAGACCAGCACAAATTAGGAACATTCTACAAAGTCATACCCCCAAAGTCTTAAACAACATAAAGGGCATGAAAATGAAAAACTGTGATAGACCGGAGTAGCAAGAATTAAAAGCAATGTGGGATCCTAAGTAAGATCCTGGAACAGAAGAAAAAAGGACAGTGCAGAAACGGACGCAAGAACTTCCATGCGTATTTTGGAAGAATCTATTCTGAAATGTTAGCAGTGATTTGATTTTTTGAATTTTCCAATTTTCGATAGCGACCATGTATGAGAATCAAAGTAATCAACCTGGTATGTGAGATGTAAGCAACATCACCAAACTGTTAACTGTGAACGAAACTCTGAATTTTAGGATCTAAAAGAGTGTCCAGTCTTACCACTTGTTTTAAAAAATAAACTGAAAATAATTCCTGAGAGACACAAAATGCAATAATGACACTATTCAGGCTAGCATGCAAGTCTAAAACCATCTTTCATGGAGTGTGTTCCACTGTACTGTATTTTCTGTTGTTTATTTTAAATTGCATTTTAATTATGCAATTTTAACATCATTTTACATTTACATGAGAAGTTCTCAAAAAGCTCATGTGTGTAATATGTGTTATGAAAACACCATGCATGCACTTTAAAATTTTTTGCACAAAAATGAACATTTTTAGGGGCTGGCGCTGTGATGTAGCAAGCAGGTAAAGCCCCTGCCTGCAGTGCCGGCATCCCATATGGGTACTGGTTCAAGCCCCAGCTGCTCCACTGGCCTGAGAAAGCAGTAGGAGATAGCCTAAGGCCTTGGGCCCCTGCACCTGCGTGGGAGACCCAGAAGAAGCTCATGGCTCCTGCTTTGGATCAGTGCAGTGGCAGCCTTTGAGGCCAATTGGGGAGTAAACCAGCGAATGGAAGACCTCTCTCTCTCTCTTTGCCTCACCTTCTAAAAATTAACAATAAGCATTTTTAAATTCCATTTTCTGTGAAGTTTTTGAAGTACCTTCATTTGTGTATGAAGAATTTATATATCTTTCCAAGTCTTTACGAACGTAACATGTGTGAGATTATTATGAAAGCAAGATCATATATTGACAGTATTTTTTTTTATTTTTAAAACTTTTTTACCAACATCATTGAGATATTACTAATACACAATAATCTATACTTGGTTATATCATACATTTGGATGATTTTTGATGTGATGTAATTCTATGCCAATGGCAAAACTACAATGTAATGAATATACCCATCACCCCCCAAATTATTCTTATACTTCCTCATAATCCTATCTTTCTACATCCTCAAAACTTCTCCTTCTACCTACCTTTCCACTGCTCTCTGAACAAGCTACTGATCTGTTTCCTATTATTCTTGATTCATTTCCATTTCCCGAAATTGTACATAAAGGGAATCATAAACCATGGGCTTGTTTTGTTCCTTCTCTCAGCATAATTGTTTTGAGATAATTCAGTATTGTTGTCTACATCAAGAATTCAATTCTTATTATTGCTGAGCAGTATTATATTATGTGGCTATAACACAATTTGTGTATCCACTCACCTTTGATGGACCATTTGAGTTATTTTCAGTTTGGGGCTATTATGAAGCAAGTGGCTATGACTATTCATGTACAAGTCTTTGATCATATGTTTTCTTTTCTTTGAAATACAGCTAAGAGTGAATGGCTGAGTCACATAGTAGGTAAATATGTAACTTTTTAATTGCCAGGCTATTTTCCAACATGATTATAACATTTTCCATTCCCACCTGTGATGTAGGAGATTTCCGGTTACTTCACATCCTCAAACCTGATTGGCATGGCCAGTGGGTCTAGATTCAGTCCTTCTAATAAGAATATGACATCTTGTTATAGATTTAATCCATATTTCCTAAGAACTAAAGTTGTAAGCCTCTTTACATGTGTTCATTTACCATCCTTACATCTTCTTCCATGAAGAGTCTGTTTAAATTAACAATTTTTAAATTGGGTTTCCCCTCTTCATTATTCAGTTATAGATCTTTATATGTTCTATGTGCACATCCTTTGTTAGATTTGTTTTATAAACATGTTTTCTCTCAATCTGTGGCATGTCTTTTCATTTTTTAACAGTGTTAGAGAGTTCACCCCTTGTGTATCATAATCAATTCTTTGCAAACCAAGGTCACTAAAATTTTCTATATTTTCCTCTAGAATTTTAGGTTTGATAATAGGCCTCTAATCCAGTTAGGGTTGATTTTTATATACACTATGAGGTAGAGACCAAAGTTCTGGTTTATGGTTTTTTTTTTTTTGCATATTGACTATTCCAGTACAATTTCTTATAAAATTTATCCTTTCCCAACTTGCTTGTCATACCACCATAGTCAAAAATCAATCTCCGTGTATTGATCACTACTGATTCTGTTTCCTTCCATTGATCTATTTGTTTATCTTTACTCCAATTTTTGATTACTAGCTGTATAGAAAGTCTTAAAATCAGGTATTATTGACATTCACAGTAAATAACACTCTGACCTCAGAATCAACCCTTAAGTCTTCCTGGTCGGGCTGAAAGGCCTGTGAGAGCATTTCAGGCAAGGAAAACCAAGACTCTGTGACAAAAAAAAATCCTACATGGAGGATCTTTGTGAGACCTCAGAGGAAAGAAATGGTCATCAAAGAAGGAGACACTCTTCTCTAAAGGGAGGAGAGAACATCCACTTTGCTTATGACCGTGTCCAAATGCCGATGGAGTCTAGGGTCACAAAAGGCTTCCATAGCCTTGGCAGCCCATGGCAAAAGCCTCGGATGATCACTGACATCATAAAAAAAAGAGTGTTAACTGTTAAAGGGACAACAGTAGTCACTGTGCACTTGCTCCCCATGTAGGATCTCTGTCCCTATTGAATTGTAATGTGAGAGTCGACTGCAAATTCTCTCCCCAAACTGTATTCCATATGTGGGTGTGTATGCGTGGGTGCAAATTGTTGAAGTCTATGATTAGCATGCAGTTGGTCCTCTGTATATAAAGTCATACTAAAAATGAACCATAATGAAGAAGGAGATGGGAGAAGGAGAGGGAGGTGGGATGGGAGCTGGGGTGGGGGAAGGTATAGGGAAAGAACCACTATATTCCTAAAGTTGTATCTACATAAAAATGCACTCATTAAGTAAAATTTAAAAAAAAACATTTAGGTAGTAGGTTAAGCCTCCTCCTACAGTGGCAGCACCCCTTATGGGTGCCTGTTCATGTCCTGGATGCTCCTTTTCTGATCCAGCTCTCTGATGATGGTCTGAGAAACCAGTGGAAGATGGCCCAAATGCTTTGGCCCTTTTACCCATGTAGGAGACCTGGAAGAAGCTCCTGACTCCTGGCTTTGGATTGGCCTAACTCTGGTCATTGCAGCCATTTGGGGAGTGAATCAATGGATGGAAGACATTTCTTTCTGTCTGTTCCTCTCTCTGTGGCTCTACTTCTCAAATAAATAAATAAATCCTTTAAAAAAAAGAAACAAAAAGGCATTTAGGAAAAAATCAGGTATCATTAGTCATTAAGTTTTGTTCTTATTTCTCAAGTCTGTTTTGGCTGTTTGAAGTCCCTTGTATTTCCATGTAAGTTTTATAATCAATCTGTAAATCTCTACAACAAATCCTTCTAGGATTTCAATTTGAATAGGTTAGCTCTATGGATAACTTTGGAATGAATTGATATCTCAACAATATTGTCTTTTGATGTATGACCATGATATAGTTCCCCATTTAGTGCCACCTTTCATTTCTTGCAGCAATGTTATGTGTGCAAGTTTTGCACATCTCAGAGAGGATCATCTCCACAAGTTCACCATGCCTGCACATGCCTGTGAACTTCGGGGAATGTTTCTCCCTTAGTTGATAATGCTCCCCTCTCTCCCTCTCTCATTACCAGGAAAACAGTCTCTCATCCTCCAAGAGTGGCTTCTGTTATTCCCTGTCCCCTCGTCCATGGATGAAAACAACTGAATACCCTTCCCTGACTCCCACCACACTCAGTTTATTCCCCGGTGGCAGAGAAAGCCCAGATTCTGCCAACCCAACAGCAATTCATCATTCAAAATATGGGCAATTCAAGAACAAAAGGAGAGCCACCAGAAAGACTGATATATATAATATAATACATACATTCTCATAAAAAGGAGATGACCGCGAGAGGGAGCTAGAGAGCAAGTGTTTTCCAGTCATTCTACATTCAAGCCATTGTGCTTGGAACGTGGCTGTGTGATGAGGCTGGGGCTTTGTACTAGTGACATCTGTCTTGCAAGTCTTAACTGGGAATGTATTTTCATGTATCTCCTTTCACTGCACCACTCCCATCTCCAGATTGTCCTTGATGGCAAAGACTGTGCCTTATTTATTCACTTCTTCTGCCCCTGGATCAGAAGCAGAATCTCCCCCTAGAAAATGAGACTTTCACTGGAGCCCTGCATCAAGTCTCCAGGCAGGTTCTAGAGGCTTTTCCAGGGGACCAACCAAATGGGTACATGTGGAAGACTTAAGAGCTCTGGGGTCCAACTAGGTTGGTATTTAAACACAGTCCTGCCACTTAGTCATTGTGGGACCCCTAACTCTGAGTTATCTAAACTGATAACTGGTGATAATCACTGTATCTGTTACACAGAGTTGCTAAGAGGATTAAATAATACATGCTAAATACCGAGTACAGTGCAGTAGACATGCAAACATGTTTATTTTAGATACATGTAGCTATATAGTATACCTAAATATATTCAAACATATACATGGCATTTTCAGCTTCCATTCTGAGCCTTCCCTTAGAAATACCCTTATCTCTTAGATCTCTTAGATTTGCACATATTAAACCTGGTATTATTTTTCAAAAAGAAGCACATCAACAATAACACTATCGCAATTACTTATAAGTATGCTTAATTGACTGAAAGAGAGCATCCCACATATGAAACCCAAGTATATACATCACTTAAAGCTATTAAACCAACTCGCTTTGCATCATACACATATCTGCCAGACAAAGGTTAATAGAGAGTTTATGAAATTCAGAATGCAATTAAGTCTCAGAGGAATCTCAGCAGGAGGCCATGCCAGTTTCTATGGCAACCACAGGGCCCAGGCAAAAATGGTGGGGGAAGGGGAAGCAAGGTTAAAGGCAAGATAAGCACATAAATACAGTTCTTGTCTACCTTTCCTTCCAAGCTCCAGTAAGAAATCCTTGCTTCATTCAAATTATTATGCAAAAGAGAATTTAAATCAGATTAGTATTTCATTTCTTAGAATTAAATACATTTTGCCAAATGTTTAAAGGTGATGCCAGTTTTTTAAAATATAAAAAAATGGATATCAAGTTTATCAGTGGGTTGGGTGTGAGTCTCAAAGGAGATGAGAATAAAAGACCAGAACAAGATGTGGAGGATTATTAGCATATACTATGAGCAACCTGTATCATGAATAAGCTTCTCCACGGCAGCTACTGAGGTTTTATGTTATGATCTCACAGCAGCAGTGAGGCCAAAGGAAAAAAATATGGTCACAAGCAGAACTGAATTTCCTGCCATTAATTTCACAGTATCATTGAATTAAAGGAGACTTAGCAATTGCCTAGACAAATCTTTAATTTTATCACTAAAAACACTTAATTTGAAAGCTAACTAATTACAGCTATGGCTGAAATCCAGAAATCAGGGACGCTACTGCCACTCACACTGTTTTGTGCAACACTTTCTTCTTCACTTTTTTTCTATATGCAGAATTTAGGAAGATTCTTAACCATTTCCCAGCCCAAGTAATTTCCAATTGTTGGACACACTGATCTGCCGATTGGTGTAGAAGGTCCAACTTTTTGGTTAAAACCAGATGAATCTTATTTTGATATACTCCACCTGAGCTCTTAATTTGTTTCCCATGAGCCAAGCTACTTCAGATTTGCTGTGAACACTGGTTTATGAGAGTTCTGCAATATTCATCAGCAGCAATGTGCACCTGCAAGTGCCTCACGCACTCTATGGAAGAAGAGATACTGATGCACCTGTATGTGCCCTACACAGCCTATGAAAGGAGAGGGAACTGGAGAAATTCACTGATAAGAAGATATCATGATTGTCTCAAATGCAATCTCTAAGGGGAAAATTTGCAAGTGAAATCTTCCTCTACATTTCTTTTTTTTTAACTTTTAAGCTTTTATTTACTTTTTTTAATTTTTTATTTAGTAAATATAAATTTTCAAAGTACAGTTAATGGATTACAATGGCTCCCCCACCCCATAATTTCCCTCCCACTCACACCCCTCCCATCTCCCGCTCCCTCTCCCATTCCATTCACATCAAGATTGATTTTCAATTCTCTTTATATAGAGAAGATCAGTTTAGCATATATTAAGTAAAGATTACATCAGTTTGCACCCACACAGAAACACAAAGTGTAAAATACTGTTTCAGTACTAGTTATAGCATTACTTCACATTGGACAACACACTAAGGACAGATCCCACATGAGAAGTAAGTACACAGTGACTCCTGTTGTTGACTTAACAATTTGACACTCTTGCTTATGGTGTCAGTAATCTCCCTAGGCTCTAGTCATGAGTTGCCAAGGCTATGGAAGCCTTTTGAGTTCACCGACTTTGATCTTATTCCAACAGGGTCATAGTCAAAGTGGAAGTTCTCTCCTCCCTTCATAGAAAGGTACCTCTTTCTTTGCTGGCCCCATTCTTTCCACTGGGATCTCACTCACAGAGATCTTCCATTTAGGTCTTCCTTTTTTCTTTTTTTTTCCAGAGTGCCTTGGCTTTCCATGCCTAAAATACTCTCATGGGCTCTTCAGCCATATCCGAATGCCTTAAGGGCTGATTCTGAATCTTCCTCTACATTTCTAGAAGTGTGTTTGGACTGTATTTGTTGTGGAATTATGAGGATCTCAAGACTTTAATGTAGCAGAGTTTCCAAGAAGAAGAACCAGCTGTGATGAAGCTTGTCAAAGGGACCATCCCAGGCTCACATAGCTGGACCCTTTCCTAGGATGCTGTCCTCACTATCCAGCAGTTGATCTGTTCTGGAGAGACCAGGCTGAAAAGTTTCTGCTCTGTGCAGAAACAGGATGCTTTTCACTAGTACCACCTTTATGGAATGTTTCAGATTGCTACTGGAACCCAGTTGGAATAAACTAAGCCTTGCCCTGGTTAAATTGAGAGTCAAGAATGTATAACCCCTAAAGACTGCTGAAAATTTCAGGAAAATCTTGTTGTATGACCTTTTTCTTCTGTGATCTCAAATTATTCCTTTGTAAAAGAGAAAATGGGATAAACAGAGAAAGAATGGTCTCACAGTGAACCCAGCATTATTAAAACTGAGCTCCTCTTATCTCTTGAGGTTTGCATTGAATAAAATCTATAGCTTCTTTGATTCTTATGAGTAAATTCCATAATGAACAATTTGTGGTGACCTCTCTGGGTCTATGCTCATGTGAAAAAAAAATGATTTATACAAGTAAGTAGATAAGTGACTGGACTGAAATCTGATTTTCTGTCTCTAATATTCTAAGAATGAGAAAAGATGTCAAAACATATTCATAAAATAGATATTATCCCTTGCCAGGCTTACATCACAATGTCAGCATGTAGATAAAATGAGAATGTGCTTGGAGCTACTTTGACTTCTTATAAAACTTGCCCTGTTTGCCCTCCTCTTATGTCCTTCCAAGGGATACTTGCACATCTACTATAGTGAATGGACAGCCAGGAATTTTCTTTTCTTCAAAATTTATATATTTAAAAGGCAGAGTTACAGAGATAGTGAGGAAGAGACAGACACACACAGAGAGGAGAGAGGAGAGAAGAGGGAAAGGAGAGAGAGAGAGAGTCTCTGTCTTCTGTCACTGGTTCATACCCCAAATGACTTCAATGGCCCCACACTGAGCAAAGTCAAAGCCAAGAGGCTGGAAATCCATCCAGGTCTCTGAGGCTACCAGCATTCATATGAGATTCCAGCCACCGCACCACAACATTGGCCCCAGCCAGGATTTTTTCCACATGACCATATTGACTTTCACATGCCCACTCAGCCCCAGATGAAGCAAAATGCCACCACTCCAATATCTGGCCAAAGACCTGGGTAGCACTGCTTAAGAAACTGGGTCCATCAGACTACATTTTCAAGAAATTTGAACCAAACCACATGGGTAAAAGTTGTTTTATGAGTTGTAGAGTCTTGTGCTAAGAGGTCACAATAGACTGAGTCACTCAAGTTAGGAGAAGCAGTTTGAGAAGGGAGCAGTCAGTCAGCAGCAGGACAGAAAGGAGACCTGAGGATAGCTGAGTATCACTGAGGTAAAACATGGAGGTGGAGACCCAGTGTTGTGATGGAGCCAACACTCACCGAATCTTCTGTATCTCACTTCCTAAAAAGTTTACTTCTCTCCCTCTCCTGCACTGCTGTTTGGGTCTACTCTGCTGAAATTTGTTAAGAGTTGATTACCATCCCTCTTAAAATAAACCTCTTTAGTGAGTTAATTAAAGTAGGCTCTGCAACCAAGGAGTCTGGAAAATGCTTGCTTGGATAACTCTCACTCTTGGCTTACAAAAAGAGTCTTCAAGTGTTGAGGTAACACTTGATCTGAGTGTCTAGACCCCATACATTCATGTTCAGCAACTTGGTATGTTAAGCCTGACTGATAACCCAAGTTCTTCCTTAAACACTACACACACACACACACACACACACACACCTTGGTAATATTGCCTAGAATTTTCAACTTTATTATGTCTTATTCTGAACAGGGCATTTTTTTCTGTTTGAGAAGGTAATATACTAGTTATCTAATCCATTATAATTGATTTGCTTAAATGATCAGACCTCTTTCTGTTAAAACAAAGAGTACAATAGAATAGCAACTTAGGGATGAAAGAATGACTTGGTGAGGTTAAAAGAACTTTAGAGACCAGGTGAATTGAATTGCCAACAGCCAAATAAATGTCCCAAGATAGCTAGGAGCATGGTTTGTACTTATAGATCAGATATTCCCATAATCCACAGGAATTTTAGGATCACTCACTCTCCCATGTCTTACTCCTCTGTGGGCTAATAGAATACTTGTGAGAGAGTAATTTATAAAGAAGTAAAATGTATTGGCTCAGTTTTGGAGGTTGGAAAGTCTAAGGCTAAAGTGCCAGCATGGTTGGTATCTGATGAAGCCATTCTCTTCTTCCAAGATGCTGCAGAATTCTGTGGAGTGGATGAGCTCTGGACTCTCACATAGCAAATGGTATAAGGACCAAGAATTCAAGAGTAAACCCACTCCTACAAAGCCCTTTGATACTGGCATTAATCTATTCAAGATGGCAGAGCCCTCTTGACCTAAACACCTCCCATTAAGGTCCCATCTCCAAACACTATCACACTGGGGGTTAAGTTTCAAGCACATGAATTCTGGGAGACACATCCAAACCATAGCACCATTTCATGGTAATGAGCACAACAGGAAAGTCACTCAACTTGTCCAAGACAACCCCTTATTTGTAAAAGGAAGTTTCATGAGCAGCACTCAAAAACAGAAGCTGTTTCCCTGGTTGAAACCCTCCCTGCTACACCAACAACTTTTGTCAAAGCCCAGCTTCCATTTTGCTATATCATTCACCCATTAACAAACTTTTAGCAAGTTTCCAAAGGCCAACATTTTAGAAGCAAGGATTGTTCAAATAACCACGCATGCCTCACCTCTGTAAGCACAGTAGCATTCCAAAAATGGAAGCTTGTTGCTTGAGAGACACTTATCAAGACCCCCAGAGGATGTACTGTAACATCATGTTTCTCAGCCTGACCTTTCACAACAAAGGAACACCATCCAGAATGATCTGCAGGAGTAGCCTTAAAGTTAACAACTAGATAAATAACCGTGAAGCAAATTCAGTGACTGATTTTCTAGAGTTTCCATTTGCCTAGGTCTGGGCAGAGCTGCTTCTATCACATCTTATTTTTAGTTTGGGAGAAAAGAAGATAAAGACCACGAACTTCCTGATTACTTGATTTGAATCTCAGCCATAGCCTCTGCTGATCCACTTATTATTCTTGGCTTTTGTTTTATTCTGCTTTAATTCTTTCTCCTTGCAATTCTCCCAGGATAATGACTTTCTCCTACGGCAGCTTCAACTTCCCTGCCTTCTCCATGTCAGTCACACAAAGATACACTCACACTTTGCTCTACATTCACAGGTTTGTCTGTAATTAGGTACCTAAAAAAGTTTTTCGAGTATTTCAGGATACTTTCCAGATGGCTCTGGGTGATTCATCCTGCTAACTATTGAATGATTTTCATTGTTCCAAGTTTCTCTCCAAAAAGATTACAAGTATAAACTTTCAAATTCTGAGTTCCAACAATATCATGACAATCATGAGGAATAAATTCCAAAATTTGCAAAACAAGTCTTCCCATGAGTCCTTCGTATCATTCAATAATATCCTTTAGATCTCCTTAAAAACTTCAGCCAACTTTATAAAGTTGTGTGCTAGCTATCAAGAAAGCATGTGACCATGGCAATGCTAACTGCGCCACAGTGAGTGAGTGCAACGTTGGGTATGCGCCACTGCAGTCTATCTCTGTGGGAGTCAGTACTTGATGGAATGTAGTCTCAGTTGATTAAAATGTCCAGTATTTCTGAGGAAGTACAAAAGAGAGAGAGAGAAACTAGAGGTGAGGCTCCCAACACTACTGTCAAAAAACTACTAGCTGCTGGATCTGGGACAAGATATTGACTACTCTGGATGACAATTTTGTCATTTTCCAAATCATGGAGGAATTAAAGAGTTCTCTGAATTCCTTTTCCAGCTCTCTAATTCTACCAAGGTGAAATGCAGAAGAGGTCATAATCATAATGTGCAGAAGATCATCATTACTAAATTTACTCCGTGTTTATTTACCTAGGACATTCTAAGCAGGATATTAGGAAACAGAGAGCAAAGGGCTGAATAGGACATGACTTCTGCCCTCCTGCTGCCCTAGCCTAGCTTAGAGGAAGGATGGAGAAGGAATCATCAATTCCCGTGTCCACTCAAGATCATATGGCATAGGGTAACATAGAGGGTGCCTTCCTCAGAAGGCATTCAAGGATTGCAGAAGACAGAACACCAATTCATTTGAGAAATCAATAAAAATTTAGAGGCAAGAGAAGCAATTGCTTTCCTCTTTTAAAATTTGCCTTGTTGCTAAGTTGTCCAGAAACAGGAATAGCCAGGAATCTGAGAGTGATGAAGAGGACTATGATCTGAACCGGGGAAAGAAGGCAAGGAGGAAAGTAAGAATCCAGGGCACAGAGGAGTCTCCCGTGGGGGTGGGGAGGGGAATCAGTGATTTGAAGAAGGGTGGAGGCCAGCGCCAATGGCTTAGATCCCAATACTCATCAAGAATCACCTGCCTTTACTGAGCACATGACTAGCTTAGTCTCTGTGCTACAGGACAGTGATGCTCACCGCCAACAGCGGCATCCTCCCTGTGGCCCTGGACAACTGATTGTAGTAATGACTCCTAAAAAAAGGAGAAAGAAATACACCAAGTTGAAGTGCAGAGCTAGGCAGCTGGGAACAAAATGTCTAAAGGATAATCTCTCAACCACATCACTGATAGAATTGCCTTTTCTAAGCTCCTGGGAACCTGGAGAGCCACACAAGTCCACAAGGTCGGCTTACCAAGTTGGCCTCCGTTCTAAGCAACAACTTGACGTTAACACTACTTCATTTCTTTAGTCTCTGAAGCTGTTAAATCTTTGAAAAATAAAAAGCACTTCCAGAATATCTTATGAAATGCTATGGATTTGCATGCTGTTTACCACATCAGGAACTGCTTGCTGGCAGCAGTGGCTAAAGCACTCATGTACACTTAGGTTTCATCTTATCTCTGTGAGGAAATCTTAGCATCACTGGCCTGCATGCTGCACTCCCCCCGGTTCAAGATCCCTACCTTCTATTCCCACTCTGAATCAGAGATAAAATTGTGTGACACATTTTCTTTGATCTTGTACGGAAAACAACAAGGGGAACTTGACTCCCTAGAACACTTGGAGAGATGATACAACCAACCGCAAACACAGCTTCTGTGTTGGCAGATGCCTTTGAAAAAGCTTCTGTGGTCAACACAGACAAGACAGCCAAGACCTTTGGCAATATCTTTCTTGGTAACTTCTGATGAACAGCAGCAAAGTCCTATTTTATATACATATACATATAAATATAAATATGCAGCTAAGTGATTCCTGGAATAAAGATCTGGAAACCACCTGAGATAATAAAATAAAGCCAGACTACACTGGTGCCTGTGGGTCACCTGGGGCTATTTCAAAATAAGGCAGACAGAGGTGACCCTACAGTCCCTGCAAGCAAGAGAGCCATCCCTGCAAATGTCTTGCCTAATAAAAAATTCAAATCCTTCTTTATTCACCTTAGAACTTATTCTTGTACACACACACACACACACACACATATATATATATTCAAAAAATAGATGTTTCCATTCTTGCATTCTGTCTAATGCTTATTTCAGTGTAAAATAGTCATTAGCAGCATGGTTACATAGGTATCTGATTCTGGTTTTATCTTGGGAGATATAGGTTGTAGGGATCACACAAAGGAAGAGATACCCTCCTTTCCGTGTAGTAATGGTTTCTTATTCAAGAACAGTATAAGGTTATACTCCTGGGGCTGGAGTTGCAGTGCAGTGGCTGAAGTTGCCACTTGTAATGCTAGCATCCCATATCATAGTGCCAATTCAAGTCCCACATGGGTGCCAGTTTGAGGCCCTGCTGCTCCACTTTCAATCCAGTGCCCTCCTAATTCACCTGTGAAGCCATCAGATGATGGCCTAAGTACTTGGGCCCCTGCACTCATGTCAGAGACCCGAAAGAAGCTCTTGGCTCCTGGCTTCAGCCTGGCCTAGCCCCCAGTTGTGGCCATTTGGGGAATGAACCAGCGGATGGAAGATCTCTGTCTATCCTTCTCTCTGTGTAACTCTGCCTTTCAAATAAATAAATCTTTTTTTAAAAAAAAGACTTTAAAAATCAAATAGATGAAATTAAACCATTAAAAAGCTTTTAAAAATGCTAAAGATTTTAGGGGACCATTTTCCTAATGCTGAAAGAGTTTGCCTCAAAATCAAGAAACAGAGAGCGAGGGAGAGAAAAAGATGTCATTGTTGAAACTCAGGATCTTTCTATGCCTGAAGCAGGCTACGTCCCTGACTTCTGAGTCATATGAGCCAAGACATTTTCCTATTTTGCTTAAATTAGTTGAAGTTTCCGTCACTAGCCAACAAAGGCGTTCTTACAACAACACATCCGTTCAAACTAAGAAAATTGATAAGAAAGAGAAAGAAACATGACATTTGCGGCACTAAAATGCTGGTTTGACCTCAATTTCCATAACTTCCTTGCAAAGTGCAAAGAATGGAAGGAGATGATTTATAGAAAGGGTTGGGCAAAAGTAAGGAAACTGTACCCTCCTCAGCTAAAAATGCCCAGACCGAAGTCCCGTGGAGCCAGCGAGTAAGGAACTCTGGTTGAGTCATCACAGCGTGTTGTCAGCCATGGACCACGAAGTCAAGGCTACTGACGACAGGTCACTGGGGCAGCCAGCTCTCAGCGCGTGGGCAGAATAGCGTGGGCTGTTTCACAGGTTCTGCGTGGGCGGAACGCACATTTCTTGCAGCAGCCAAGGTGGAGGATGTAAAAGGAGAAGGAGAAAGAGTGCTGAGACACAGCAGGAGAATCCAGGCACGTCGAGAAAACTGTTAGCACTACTTCTCCTCACGGAAAGAAAACGAGGCATTTTCACCAACACTTTCCAAAATGTGTGGCGTCAACAGCGTGACTGCTGCTTTTTGTCTGTGACCTGGACCTTGCATCAACTCTGATCGTGCAGATCTCCAAGTCAAAGGGCCGAGGTGCCAAAAGCCACCTCTTTTTTTTTTTTTTTTTTTTTTTTTTTTTTTTTTTTGACAGGCAGGAGTGGACAGTGAGAGAGAGAGACAGAGAGAAAGGTCTTCCTTTTGCCGTTGGTTCACCCTCCAGTGGCCGCCGTGGCCGGCGCACCGCGCTGATCCGATGGCAGGAGCCAGGTACTTATCCTGGTCTCCCATGGGGTGCAGGGCCCAAGCACTTGGGCCATCCTCCACTGCACTCCCGGGCCACAGCAGAGAGCTGGCCTGGAAGAGGGGCAACCGGGACAGAATCCAGCGCCCCGACCGGGACTAGAACCCGGTGTGCCGGCACCGCAAGGCGGAGGATTAGCCTAGTGAGCCGCAGCGCCGGCTCAAAAGTCACCTCTTAAGCGCTATTGACTTACCCACCCCGCTGCCTCCTGGCCCCATTCCTGAAAGCCAAGCAAAGATGGTTGGCTTCATGGGAGTCCTCCGCCAAGCCCAGCACTCATGATTACAGCCATCTCTCCTGGGCTGCTTCCACCCCTGCCCCCTGCATCTCTTGCCTGTTCTGGCACAAACAGCCTCCTAAGTCTCCGGCCATCTATCCTCCACACCACTTTGGCAAATTTTTTGGTAATTTTACTTTGCTATAATATCAAACTTAAAGTTGCAAGATAACATTTTTTAAAGATTTTATTTATTTGAGAGGTAGAGTTACAGATAGTGAGAGGGAGAAAGAGAGAGAGACAGAGGTCTTCCATCTGCTGGTTCACTCCCCAGTTGGCCATGACAGCCGGAGCTGTGCCAATCTGAAGCCAGGAGCCAGGAGCCTCCTCCAGGGCCCAAGGACTTGGGCCATCTTCTACTGTTTCCCCAGGCCATAGCAGAGAGCAGGATTGGAAGTGGAGCAACCAGGCCTCGAACCGGCACCCATATGGGATGCCGGTGCCACAGCGGAGGATTAACCTACTGCACCACAGCACTGCCTCAAAGTTGCAAGATAGTACAAGGAGTATACACGCAACCTTTATCAGGTGCACTTGTTGCCTGCATTTTTCCCCACTGATTCAAGTTCTCCATCTCTCCCCGACTAACCAACTTCACTGCCACAATCTCACTCACTCTGGTTGGGCTCAGTCTCACTCAGTCTCTGGTTGGGCTCTCTCTCACACATACACACAATGTTTTCAGAAACACCTGAAAGTATACAGCATACCCTATTACCGCTACACTCTTATGTGCGTGTTCCCTAAGAACAAAGACATTCTCTCATGTAGCCATAGTGCAATTACAGCATGATCATGTTAAAGATGAACCTGTTCTTGTCTTCTTCATCCCACCTTCTGCTCCTAAAGCAGACCAAAGCCCTCAACCTGCTCTGCAAGGTGGGCATGACCTAATCCGCCTCTCCTGTCAGATATTTGTTTTGAAAACATTTATTTACTTATTTATTTGAAAGAGACAGAGAGATGGTCTTCACTCCCCAAATGCCCACAACAGCCAGGACTATGCCAGGCCATTCCAGGAGCAAGGAACTCCATTGAGATATCCCACGTGGGTGATACTCGGGCTGTCACGCGCAGCCTACCAGACACACAAACAGGAAGCTGGATCAGAAGCACAGAGTAACCACGATGCAAATGAAGCACTCCAATACAGGATGCAGATGTCCCAGGTGGTGGCTTAACCCACTGCACCACCACACATATGCCTCTCCCCAGTTTTTCCCACTTACCCCATGTTTTCGTCCCAGCCAAACTGGCTCATCTTTGCTGCTTACACAGTTATTCTCCTTCCCCTGCAGGATTTGCCCTGTGCAAGCCTCACCACCACTGGTGCACGTTCACTCTTGGTGACTGCCTTCCTTCTCTTAAATAACCTTCATTTACTGTTCAAGTCTTGGCTTCCTCTTCTGCATATTCAAGTATGCGGACTTAGTATGCTTTCTAAGTTGTCTTATACATCAAATCCTGAACTCCAGGGACAGACTGTATCTCTTGTGTTTGCTCCCGTATCCCCAAATGCTTGAGCAGTATTTGGCACATAGTAGGTCCTCAAATAATATCTGTGCATGTGTGAATGTTCAGTTCTTTCTGAACTAACAAACAATGACTATTTATTTACTCAGCATTCTCCATGAATTGCAAGCTCCCTTATATTTCAGAGATTATCTTTTATTTGATTTTATGAATCTAGTGCTTCACACATGCCCTGATGCATGATAGGTGTTAATGAATATTTACCAACTTAATGAACAAATAAACATGGAGTTAGTGAATGCTTAGTACGTATCCAGGCTTCACTAGGCATAATAATGAGTGATATATTCATGGCTCCTGGAAAATTTGAATGCTGAATTTCCTACATACAATATTTTTTTGAGAATTCAGTCAGCTTAAAAGTAATATTTCTTTTTCTCAGGTTATAATTTTCTTGTTGAAGACTTGAGCCAAAAGCAGTATCAGTTCCATGACTCTGTGGAAATATAAAATGCGAGTTCTACAACTTCAGTACATATATGGATTAACACTAAAGAGAGAATGCCAATTAGAATAGTCTGGTGTTGGGCCAATATTATGGTACAAGCAGATTAAGCCACTGCCTACAACACTGGCATCCTATATAGGTGCTGTTCACTTCCCAGCTGCTCCACTTCTGATCCAACGTCCTGCTAATGTGCCTGGGAAAGCAGTGGAAGATGGAAGAACTGCTTTGGTACCCATCCCCATGGGGGAGATCTAGATGAAACTCCTGGTTCCTGGCTTTGGCACAGCCCAGCCCAGCCCAGACCATTGCAGCCATTTGGGGAGTGAACCAGCAGATGGAAGAGTGCTCTCTCTCTCTTTCTCTCTCTCTCTCTCTGCCTTTCAAATAATAAATAAATCATTTTTTAAATAGTCAGGTATCTTATTTGCAAAAAAAACTAAGGCAAAAAGGATAAATGATTGAAAATCCTTGGTACTTTCATATAAAGTTTTTTAACTGAAGTAATAAATAAATACATTTTTAAAGTTTCATGGAAATTGTATGTTATCAAAAAAGTATGCAGAGATTTACAATTTTATTTTGTAGCAAAACAAACATCTCTTAATTCCACTTTTCCATAAACTTTTAAAAGTACCTTCATACATGTATTGCAGTCCCCAAAGGAAGAAAGAGAACAAAACAACAACAAAATATTATATATACAGAGAGAGATTAAGGAAGCTAAATAAAGCTCAGGCAAAAGAAACTACACCAAGATACATCATAATCAAATTACTGAAAATTGCAAATATTTGGATATAAACAGCTATGCTTCAGAATAACCTATGGGTCAAAGAAGTACTAAGTCAACGACTGAAAATATTTTTAGGATAAATGTAATTGGAACCACAACAGAGCAAAATTCATGGAATGCAGACAAAATAGTACTTAAAAGAAGATTTATAAATAAGTCATGTATTATAATGGAAAAAAAAGATTTCAAATGAATGACCTTAGCTTTCATCTTTAAGAAAAATCTATTTTCTCTTTGTATTTCTGCCATTCAAATAAATAAATAAATAAATCCTTTGAAAAAATATGGGGGTTGTTTCTGTGGCATGGAGGTGAGGCCTCTACCTGCAGTGCCAGAATCCCATACGGGTGCCGGTTTGAGTCCTGGATGTTCCACTTCCAATTCAGCTCTCTGTTAATATTCCTGAGAAAGCAATGGAAGATGGTCCAAATGCTTGGGCTCCTGCTACCACTATGGGAGACCTGGAAGAAGTTCCTGGCTCCTGGCTTGGGCCTAGTGCAGCTCCAGTTGTTGTAGCCATTTGAAGAGTGAACCATCGGATGGAAGATCTTCTTTCTCTCTGTCTCTCTCCCTTTCTCTCACCTCCCACCCAACCTCCTTCCTCTCTTTCTGTATTTCTGCCTTTCAAATAAATAAACATTTTTAAGATCTAGTAAGAGAACAAATAAAACACAAATTAAACAGAACAAAGGAAATAATAAAATCCAGAACAGAAATCAACAAAGTTGTAAATTATACAATAAGAACATAACAAAACCAGAAGCTGATTCTTGAGATTAGTAAAATTGCCAATGTCTAGCCAAAATGATTAAGAAAAAAAGCAAAGATGACACAAATTATCAGTACCAGATATAGAAGAAGAGACATCATTTCAGAGTCCATAAATAGTAAAAGAATAAGGGAATATTAAATACTTTTATATGCCAATAAATCTAACAACTTAAATGAAATCTAGAGGCTTTTTGAAACAGAAATTACTGAAGGTGAACTCAAGAATTAGATTACTGAGTTGCCCTATATCCATTAAAGAAATTAAATTTGTAGGTACCAAATCTTTGCTCTGAGAAAATTACAGACCCAGATAACTTCTTTGGTAAATTCCATATAAGGAAGAGATAACAATTTTACACAAACTCTTCCAGAAAACTGCAGAGAATGAAAGAGTTTTCAATTCATTCTTTGAGGCCACCATTACTCTGATACCAAAATCAAGCATGCTACAAGACTGAAAACAATATCCCTTATGGAAACAAGATGAATTTCCCTTATGAACCTAGATTACAAAAATAGTGAAATTTTAGAGCAAATCCAACAATATATTTAAAAAGTAATAGTATATTATAAACAAGTGAGGTTAGTACAAATTTTGGATTTCAACCAATGCAAGTCACCTTATTAAAGTCTAGAAAAATGAAAACCATCTGGTCAGGTCAACAGAAGCAATCTAGCTGTCATTAAAACTTTTCACAAACTAAAAATAGGAAATCCTACTGTTTGTGACAACACAGATGAACCTGGGGTGCACCATGCTAAATGAAATAAGGCAGACACTCAAATGCTCATGCTGTCCCAATTATTTGTAGAATCTAAAATAGTCAAACTCGTAGAAACAGAAAATATGATGGTGGTTGCAAGAGTTGTAGGGAGGAAGACATGGGAGGTGATGGCTGGTGGGTATAAAATTTCAGTAACACAGCATAAATAAGCTCTGGAAATCTATACAATACACTGTCTATAGTTAACAACACCATGTTGTATGCTTAAAATCACTAAGAAGTAGATGTTTTGTTAAATGTTCTTTCCCTCACTCCAAAAAATACATGGTAAAAAGAATCTAGGGAGTGGAAGGAAACTTCAAGAGGTGAAGGCTATGTTTAAGGCCTGGTGGTAGTAATCACTTCATGAGTTTATGGTATTTATCTCTAAATGCATAGAAATATATAAAGTCAATGTTTCACTTTTTATATGTCAGTCATTCCTCAATCAAGAGGAAGCAAAGGAGGGAGGGAAGGAGGGACTAAGGAATTTTCACAACATGACAAAGGACTTTTATGAAAACCCTATAGGTAACTTCATACTTAATGGTAAAAGACTGAATATGTTCCCCCTAAAATCCAAAACAAAGTAGGAATGTCCACTTAACACTGCTTCCATTCAACACTGCAGTAGAGATACCAGCCAGAACTGTAAAGCAAGAAAAAAATAAAAGACAGCAAATTTGACAAGGGACAGGTGAAATTCTCTTCATTCATTTAATATTTTCTAGGTAGAAAAATATATTTCCAAAAAACTTACTGGTACTGAAGATTGGTTTAGCAAATAGCAAGGTCAGTGTACAAATATCAACTGTATATACCAAAAGCAATCTAAAGTTGAAATTTCAAAATTATCATTTACAATACCATCAAAAATATGCAGTACTTAGGACTAAATCTGACAAAGGATATGTAGGATCTTATCCTGAAAACTACAAAATGGTGCTGAAATAAACTAAAAGCAGCCTAAATGAACTGAACACTAATCCACAGTAGCAGAATGCAGAGCAGTAGGAGACTGAGGTAGAAGCGAGTGAGCGGGAGGAATTACTAAGGGGCAAAAGGAAACTTCCAGAGATAATGCTTCTGCTTATCGGCTTGAGTTTGTGATGCATTCTCAAGTGTAAACATTTGTTAACGCTTATATTTTAAGTAGTGCAGCTCGCTGTATATCAGTTATACTATGGTAGAATTGTTTAAAACAAATGTCACTTCATAATACACCACTAAGTCTGACTGTGGGTAGAAATCAGTAAAGTCACGTGTGGTCCTATTACCAATTGGGTCAGCATGGTCGCTGTTACTGGTAATAAATAAGGTCAGAATCACAAGGTTACTTTTTCTTTTCTGTGTACTTCTTAATCCATTTTAATGTTCACTCTAGTTTCTGATCCTAAAGGAAGTCAGACAATAACAACAGAGATAACTGAAATGAAGTCAAAGGAGTTAAAGAAATCATTTGAACAGGAAATACAGAATCTGCTTTGCTAAGAATGTTGTGTACTGAGTATTATTTAGTCAGAAAAGAATGACTGCTCCCTAAGGACAAGCGAGCTCAGTCTGCACAAAAGTGAAGCATAAAGAAGAAAATCGTGTGAAAGTAGTGGCTTTGAGTGCTGCAATGGATACCACAAAAGTCATTCATTCACACACAAACACGTGGCCCTGACGGAGAGGAGAGGGACGGACAGTCTGAAGGAATCACATGTTGCCCTCCACCTTCCATCTTTATACCCACCAGTTTCCACATTAGCCAAGAATCCCAACCCGAATTCACTGGCTTTTTATTTAGAAATTGTATTTGCCAAGGCAGACCACTCAGCCTCTTGGTCATGATCAACTGGTGAAGGACTCAGGTTACCCCACTGCATTTGTTAGTTGATCTGATTGCATTTCCTGACCTCAATCAATTTCCTGGGATGGAGCAAGAGGGTATAGTGCACAGGTTGCGTGAAATGGACTTGTTTAACTGACACTACCTTCCCACTGGTCAATGGGAGAACGGTGGGGATGCTGGAGATTACAGCCACACTTTCTGGGATTCCTGTTGCATACTACAAAATAAGGGGTCATCCTGTTAAATATAAGAGTGGGAATAAGAGTTGGAAGAGATGTACAATTTGGGACATGCTCAAGCTGACTTGCCCCAAATGGTAGAGTTAGAAACGTACCAGGGGATTCCAATTCAATCCCATCAAGGTGGCATGTACCAATGCCATCTCACTAGTCCAAGGGATCAATTTCAGTTCACAATTGATCATAATGAAAGGACTAAGAGTCAAAGGGATCACATAAACAACTCTAGTGCCTGCTAATACTAACCAATAGAATAAATAAAGGGGAGAGCGATCCAACATGGGAAGTGAGATACACAACAGACTCATAGAATAGCAGATGTCCTAAACAGCACTCTGGCCTCAGAATCAGCCCTAAAGGCATTCGGATCTGGCTGAAAAGCCCATGAGAGTATTTCAGGCATGGAAAGCCAGGACACTCTGGCAAAAAAAAAAAAAAAAAAAAAAAAACTAGATGAAAGATCTCTGTAGATCTCTGTGAGGGAGATCCCAGTGGAAAGAACAGGTCTTCAAAGAAGGAGGTACCTTTCTCTGAAGGGAGGAGAGAACTTCCATTTTGACTATGACCTTGTCTAAATAAGATAAGAGTTAGTGAACTCAAAAGGCTTCCATAGCCTTGGAAACTCATGACTGGAGCATAGGGAGATTACTGATGCCATAGACAGGAGTGTCAATTTGTAAAGTCAACAACAGGAGTCACTGTGCTCTTACTCCTCATGTAGGATCTCTGTCCTTAATGTGCTGTACACTGAGATTTAATGCTATAACGAGTACTCAAACAGTATATTTCACTTTGTGTTTCTATGGGGGTGCAAACTGTTGAAATCTTTACTTAATGTACACTAAACTGATCTTCTGTTAAAAAAAAAAAAAAGAAAGAAAGAAACTATCAATTCCCAACTTGACTCTCACTGGGATTAAACATGACAATAGGTCTGATCTGATTTCATCATCATTTAAAAAAAAATCATCTATTATTTTTCACTTTATGTTTCTGTGTGGGAACAAACTGTTGAAATCCTTACTTAAGGTATAATAAGCTGATCTTCTGTATACTAAGATAATCGAAAATGAATCTTGATGTGAATGGAAGGGGAGAGGGAGTGGGAAAGGGGAGGGTTGTGGGTGGGAGGGACGGTATGGGGGGGAAGCCATTGTAATCCATAAGTCGTACTTTGGAAATTTATATTCATTAAATAAAAGATTAAAAAAATGAAAAAAAAAAAAAAAAAAAAAATAATGCTATAACGAGTACTCAAACAGTATTTTTCACTTTGTGTTTCTATGTGGGTCCAAACTGTTGAAATCTTTACTTAATGTATACTAAACTGATCTTCTGTATATATAGAAAATTGAAAATGAATCTTGATATGAATGGAAAGGGAGAGAGCGCGGGAAAGGGGAGGGTTGCAGGTGGGAGGGAAGTCATTGGAGGGGGGAAGCCAATGTAATCCATAAGCTGTACTTTGTAAATCTATATTCATTAAATAAAAGTTAAAAAAAAAATAAGGAGTCATGTTCAGCAGCACCTATGGCCACCTCCCTAAAACCTCTCTCAAAACTCCCCACTTCAGAGGCCTCAGATATTTTTCCATAGGCACTCTGTCACTGCTTAAAAGCTATGTTTTATTTCACGTGGCTCTTCTTCAAGGCCGCATCCTCTGTGCCATCACATCTGCCAGCAAGTCCTTGCCTCTCTTAGTAGTTACCTCATTTCCAATAAGCCCTGGATCATGACATTCCCTAATTTATCACTAACCCATCTTTGCAACTTCCATTGCTATTTAAAAACCTCACCACAAACCCCCTCCAAAGCTCCCGACTTTCTGAAGAGCCACCTGATGATGACAGAGACAAACTCAACTGGGAAACTCTTAACTCCCACTGCCTCCGGTTCAGCAAGACTTGGAGCCCTTCGATGTGAATGGAGAAGAATCACCAGAGTCATGCATCCCTGCATAAGAAAACAGGAGGGTACTCCCGGCTGTTCACGGAAATGAAGTTTAAAAGTTTAGTTCCTTTTGCTACAAAAAGTTTCAAAATCCATCTATACTAGGTTGGGGTGTTTGAAAAATGTCATGGAAAATGAGTTTTATGAAAAATGTACACATGGATTTCCAGCAATTTTTGCACCAAAATAAACTCACCTTTAAATCAACTTTCTGAGAACCTTTTACAGTACCCTCACACAGAAAAGCTTAGGGAAATAATATATCAAAAGTCTCAACTCCATTGCCTACTGCTCTTTCCTCTTCTAAACCTTACCTATTCCTATTTGCAGATGGAGTGGGCTTTTGCCAAAAATGACATCTGTATAAATGAGCAAGGTCAGAAATCAACCAGCTGTATTTAACTTACCAAGTAGACCCTGGGACTCCCTTGACCAATTGCCTCTCTCTAAAATCACCCAGTCATTTGGAGAAGAGCTGGTTGTTCAGAGAATTTTGGACAATCTATCAGTAGGACCAAGGAATCATGGGACTTGGCAAGACAGAGGAGAGGTTTTTTTTGCTTGTGTACCCTTTTGCAGCCTGAAACTGAACGCATGACAGGAAGCAATGCCTTCTCCCTATCAGTAGGTAGGGAAGGCACAAGCTCAAGGTAGGACTTTCAGAAGACTGGGACTGTCAGATGCTCACGTATGACTGGATACAAGTGCTGCTGCTGCCTGGGACTCCTCCTCATTTCAGGGTCAGAATGGGCAGGAAAGAATCTCTTCATTCACAAGTATCGCTGAGAAGACACCAGATTGGTGACTCTGGCTAGCCCGGTTGGAAAGGGAGAGAGATGAGGCCCAGAGACAGAATTTTTCCTCCTCCCAAGCACAGAGCTTTTGTAGGGTTCTCTAAACCTCCATTTTCATGCAGGCAGTGGTGGGAAACTAAAGTGGAACTCACTGCATTCTTCCCATTCTTGTGGATCTTAAAGAGGAGGGAGGCCAGATAACAGTTCTGTGTCAGTGGCTCCACTGAAAGCAGGAACAGTGGAAGGAGAGAGAGGAACACCCGGTCTCCCCTTGTTCCTCCATTTCCCACCAATATCCAGGGAATGACCGCCGCCCAAACACGTCCCACACTCCCCTGGACTGACACTGGGTGAAGTAGTAAGTAGTGGAGAGCATCTGAGAGCTACAATGAGTAGGAGCAACAAGAAAAGTTGTTGTCCTTGGAGATAAGAGATGTGGCCTAAGCTGGGTCTGAGCTGGTCCAAGACAGCTGTACTTTGATTATGTAACATGAAATGATGTCACTTCTTGGTTGCTAAAGCTTTCAGCCATAACAGCCCATGAGGTTGTATACTGTATGTGCTCTGATTCAGGCTATTTTGATTCAACACAAGACTGCCAAGAAACAAGCGGGAAGCCTTCAGGAGGTGTTTGATATTAAGCAGCCCTGAGCCCTCAGGGAACTATTTAGGGTTCAAGAAACTAAGACATAGTTGGCCAGTTGCCTCCCCTCTGACAGGACTGAAGTGGTGATCTCCAACTGTTGGTAGGCAAAACATCACCTGAACAGTTTGTTTCCCTTTGTTTCAGGCCTGCTCATAAATGCTCATTAAAGTAGACTTAAGTTGTCTGCTTTATAGTAGAAGATGGCCCAAGTCCTTGGGCCTCTTCACCCACGTGGGGGGCCAGGAGGAAACTCCCGGCTCCTGGCTTCAGATCAGCCCAGCTCTGGCCATTGCAACCATCTGGGGAGTGAACCATCGGATCGAAGACCTCTTTCTCTCTCTGCCTCTCCTCTCTCTGTGTAACTCTTTCAAATAAATAAATAAATCTAAAAAAAAAAAAAAAGATGTCTGCTTTATAAAAGACTTAGAAAACTCCAACACCTGCAGCATCTTGATGGTGGCATCTGTTGGTTTTCTTCTCTCGGTTGAGATATTCTTGTTCTTGGTACGACGGGTGATTTTCTATCAGATTCTGGACAACTAGGGTATTGGGAGACTCTAGCTCTCACTGAATTCCTTTGTTTTGGCTGGCCTGTGATGAAACTGAGCTGGCCATGGGGGACGGTCTCTCTCTTCCTCCTGGGAGAGGATGAAGGCCAGACTCCTTAACCCCACATGTATCACCATGTCAGGGAGGTAGGGAGCTTCATTATCAGCACAGGGATCAGGAAGTTCATGCTCCTTGCTTGGAGGCCTCCACTGAACCAGAGGGAAGCATTTTGGGAGTGGTGCTTGACACCAGAGTGCAGAGGGAGACACTCAGGCCCCCTACTGCGCTTCCCTGGACTCCAAGTCAGCATGGAGAGGAAGGAGCGCCACACTGCCTCCAGGTGCAGGGAAGTCTAGGTTCGCCATCTACATACAAGGGGTCTTCAAAAAGGTCATGGAAAGTGTGTATTATGAAAAATAATGTACAGCTGGAATTGTGGCAAAGCAGGCTGAGCCACAGCCTGCAACACAGCCTGCACGTGCCCCAGCTGCTCCACTTCTGATCCAGCTCCCTGCTGATGTGCCTGGGAGAGCAGTGGCGGATGACCCAAGTGCTTGGGACTCTGCACTCACGTGGGAGACCTGAAAGAAGCCCCTGGCTCCTGGCTTCAGCCTGGCCACTGTGGCCATTTGGGGAATGAACCAGTAGAATCAATGGATTGAAGATTCATTCTCTCTCTCTTTCTGTAACTCTTTCAAATAAATATATGAATCTTAAAAAATAAGAAATAACTGCATGGATTTTTAAGTTTTTGTACCATTTTTAGCCACTATTCCTGCCTAGCCCCTAGTTAAGGCCACCTTTTTCTCTCCACCTCTCAGAGGCTTCCTGTTTGTTTTACAGATCACATCCAGGGTTATAGCTGTGCCCAGTGGGAAGGTTGGAGTGAAAAGCATTTGCTCCATTTTTCTAGAAGTGGAAGTCCTACAGGTGGCTTTTTTTAAAATGCACATTTCTGCCCACTACCCATCCAGGAGATTCTGCTTCTTTTATATCAGCATGAAGCTCAGGAAATGACAGAGTAAAACCCAGAAATAGGAAAGATACTACTTAACCCCATCAAGATAGCAAAATGGTACAATATTAAAATGACGTGAAAATGTTTTAAATGATTGTCACATTCCATAACCTTTGATTTGCAGCACATACAGAACCACCACTGATGGTAGTGATGTAACTTGTCCAACATGACATTAATAATAAATAGAATAGGAGGAAGTAGAACCCAGGTTTCCTGATTTCTGGCTCATTCTCAGCCTACCTTATCTCCAGAATTCTGTGAGTACGGTTATTCCAGCCCTCCCAATTTTCCTTCAGTCAGTTGTAATTACCTGGGCAGCTTTAAAAATTGCTCATACCTGAATGCTGCTCCCAAGTGACCCCCTTCCCATCTCCTCTCTAAGCTGTGTCCTAGGCACTGGGACTTTAGTTCATCTTCTTCAGAGACTCTAGTGTGCAGCCCAGGATGAGAACCACTGTTTTTGTGTTTTCATCTATTACAAATAATTAGTTGTAACTATTTAATAGTCCCAATGGCTCCTGCTGATAGCAGTGAAGAGCAACTATAGGTAAAACATTGCCTTTAGCCCCGGCCCCCACACATGCACACCTTTTTACTAAGCCTTTGTCACAAACCTGTGTACATGCTAAACTATCCCTGTAAGACATGTCTGAAAAGCATTTAGGAGAATAAAAAGCTTCAAGAGGGATTAAAAGAGTTACCAAGACAAGGAGTCATAATGAATTGGCCACCAAATTTGCTACCAAATGAGTTTGTGGCTGGCCCTTGGAATCGAGGACCGGGGAGACAGGAACCAGGGCTGGATCAGGCTCTCACTTTCCAATTTTGTTACTATATGGATATTTCCACTGAGATTCCCGGGTTACAAAAACAAGTTACAAAAACAAGAACACCGCTGCCATCAGGAGCGCAATACTGACCCCAAGTGGAATGAAGCCCAAATGGCACTTCAAGAGGCGGCACAGGTTCTGGTAGGAGAGATCACCTGCTGCACAAGGCTACTGAGCTTACCGCTGCCCGAGAGAAAACAGCATGTTGGCTTCTTTATCTGCAATAAGTCCTGATATAGGAGATAGAGGCGGGCCGGTGCTGTGGTATAGCGGGTTAAAGCCGCTGCCTGCAGTGCTGGCATCCCATATGAGCACTGGTTCTAGTCCCAGCTGCTCCACTTCTGATCCAGCTCTCTGCTATGGCCTAGGAAAGCAGTGGAAGATGGCCCAGGTGCTTGGGCCCCTGCACCCCGTGGGAGACACAACTTTGCCTCTCAAAAAAATTAATAAATTAAAAAATAAACGGTCTGGAGTGAGAAACCCAAAGAATTGCATCTGGCACCTCCTAGGGCAGCCCACAAACAAGCGAAGAGTAAGCCTGGTTGGCCGTTTTCAGCACAGAAATCGATGGAGAGCTTCATTTTGTGTCTGGAAGGCAAATTACTGAGAGAAGAAGAGACACAGAGGCCTACCCTCTGCTGGCTGACTCCCCAGTGGCTGTGGTGTTCGGGGCTGGGCCGGGCTGAAGCCAGGAGCCCCACACAGATCTCCCACATGGGTGGCAACAGGAGGCCCGAGGACCCAGCCATCTTCCACTGCTCTCCCAGGCACACCAACAGGGAGCTGGATTGGAAGTGGAGCAGCAGGACCTGGACCAGCCCCCTTATGGGATCCCTGAGTCACAGATGACAGCTCGACTGGCCCTGCCACAGCACTGGGCCCCATTTGTTGACTGTTGAGCTAACTAACAGACACATGTTCCTTGAAGAACACAAAGCAACTCTTCTGGGCCAAGGCCATTACCATTCGCACTCAGCAGATGGGGCTGAGAGGTTGGATTGCTTGCCACAAGTGACACAGTTACAAGCTGACAAACCTGGGATTCGAATCCAGGTGTGCCTAGCTCCAAAGCCTGTGTGATTTTTCTCACCTCAGTTCACATCCTGACTTGCAGTCTCATCCTCAGCTCCTCGAATCTCGGGTTTCCTGGGCAGCCTAAAGACCCCACTCCAAGTTACTGCAGGGTCCTTGTATTTGTTTCTTGGGACTGCTGTAACAAAGTGCTCTAATCTGGGGGCTCAGAATCCTGAAATCACTGTCACTAGAGCATCCCCCCTTTGCAGGCTTTGAGGAGGGGACTTTTCTAGGCTCCTCTCTCGGCTGCTGGGAGCCTCCCGTGGTCTGGGGCTCGTTCACGGCCATCTCCTCTTGCATCTTTTTATACCATCTTCCCTCTGTGTACATCTGTGTGGCCAAACTGCCCCTTTTCATGAGGACATCATTCAAACAGGGCTCCAGCCCACCCCAAAGACCTCATTTTAACTTGACCACCCCTGAAAAGACCCCATTCCCAAATAAGGTCACCTTCTGGGGCACTGAGGGTTAGGACTTCAAAACATCTTTTTGGAGGGACCTAACTGAACCTATAACAAGCCTCTCTGATCACAGATGTTCAGTTTCTACAGTGTGTCCTGGTTGGTTAGACCTCCCTGGAAGACGAATTTTTTTATAATTTTTATTTATATTTATGTGAAAGGGCAGAGACAGAAAGGCACAAGGGGACTTTCCATCTGCTGGTTCATTCCTCAAATGCACACACAGCCAGGCCTGGGCCAAGTTGGAGCCAAGAGCTGGGAACTCAATCTACATCTCCCACTAGGTGGCTGGGCCCATGTGCTTGTGCCATCACCTGCTGTCTCCGAGGCTGCACATTAGCAGGAAGCTGGATTAGAAGCAGAGGCAGGACCTGAACCCAGGTGCTCCTACATGGGGTGAGGGTGTCCCAAGTGGCATCTCGACCACTGTACCAAACACCTGCCCTGGGAAGATGTCTAATCCCACCGACGTCCTGCCCCTTTGAGAGATGCAGCAATTCCCCTTGTCATGTGTGCCCTGACACAAATTATCTCAATATTTCACTCCAAAATACATATGAAGACGTAAAAAACCTTCGATAGTCAAACCAATTTTGTCAGAAGGGATAAAATTGAAGATTTTACTTCTAAAAAAAAAAAAAGTAGAGCATGTACTCCACCCCTCTACACACACACACACATTGGATAACAGGGTTGGCATTTTTTTTTCCAAGGCAGAGTGGACATTGAGAGAGAGAGAAAGGTCTTCCTTTTTCCCTTGGTTCACCTCCTCAATGGCCGCTGCAGCCGGCGCACCGCACTGATCCAAAGCCAGGAGCTTCTCCTGGTCTCCCATGCAGGTTCAGGGCCCAGGCCCACTGCACTCCCAGGCCACAGCAGAGAGCTGGCCTAGAAGAGGGGCAACCAGGACAGAATCCGGTGCCCCGACCGGGACTAGAACTCAGTATGCCGCCGTAGGCGGAGGATTAGCCTATTGAGCCGCAGCGCTGGCCAGCATTATGTTTTAAAAGTCATAAGGTTGGCCGGTGCCGTGGCTCAATAGGCTAATCCTCGCCTTGCGGCACCGGCACACCAGGTTCTAGGCCCAGTTGGGGTGCCGGATTCTGTCCCAGTTGCCCCTCTTCCAGGCCAGTTCTCTGCTGTGGCCCGGGAGTGCAGTGGAGGATGGCCCAAGTGCTTGGGCCCTGCACCCATGGGAGACCAGGAGAAGCACCTGGCTCCTGCCTTCGGATCAGCACAGTGCGCCGGCTGCAGCGCACTGGCTGCGGCGGCCATTGGAGGGTGAACCAATGGCAAAAGGAGGACCTTTCTCTCTGTCTCTCTCTCTCTCTCACTGTCCACTCTGCCTGTCAAAAAATAAATAAATAAATAAAAGTCATAAGGTGAGAAGCCTCGCAAAATGCAATAAAAATTCATAATCATGAATAGCGATTCAGAAAGCATGGGGATGGGAATATTGTAGGGTTGTCCCTGAGTGGGCAGCATGGAGGGTATGCAGCAAAGAGGGCAGGAGCATGAGGTTCTGGTGCAGATCTTGGAGGACTGTGAATGGCAAGCTCTGGGATGTCTCCTCTCCTGACTGTTGGATCATCTTGAAACTCCATTCCGAGAGCTAGACCAGCAATAATCTTGCCTATTATCAACATTTTACACAAAATTTTCTCAACTCTTTAGTTTTTGATATTTCCAATTTGTGTACATTTTATATTCACTTAAAAATAATAGTTGGAGAATATCCACTTGTGATAGATCTGTCATCCATTGTCCTCAGTTTCCTGGGAAATAAGAAATGGAAGATGGCCATGTGGGTGTACATGGGCTGGTGTAACAGCAGTGGTATAAATGGCTTTGCTAGTTATTTTCCATTGTTCCTTGTACTGAACTCAACTTAAATTAACTATGATTTTATTTTCAAATTAGCGTTCTCAAAGGAAAATGTATTAGATTGAGGCCTTTCATTTGGAAAACCATAATATTCTCATTACCATTTCAATGTCCATTTTATTATTAAACGTGATAATATGTGCTCCTGGGCAGTCGCCCTGAATCACGGCCAATAATGAGAGAAGAGCATTCTTCTGGCTTCTAGGCCCAGCTGCTAATCTTGTCTAACCTCAGCACAGTGAGGGCCTATTTCTCTCAGTGCCTGAAGAGTCTTGCAGATGCTGTCAAAGATATCCAGTGTATGGTGCTACTCACAATTGATCCCATTATTTTAATGTGTCTCTGGTGATTTGATCTAAATGGAATGGAGGACTATTGAGCCCTTGTTGCCCCGTGGGCACATGGCCTTCCGGCCACCCACTCTCTGCTTTCCTGCCTGCATGCTTGATCCACGTGGCTCCTGTCCTGCTCTCTGCCTGGTATGGACCCAACTTAGCTTCTAGATCTCGCTCTCTCCCCCAGTTAAAGCCGTCACTTTCCTGTGCCTTCCTCTCACTGAATAAAATCCTTAAAAACTTTAAAAAAAAAAAAAAAGAGTATACTGATCTTTTTTTATTTCAATGAACAGATTTATTCAGGAAAAGAGATTTGGTTTAGGTGCCTATGGGGAGTCTACTAGGATCTGAATGTCTTGCAAGGATCATATGTTGGGATCTTAAGCCACAGTGCAGCAGCCTGGGGAAGTGGGGACTTGGAGGAAGTGTTTATGTCATGGAAGCTCTGTCCTCACGGCGGATCACTGCTCTGTTAAGAGGACTTCATAAAGGGAACTGGGCTCTTTTTCTGCTCTTCTACCTTGCACTCGGTGAGGACACAGCAGGAAGGCCCTCACCAGAAGCTAGTGCCTTAATCTTGGACCTCTCAGACTCCAGACTGTGAAAAATAAATTCCCATTCTTTGTGAATTACTCAGTCTCTGTTATTGTTATAGCAGTCCCATGGACTAAGACTGAGTAAGGGAACACCTAGAAGATAATAAATGACCAAGGTGAATCCTAGGACCGACTGTCCCTCTCCTGGGTCACCTGATGCTGTCTCTCCTGGTGTCCTTGCTTCCTTCTACAAATGTGCTCCATCTCTTCTCTCTCCCCTCTAATCTTTGCTACTCCTGGAATTTCAACTTCTTTGCCTTTTTTTTTTTTTTTTTTTTTTTTTTTACAGGCAGAGTGGACAGGGAGAGAGAGAGACAGAGAGAAAGGTCTTCCTTTGCCGTTGGTTCAACCTCCAATGGCCGCCGCGGCCAGCGCACTACAGCCAGCGCACTGCACTGATCCGAAGGCAGGAGCCAGGCGCTTCTCCTGGTCTCCCATGGGGTGCAGGGCCCAAGCACTTGGGCCATCCTCCACTGCACTCCCTGGCCACAGCAGAGAGCTGGCCTGGAAGAGGGATAACCGGGACAGAATCTGGTGCCCCGACCGGGACTACAACCCGGTGTGCCGGCGCCACAAGGCGGAGGATTAGCATACTGAGCCACGGCGCCGGCCTTCTTTGCCTCTTAATCTTACTCAGAGCCCACACTGGCCACAAGCGTTTCCAGAATCCTCTTAAATGTACAACTCCTGCTATTAAAGTTCTACCATCTTGTCTTCTAGGTAGAAATTTATTTTAATCTGAAGTTCTTTTTAAATATTTTATTTATTTATTTGAAAGAGAGAGAGAGAGAGAGAATCTTCCATCTGCTGGTTCACTCCCCAAATGGCTACAATGGCCAGGCTGAAGCCAGGAACCAGGAGCTTCTTCTGGGTCTCCCACATGGGTGCATGGGCCCAAGTACTTAGGCCATCTCCCACTGCTTCTACAGGAGCATTAGCAGGGAGCTACACTGGAAGTGGAGCAGCTGGGATTTGAACCAGCACACATATGAGATGCCAGCACTGCAGGGGGAGACTTAACCTTCTATGCCACAGCACCAGCCACTAAGTAGAAATTCTAGAGAGAGAATATGATTAGCTCATCTCGTTGTATTGTACTAAGTGAGTGAACTCCAGGCTGGGGTTACATCCAGATTTCTGCAGTTAGTAATCAGTTCTGCGCTCACAGTGAACATTCAGAAGGAATGTTAACCTGGAGCCTGGGGCAGGATCCTCTAACTCCCTTAAGTTGTCAGGAATTAACTCTTTAACTGCTGGATTATGAGCAGCTGAGGGGAAATAGAAGTTCAGACATCCAGGTCAGTGGGAGGACACCAGGCAGATTTGGGGCAACCATGATTTTTAATGGATCCAGAAGTATTTCAATATTTTAATAACCAATATGGCCATTGTGGAGGATCTCACTGAAAGTTGAATTAGGGATGAGGAGAGCCAGGGACTTGACAGATTTAATATGGCCACCTTAGGAGGTGGTCTGGGTATGACGAGCACTAAAGGTTCAACTCGTTTACTATGGATGTATTTGAAAGAGCTTTGAACCTGGATGGCAGAAAAGATTTAACTGTTCAACCCCAAGGGGAATTAGTCAGTCATTCATTGTTTTCATGTGACTGGTGAAGACGGGCTCCCCGAAGTAGCAGAGCTGGCTTTGCGCATACCTGACCATGGAACTTTGGGCCCACCATCTCAGGTTTCATGACTTTGAAGTCTCTGTGATCCTTGTCCACCTCAGACTCCTCTCCTGTTCGGGGAGCTGATTTTAAGATTGTTGAGCACAAGTACAGGGAGTTCCAGCAGCAGGAGGGTCAAGAAAGACAGGAAACTAAGCTCATGAGAAGAAATTCAGCACAACAATGAAGAAAACAGGCTCAAGGATCAAATCCTGAGTTAATCACTTATAGTTTGTGTAACTTAGACAAATTACACGACATCTCTCCATTTTCATGGTTTCATCTATAAAACTGAAATAATGATAAGAACTCACCGTGTTGTTATAAAGAATAAGAAATCTATGTGAAGTGATTAGATCAGTACCTAGCACACAGCAAGCTCTTGATAAATTGTAGCCAACGTGACCATTAGAAACCATACTAGGAAATTTCCATTCATGATATTCTTTAAATTTTTTAATAACCATATTAGATAAGTGCTATTATTTTTATATTATTGATGAGAAAAGCTGAAGCTGAGAGATATTGTAATTCATCCAAGTAAAAGTCCAGTCAGGAGCCAGTGCTGTAGCACAGTGGGTTAAAGCCCTGGTCTGCAGCACCAGAATCCTACCTGGGTACCGGTTTGAGTCTTGGCTGCTTCACTTCCAATCCAGCTCCCTGCTAACCCACCTGAGAAATCAGTGGAGGATGGCCCAAGTGCTTGGGCCCCTGTCCCCATGTGGGAGACCTGGAAGAAACTCTAAGCTCCTGGTTGCAGCCATCTGGGGAGTGAACCAGTAGATGGAAGACCTCTCGGTGTCTCTACCTCTCTCTGTAACTCTTTGAAACAAATAAAATAAATCTTAAAAAAAAAAAAAGAAAAGAAAAGAAAAGAAAAGAAAAGAAAAAGAAAAAGGATGGTCAACTTTGGGCTTAGCAGGCCACACAGTCTGTCATAAGTACTCAACTCTGCCATTATAGCTGAAAATATCCATAGATAATAGTAAATGAAAGGAAAGTGCTGTGTTTTGATAAAATTTCATTTACAAAATAGGCTGGCTGGCCCTTGGCAATTGGTCATCATCTGCCAGACCTTGGCCTAAGGTCATACAGAAAACAACTGGCAGTCAGAATTTAAACTCAATAGAATCATTTCTACTCCTTACAGAAGAGATTTTCTAACTTTTCTTTTAGTCATGGAAACATTATTTTGCAATAAAATTTTATGAAGACCCCTAGGAGCCAGAAACAATCTCCTCTTAACCATCCCAATCACTGACCGTGAATAAGAGTGTGTGGATTGGTCCAGAATGCCGAAGTGGAGGTTCCTACTTCCATAACCCTATGTTCAGATGGCCTGGGGTGGTGCCAAGTGGCAGTGTGTTGTGTACAAGTTACCCGGACGACCCTGACCCAGGGGATCCATGGACTACTCTTGGATAAACACAGATATAGGATACAGTAATAAATGTAAAAGAGTTTCATCATAAAGCCTGGTTTTGTGGATGACAAGGGCACAAAACAAAAGCATTGAGATACATAATCGGAGCTTCACTGACTTTGCAGTTTTGCTTTGGATTTAGGACAAGGCTTAATCTATTTTCGTATAATCAGCTTTTTCATGTAAAAGCTTGTGAGTTGCTTTGAAAAGCAATAAGCCTCACGTATCTATGCCACAGATTTCCTTGGCACCTGATCATATTAAGGTGAGGTGCCTACAGGACCTTTTCTTAATCCTGCTGTGAATCTAATGGAAAGCTACAATAGAAGATGACACTGGGTCAGAAGACTGGTGATAGGAAATTATTCCAATAGCTAACTTTTGAAAAGAACTTCCAAGAGCTCTGACACATCTCCAGCAAGTGAAAACAAAACTGAGTCTTATGACGGGCATATCAAGTGAATGTCTGCCCCAAGCAGCCAGGGACAGCTTAGCACAAAGAGGTGACTCAAACAGGGCACCAGACAGATGCCTAAGAAGTTTGGACAGGTATCCAGTTCCATTTATAAAAGAATACTGTTAGCTGAGCAAAGCAGAGGCATTAAATTTTTAATATCATTGTAAGTGCTAGAATGTCCTCATAAAACTTGAAGATCGGTGCTCTCTGGGCCCACAGAGAACAGGCTGTTCCGTTCTGGGCTATAAACTTGCCTCTGAGGAGCACAGTTAAGAAGGGTCCATCTTGCTTTTGGATGATCTTTCTCTTCCTTGCCTTTCAGGACAGATTTTTCAACAACACTGGATGTCTCATACCTGGCTTGTCTCTCTGGCAGCTGGAGCTGCTGAAGACAGACCCTCTAAATAACCACTTCACCGAGAGCTAAAAGCTCAAAACAGCCTGGGACCCATGCTTGTGACTGTCTCCACAAATTTCCTTCTGAGCTGGAAAAGTTTCTGCCCATTTCTGGCCAGACTTCAAGGAGCACAGCTCCACAAACACTTTGTCAAAAAGGCTCTTGCCTCTTGTGAAAAACAGACAATCTGACCCCCTTTACAGCTGCTTCCAGAAATAAAATGGGCAGTCTACTGACCTGGAGGTTGGAATATTACAATAACACCAGCAGCTACAATAAATCAGAGGGCTCCCGTTGGTCAGGCTGCTTACTAAGTATTTTATTTAAACTCACCACAGCCTTAGAGGTGGCCTTATGTAGATTCTCATTACCCAAAGCCTGGTCTGTGAATTAGCAACATAGGCCTCACAGGGGAGCTTGTCAGAGCTGCAGATTCTTGGGCCCCACCTGGATCTACCAAACCAGATTGAGGTCTTTAAAGGGCTTCCCGGCTGGCGCTGTGGCTCACTAGGCTAATCCTCTGCCTTGCGGTGCCGGCACACTGGGTTCTAGTCCCGGTCGGGGCACCAGATTCTGTCCCGGTTGCCCCTCTTCCAGGCCAGCTCTCTGCTGTGGCCAGGGAGTGCAGTGGAGGATGGCCCAAGTCCTTGGGCCCTGCACCCCATGGAAGACCAGGAGAAGTACCTGGCTCCTGCCATCGGATCAGCGCGGTGCACTGGCCACAGCGCACCGGCCACGGCGGCCATTGAAGGGTGAACCAACGGCAAAAGGAAGACCTTTCTCTCTGTCTCTCTCTCTCTCTCCCTGTCCACTATGCCTGTCAAAAGGGGGGGGAGGGGCTTCCCAGCTGATTTTTGCACACATGACAGTCAGGGAAGCAGGGCTGCAGCTCCCAACCCAGCAGCCCAGGCACCTACTTCCTTGGCATTGGTTTTCTTGCCTGACAGAAGGAGGGAACTACTAATAGTTGCTGCTGCTTGCTGAGCACATGGTCACATCTGAGTTACACTAAACCCTCATGAAAGCCCTCAAGACTAGTAACCAAATCCTTCTCTAACAAAGCAGGAAGCCAAGGCCACAAGAAGTACGACAGCTTCCCATTTGCCATGTTAGTAAGCAGCCGAGTCATGATGGGAAGCCGCCGGTGTGACTGAAAGATAGCACTTGCTCCTCTCTCAGATGGTCGTCAGCACCCGGTCGGACCCAGCTGCTTACCCTGGAGATCAACTCACCGACCCCCATCCTTCCATTTGTCCACCCTGGGGGGCCCCCGGCTCTGCAGACCTCAGCCCAGCAGCTTGCCACCTCACATTTCCCTGCAACCAGCTCGCCAAGGAGTGTTGGGCACCAACACCTGTTCCTCTGTAGGCCGAGGCCCGGCCTCCCTCAGAACGCTCCCTAGGAATAGCACTCACCTTCCCTATCCCTTTTTAAAGCCTAGGGTTCTCACTGAGTAGCTTCTCATTAATACAGACAGTCATGTGGGGGAAAGATTCTAACCCACTGGACTCCCTGTCACACTTCTTCTAGCTCAACCTTCCAATTTACAGTGGGGCAACTTGAGGTTCTGGAAGCAAAAGTCCATTTTCTTTCTCCTCATGGTTGGAAGATCCTCATGATAAAGTCTTGAAGATAAGACAGTGTGGAAGGGGAAGAAAAAGACAGAAAGAATAATGGAAGGGAAGAGAGAAGCAATGCAGGAAGAATTTTGAATTTGTTTTCACCAATTCAGAAGTAGTGGAGCTAAAATCTCTCTGTAGTCATAGAACTAGCTGTCATTCATTGCAAATATGCTATGCACTAGACACTGGTCAGCATCCTCCTGCTGTGATGTAACCCTTACCACTCTATGGATGGGATACTACTATCAGCCCCGGAGAGGAAAGTGAGACCTCCTGGTTGAATAACAGTGAGTCAGTGACGGAACTGAGACTCCAACCCTGATTTGCAGCTCTCGCTTTTCACCATGCACTACAGGAACTGGGAGCTCTCTCTCCCTTCAATACAAATGTCCACAGGTGCCCAGGAACGTCAGCTTCAACGTGACCATGCTGGCCCCAAAACTCAGATTCAGCAGAGAGGCTGTAGATGGAAGAGACTTAATCAGGGCTACTTGACTGAGAAGGCAACATCCCCCTTGTCTTGCTGCTCTGGATGCTATGGCAACAGATGATGTGCACTGCTTGTCTCCTGCCCTTCTCCCTCCACTAGCTGGTTTCTCCTCATGTAGGCAGCCTCAGTCTGTCTGTCTGTCTGTCTGTCTCTCTCTCTCTCTCTGTTTCTCTCCTCCCCATCATTCAATGTATTGCTACATTAGTTTCAAATCTGGCAAAGGAAATACATGAACTTTTAATAACATGTCTTTAATGATTTGCAGAAATCAGAACCTGCTAGTTCCCTTCTTGCATTATCCTTGAGGATCAGGGAGCGATGGGGGAAAGTGGCAAATTAAACCTGGCATCCTTCTGCAGCTGGGAGGAAAAATGGAATTTGGAAGTGAGAAGACAATTTTAAAAATCTCTCTAGTCTTAAATGATCTGCTGGAAGCAATGGTGGTAAACAGCAACTGTTAGCAGACTACTGGCACCACCCATGATTCTCAAGTTGTACCACCCAACACCAAAGCAAGGAAAGAAATTACTTGGGATTTCTTTGGGAAGTATTCCTCCTGATCATAGCCCTTCTTGCCAACGTGGGGAGCAATTTAGGTTTATTAATTCAGAGTCTAATCACAACAAAGCCTTAAGAATCAATCTGATTTTTAGTCAACATCATTATCATCACCATCAACAAATGTTTAGTGAGCATCCAGGACGCTAGAGGCAAGGAATACAAAGAAGCCTGAACCCTTCCTCCCATCCTGAAGGAGATTCAGTTCAGAGAAAAGGAGAAATGCATATTTGAATCAAGATAGGAGATGTCACAGGAGAAAGGCTGGACAGGGAAAGCCCAGAGGAGGAGGCAACATGAGCAAAGGCACGGAGGTCAGAAAGCAGAGGCGACCTCTGAAGGTAGAGGGCTCACATGTCTGGCACAAAGGGCATGCCAAGGTTGGCTGAGAGAAGCCGGGAGGAGGGCATGTTTAGGAAGGGAGCCTGTTGAGAAGCTGCTACTCTGGTACTAGGGGATCATCGAAGGTTCTGGAGTGGGACAGTGGTTTATGCAGAATGCGTTTAGGAAGATCTCCAATGAGCTGGTGCAGCAAGAGGCTGAAGAAAGACCTGTTGAGAAATGCTCCCCAGGTTAGGTAAGGCAGACGCAGACTCTGGGACTGTGGAAACATCAACTAATGGACCACTAAGAACACCAACAAAGTGGAAAAGATGCCCACAATTCCCTTCCATGTGCCTCAAGAATTATCTGCAATTTCCCATTTATTTTTCTACCCACAACAATAAAATGACAAAGACTAGGTTGAAACACTTCATGTTTCCCTTAATGATCTTAAGGTCTCAAATAAAATTCCTTTAATTTTACTTCCCTCATTTGATGTATTTTTAAGCATTTATGTGTTTTACCATATTTGAACAGAAGCCTCATTTTAAACAATGCTGTTTTAATACGACATCTTCCTCTAGGAGGCTGTGTGAAGGTTGTTTACTAAGTTGATAATATCAATCAAGGGTGCAGTGTTCCTCTAAAGAGAGACATTGGCTAATGTGAAAGCAATCACAGGTACCTGGGTGTGGTTTGCTGCCCTCAGCTCTACCTTTTTAATTAACATTGGAAGAACAGTGGCCCCTGTGGGCCACCGTCCTCAAAAGGATGGCAAAGACACAGCCATGTAGGTTGGACATACCTGGGTTCTGAATGGGTTGTGTTTTGGAAATGCATGAATTTACCACTGGAGACTGAGGTTAAGCTTTCTCGCAGAGGACAAAACCATTCCATAGCACAAGCAGTGTGCCCTTGTTCTGCCACAGGTACTGTTCTAAGTCTTTAACATGGATTCTCCCATTTTTTCCCTCACAGCAAATTCTATAAAGTTGATGGGATTGTTCCTCCTGATTTCTTGAGGAGAAATGGGGCCAGCGTGTGGGTAACGTGTGAGAAATTGTCAGCTAAGAGGCAATACTTGTGGCCCCATGGTTTTCACCAGCAAGTGATGGGTCCCACATATCTATCAAGTATGCAGAGTCTCAGCAGGCCTGAAACTAGGTTTAGGTGCAAAAATGAAGGGGCTGCCAAAAAGACAACTCAAGTAGCCACCCCAAGCAGCCTATTTCATCCATAGCAAAGCTTACCTATCCTATCCTATCCTATCCTATCCTATCCTATCCTATCCTATCCTATCCATTCTTCATACTTAAGGCTGAGCCATGCATTGTATCCATCTTGCTAAACCTGTCCATGGTTCTCACACAACTTCCTGAAGGTCCTTGTTAAAATTCAGATTTCCGGGTCTCAAAAGCACTGGCAATAAAACCAAAAATAGACAAACCAGACCCTAGCAAGCTAAGAAGCTTCTGCACAGCAAACACCACAAGAACAAGGCTATAGAAATATATGCAAATTTTTCATGTGCTTGAGCATAAGCATGAATACACAACGCTGATCCTAAAGGTTGATGAGCTTATTGCAATTGCAAGAATTGTAGCTCTGGTAAATTACAATTAAAAAAATCAACCCTAGGGTTTATAATTATAAAATCAGGAAATGATTATAGTGTAGAATATCCATAAATGGAAGTCAATGTCACAAGCACATTGTCAGCCTTCACGTTTGTATAATGGCATGTCCCTCGGGATGGCAGGATAATCACCCTGGGATATTCTTGGACTAGTGTCACCCAGCACCAAAAGAAAAAAAAAAGGCTATATGCATAATGGACTAAATTTCCATTTGTCACATACATGTTTTGATTTCTGAAATATAGATGATACAGAAGAAAATGCAAGAAACTTGCCTTCAGGAGAAGCCCAGATAAATTTTCCATCAGAATAAACTAGGTATAGATTTGAAAGAATTTCTGATAATTAGGTTTCACCTGCAAGCTTGTCATGTGAAAGCATGGACTCTGAGAATAGAGCAAATGAAAAAACTTCAGTAATTATGACATTGTTTCTAAATTGAGTAATTCAGGACCTGATAATTCATTAGATACTATAAAATTTTACTTATGCCCACTATAATACTGGAAGATGAAAATCAGGATCAAATTTAGCATGTTTTTACTCTAATTTATGCCATTGATTCTCAACAAACATCATCAAATGATTAATCAGATAGTTTTTCTTTCTCCCCTTATATTTGAAATATAATTGCTGGTTTTATTTTTTACATTTGAATCCACTATAAGGAAGAAAAAGAACTTGTTAGCGACTTGTGTAATTGCCAAAGATCCTGTAAGTACTAGATTCCCTTCCTTCCTGAAAAATTGCTGTCACGAAGACTTTTAGGGCTGGAATATCTAGAGTCTATTGTCTGTCATCTGCAAGCTGCTTAGAGCAGTCAGTGCTTGATAATACTTAAGGACATAGGACGTACAATCAAATGTCTCAGCCCAGCTACAGTGGAACCGTGGACACGTTACTTAAATTCTAAAGCCCAACTCACAGAGACTAAGTGAAATAAAGTGTGTCAAGTTTGGGATATGGGAAGGAAAAAAATCAGTGTTAATTTTTCATGTTTCTCTTTTCATCTACTTGAAAGGCAAGGGAAGAGAAAGGGAGAAAGAGATGACAGAGACAGAGACAGAGGCAGAGACATAGATAGAGATAGAGAGATGGGGGAGAATGAATATGAATATGAATCTTCATCCCCAAAAGCAAGGAGCCCAGAACTCCATCTGAGTCTCCAACAAGATGGCAGGGGCCCAAGCACTGGAGCCATCATTTGCTGCCTCCCAGAAAACATTAGCAGGAAGTTGGCTGGGAAGGAGAGTACTCAAGACGCAAACTGACACTCCAGCATGGTACACAGGTGTCCCAAGCAGAGGCTTAACCCTCTGTGCCACAATGCCTGCCACCTTGTGTTTAAACTGGCAATAGGGAGTAGTATTCAAGAAAGTCCCGAACGATGTAGCCTACCATTATGACCTTCCTGTAATTTCTTCAGCTCTTAGAACGTGCTCATTTCCATTCTTGTGCTTGGGCTTTCATTTATTCAGCAATTATCTATTGAACAATTGGTCTCACTACATGTTAGGGCAAGTGCTAAAGACCTAGAAATAAGATAAATCAGTTCTATGCCCTTTTGGTTTTACTGGCCTACTAGAGTTGAGATGATATAATGTGATACTTGCTTTGATGTGAGATATTTAGGCTATAATTGGATCGCTTTACTAATAGGTTAGACACCAACCCCAGACATGAGGGGTCATGGAAGAGTTTATCTAAATTGCAAGTAAAGGGGGTAGCAGGAGTAACTAAGAGAAAGGAGAAAAAGAATGTAAGGAAGAGAAATTAAATGAGCAAAAGCCCACAGATGAAAGATGACAACGCAGCATTCACAATGATGACCATACAAGGAGGACATGTGGGTGGTTCTGCAGACAATGCAGGGCCCAATAGTAAAGACCCCTACTGCTATTCCCAGCCTGGTAACTGCACACCTGCCTCCCACACTACCTAATGATTTCCATAGGCACTGCCATGTTTTCATCAGACCCAGCTCACTATCTACAGCTGATCAGTTGAGAAGACACCCCACCAAAGCTGAGTCAAAGACCTCCTTCCCTAGAATGGTCGGTCTTTGAGACAACCAAAGTAATGTTATTCTTTCTCTTCCAGCTGGAGCAGAGAGATATAAACTCAGGAACTACCAGGAAATGTTTTATGTCAATAGGAAGAAGCCAATCTACAGCAAGAGCAAAGGTGAAAACTTAGAATCTGAGAGAGGAGGTCAAAATCAAATCCTGATTGTGTTTTGGTCTCTGTTTCCATTTACAACTTCTTCAAGTTCAGTGGCCGCTCTGTCACCCACATGGCTTGCTCTTTCCAAGAGTAGTACCTCACTATCCTTCCAAGTAATCCCTCCTTTTGCTTAATCCAGCTTAATTGGGTTTTCATCAGCAATCAAAAGAGGTCTTTTTTAAAAATATCAATTTGAGAATGGTTAAAACATGATTGGGATACCCTCATCCTGTGTGGGAATCCTAAGTGTGAGTCCTAATTCTGCTCCCAATTCTAGCTTCCTACTAATACATACCCTGGAAGGCAACAGGTGACAGTTTAAGTACTTAGGTTCCTGCCACCCATGTGAGAGACCTGGATTGAGTTCCTAACTCCCAGTTTTGGGGAGTGAATCTGCAGATGTCATAGCCCAGTTTGTCTCACCCTGTAAAATAGTGATATATGGAAAAATAACTTAGTACAACTCTGAGATGTAGCTACCAAAAAATTAGTCAATTCTCAAGCTCTAATAATAGAAATTAAAATACATAGGCTGGGGCTGGCGCTGTGGTGTAGAGGGTAAAGCCACTGCCTGCAGTGCCGGCATCCCATATGGGCACCAGTTTGAATCCCAGCTGCTCCACCTCCAATTCAGCTCTGTGTTATAGCCTAGGAAAGCAGTAGAAGATGGTCCAAGTGCTTGGGCCCCTGCACCCACATGGGAGACCCAGAGGAAGCTCCTGGCTTCAGATCAGCTCAGCTCCAACCACTGCAGCCATCTGGGGAGTGAACCAGCAGATGGAAGACCTTTCTCTCTCTCTCTCTCTCCTCTCCCTCTCACTAACTCTACCTCTCAAATAAATAAATAAAATCTTAAAAAAAAAAAAAAAAAAAACAGGGGACGTTGGCAGGAATTACAGTGGTGAGGAGTCTTAAACTGACACCTGGTAAGAAGAAAAGGCTTAGTTTAGTGTGGCCATCAGAGTGAATCTTGCATATAAATAGAATTTTAATTTAAAAGAAAGATTACATTTTTCTTTTCTTAAAAAATGTATTTGTTTATTTGAAAGGCAGAGTTACAGAGAGAGAAAGAGGGAGATACAGAGAGGGGAAGAGTCATCTTCCATCTGCTGGTTCACTCCCCAGATGGCTGCAACAGCCGGGGTTCGGAAGATCCATAGCCAGGAGCTTCTTCCAGGTCTCCAACATGGGTGCAGGGGCCCAAGCACTTGCGCCATCTTCCACTGCTTTTCCAGGTGTATTAGCAGGCAGCGGATCAGAAGCGGAGCGGCAGAGACTCAAACTGGTGCCCCTGTGGGATGCTGGCACTGCAGGCAGCAGCTTTACCCATACCACAGCACCAGCCCCTGAACGCTTAGATTTTTCTTTTACTGTCCTTCTGAAGACTGACCAAGGGCCAATGTTCTAGTTAGAGAAGTATATTTAGATAGGGCAGATTTTCCCAACAGCTCAAGCTCCTGAACCTAAAATGGGTTGTCCAAGCACTATGTGAGTCATTTCTTATAATACCTTATTTAATATTCTAACCCTAGGAGGTAGGTGTTCCTGTCCACATATTGCAGATGAGAAAAGTGAGTGTCAAAGAGATGATGCAATTTACTCAAAAATCTACAGCAAGTAAGTGTTGATATTGAACTTGAAATCAGGCCTCTCAATCTACAGTCTTTCCATCAACCGCTTTGAAAGAAAACTGAACAATTTTTAAAATTTTGAGAGCCCACAATCCTAAAATGTGGAGAATTTCACTTTTGACTTCCTGACAGACTCACGGATATAATCATTCAATTCTGATCTTTCATTCTTCGACCTATAAATACAGAAGAGATGAAGTAATTGGAAAATCGGCTTTTTGTTGACATGCATGTTCCCTCCTGCCGTGTGTGTGTGTGTGTGTGTGTGTGTGTAGCTTTTGTGAAGATCACTTTGGATACTGAGCATGTTTGATACCTCCAGTACTTAATTCTCTCAGCATTCTGCATGAGAATATACCCGAAAGCAAGTTACAGGGCTGTTAGATGTCAAATACCCCTGACAATGACAATTCAGTAACAGCAAATTGGATATCTATGAAATTAACAGGAGAACATTACTGTCAGGCTATGAGGCATTGGGGTTCACTCTTCCAACAAGAAGTTGCTAGTTCCTTGTGTCTTTTGTGGGGGTGGGCACAAGACATGTATAATTCTACTGTGCTTCTGCCTATTGCTGGAGAACTGTCAGCCTCATTTCAAGGGTACATTGTCACAAGGAGTCTAATTCATGCTGAGAGCTGAAAATTATAACCTTTCAGTAGTGCATTTGTCTTCATTTCCCAATTTATTTGCAGCATTTTCAGACTGCGAGGCATTTTTACAGAATACATATATTACTATAGTAACATAAACGTCACATTTCATTCTAAAGCAAAGATGGATGATAGATAGCCTGCCATTCTCTATTCCCCCAGAGAAAACAGATTGTGGAGTATGGGTTTACCAATAGAATTTGAGATAGCAATTGAAGTGAGATAGAGGGTAGTTTAGTGAGTATAAGAATACTAAATGAGAATCAAGAGATAAAGTAATATTCCTAAAATTCATGGTGTGATCTTGAACATGTTAATTTTTTACTATTCACCTTCCTTGTGATAAAGTGAGGAGGATATTCAAAGCTTATCTGTCTCTTGGGGATGTGCTGATGCTGTAGGAGATGAGACCAGAGACAAGGCAATCAGCAGAGATGCCCCAGGCATCTGCCTCTTACCACGCTTTAACTCACTCAGCACGGTAACAAATTTCTCTTCTGTATGTGTCCAGCTCTTGTGCCCTGAGTTATATTGTAATATGTTTCCCAGTGATCATATATGTTGCTTTTAGAATGAGTTGAAGTCTATTTATTTGAAAGGGGACACACAGAGAGACAGAGAGATCGCTCAACCACTAGTTTGCTCCCCAGATGCCTGCCACAACTGGGACAGAGCTAGGCCAAAACCAGGAGCCCAGAACTCTGCCCAGGTCTCTCACATAGGTGGCAGGGTTCCAGGTACTTGAGCTATCCTAACCTTGCTGCCTCCTAGGGTGTGCATTAGAGTGTGAAGATGGAATCAGAAGTCCGGATATGGGACATGGGGTCTTAAGTAATGTCTTTATCTGTGCTAAATGTGTGCCTCAATAATGATTTTTATTCATGAGCCAATACTCTGCTCCGCATACAGGTTCATGAAGAAACAGCTGTAGGTCCTTTCCAGGTGAAGTTAGTGAAATTGCATGTGTGTGTGCGTGTGTGTGTGTGTGTATCTATAGCTACTTATATCTGCAGGATATCTGCTGCTTTCCCAGGCACATTAGCAGGGAGATTGGATTCTAGTCTAGAAACTAGTGCAGAGTTGGAGGGTTTATCCATCAGCTCCTCGCAGTCATTGATTGAAGGTTGTTTTGGGAGCAGTAATTCCCTGGCACTTTCCTGTGGTCAGAGAAAACCCTTAGAGCAAGAGTTGCAGGTATTGGCCAGTGGGAATTTGGGGTAGGCATGCAGGCAAATGGTAAGTACCGAAGGATTATGGGGTGGGGACACCCATCACATTGTTGACAGATTAGTTTGGAACTATTTGGGCATAAATTACTCACATATATCAGAGTTCAGTGGATTTCTGCATTAGCTAGGTACAGAATTTTTTTTCCCTTTAATCCTAGTTTGTAAACTGAGTGTGGCTAGTATTTTTTCCCTTTCAAATTAAGACTTAAAGTTCATTAATAAAAATCATATTCCAAGTAACTTGACTTCTTGTCTCAGGATTTGTTGTGTGAAGGTGCAACTTGATAGGATTGATGTCCTTTCATAGCATTACTAAGGGCAAGTTATGTACTGGGTAACATCTCTTCTGTAAATCAGCTTAAAAAATCTGTTCTTCTCCCAGCCAAAGGCCCATTATTACTATACCCTCTTAGAGAACCAAAAACAATGAGTGTTTTTACCATTTGACCTCCATGTTTTCCTTAATGGCCATGATAGGGAGGTGGGGAACAACTGTGGAAATTGAAAAGTCTTCTGTTCCAGGCCAGCTCTCTGCTGTGGCCAGGGAGTGCAGTGGAGGATGGCCCACGTCCTTGGGCCCTGCACCCCATGGGAGACCAGGAGAAGTACCTGGCTCCTGCCATCGGATCAGCATGGTGCGCCGGCCACAGCGCGCCAGCCGCGGCGGCCATTGGAGGGTGAACCAACGGCAAAGGAAGACCTTTCTCTCTGTCTCTCTCACTATCCACTCTGCCTGTCAAAAAAAAGAAAGAAAGAAAGAAAGAAAGAAAGAAAGAAAGAAAGAAAGAAAGAAAGAAAGAAAGAAAGAAAGAAAGTCTTCTGTTTAAGTGGGACTTATCTGAGAGTGATTGCATACATAAGGAAAAGGTTAGGATCACAGTAAACAGCATTTACTGAGAACATCTCTAAGCCAGATTCTCTCTAATGTGCTTTCCATATGTCATTTCATTTTATTCTTAAGGAAAATTTATGAAATAGTTAGCACTGTTATCCCCATTTCAAATGAGAAAAGGGAAGCATGAACAATTCATAGAACTGGAAAGAGTCAATGTGGGGCATAGCTGCTTTGGGGTCCATGCATGGACTCTCCCATACACTACACAGATTCCTTGTAATAAAATAAAACAACCATTGCACATGAAGCAGTCTAGGCTTGTAGCATGCATCAGTTAGTATAATCACCAAAACCAGAAACATTACAAAGCCTCAGAAAGAGCATCACTTGAACAAAGAGGAAACTATATTAATAAATTCAATTTTAATTATTATGACTCCAGACATCACCTGATTTCAAAGCTGCCGATAAAGCAAAGAAGCTGGGTCTGGCGCTGTGGCGTGGTAGGCTAAGCTTCCACCTGCGGCACCAGCACCCAATATGGGCACCTGTCTGTGACTCAGCTCCTCCTGTTCTGATCCTGCTCTCTGCTCATGGCCTGGGAAAGCAGAGGAAGATGGCCCAAGTGCTTGGGCCCCTGTACTCATGTAGAAGACCCAGAAAAAGCTCCTGGCTCCTGGCTTTGAATCTGCTCAGCTCTGGCATTTGCAGCCATTTGGGGTGTGGACCAGCAGATGGAAGACCTTTCTTTCTTTCTTTCTTTCTTTCTTTCTCTCTCTCTCCCCCTCTGTCTTCTGAAATAAATAAATCTTTAAAAAATAAAATAAATAATCCAAGTTACCAAACAATGTTGAAATTGTTGAGTGTTCAAAAAAAAGAGAAACTCATAACAATTTTGTCCTCAAAGTTTTCTTTTTGCTGCAAATATTTGCTGTGTGAAGGTACAAATATGCCAACCTCAAGAAAACAGAAGACAAATAAAGTGGGACAACTGAAGCATGATCCACAAAAGGAAAAACTGATTAGCTAGACCTCATCAAGAATGAAATGAGACCAACAAAAAACACTTTTTCCCTGAAATACCCTGTGAAGATGAAAATGCATGCCAGAGACTCAGAAAATATTTGGAAATCATTTATCCAAAGAACTTGTATCTAGAATTCATAACAAACCCCCAAAAGTCAACAGTAGAAAAGGCAAACTGTTAGAAATAAATAATTGGAAAATGGGCAAAAGGCATGAACAGACACTTCACTGAAGTCAACCTATTGATACAAATAAGCAGGTGAAATGTCCAACATCATTAGTCACTCAGGAAACTCAGAACTCCAAACAACATCACTATATACCTATAAAAAAGGGGGGGGCTAAAACAAAAATATTAACCCCAAATGCCAGCAAGAATGTGAAAAAATGGATAACTTCTACTTTGCTTTTGAAAATATAAAATGGTTCACCCACTCTTAGACGAATATGGCAATTTCTTACAAAATGAATCATGCTGTTACCCTGTGACTCAGCAATTACATCCTTGGGCATTTATCCCAGAGTAATAAAAGTTTACATTCACACAAAAAAAGAATGCCCAAATGTCCATAACTTCTTATTCATTATATTCGCAAACTGGAAGCAATCCTATTCAAATGACCTTGAACTAGTTAATGGTTAAACAAATGATGGTGTTTCTATGTGATGGAATACTCAGAAATGAAAACAAATTAACTATTGAAATATATTACCACTTGAATGACTCCTGAGCAAAGAAAACCTCAAACAATGTATATACGATGACTATTTATACAGTGTTCATTAAATGACACAATTATAGAAATGAAAAAACAGAATTAGGAAGATGGACAAGGAGGGAAGTGGATATGCCTACAATAAACAATTTGAGTGTCCTTTGAGATGGAACTGTTCAGCGTCTTGACTGTGGGGTGGGGGTCTGACCATTCCAAACAAATGATAAAATTGAATAGAACTAAGTACAAATACATACACAAAAATGACTGTATATGGAACTGCTGAAATCTGAGTAAGGTCAATAGACGGTTCTAACCTTAGTTTCTTAGATGTGATATTGTACTATAATTATATTATACAGTTATTGAGGCCAGCTGGGTAAATGGTATTGGTATATGGTAATGGAATCAGAATATGGAATCTCTCTATAATGTTTCTTACAAGTACGCAGAAATCTACAATCATCTCAAAATTAAAAGATTAAATGTAAACTGAAATTGGATCACAAAATAGTGTCATTTTTATGTTTGTAAATATGGATTAAAATACAATTTTACCTCAGCAAAATTATTGAAAAGGAGCTTATTTACATTTTTGATGCTAGGGTTGATCACTTATTCATAAGTAGAGCGATAGGAAGCAGCCATAAATCAAAGCACAATGTAAGCTCCAAAAAGAGCTCCGAGTTTTTTCTGTCTCACATTTCAATGAGGTATTGTAGAGAGGATCTTGTCCCGGTAGATAGGAGCCCTAGAAAGGATCTTGTCCTGGTAGGTAGGAGCCCTAGATTTGAATTCTGGTTTTGCCTCTTTCTAGCCATCGCCAGGTTTGACCTTCAGGAGTAAAACAACACAATTTCCTGTGGTACATTCCCTTCTCAGAGAATATTCTTAAAACATTTGACTTCACTTACAGCAGGCGAGGACACTTTTTCTCCTATTTCTCATACTGAATTCACTTACCATGAGTCAGCTCATTCTTTTTTATAAATACATAAAGGACCTCAATTTATGTTTATCAAACTTTAGATACCTATACAAATAGTGAAAGGTCTCCAAGCCTCTCAGATCTCGTAGAAGATCTCAGTCCTGACATGCCCTGGGGACATGGTAGACCGGATTTTTCCCAATAACTTGCTTCTACCTCAGCCAAAACAAAACTCAGATTCGTTCCAATGACTGTGTCACTAGAGGAGCATCCACCAGCTGTGCACACTGACCTCACTGTCAACAAGAGCACACACAGCATAATTAAAACAGGCAGAGATGAGTACTGACTGCTCTTAGAGTTTTTCTCTCCATCTTTCCTTTATACCTTGACAAATGGCTGGATTTTTAAAGTGCCAGCTGTGCGTTTGTCTTGTAAATACTATAGCTAAGTTCACATTCTAATACATATTTGACTAATACTATGTCTTGTTGCTCTTGAACGTTAAAAAAGACATTGTGGGAGCCAGGGCTGAGGCTCAACAAGTTAATCCACCCTCTGAATCATTTGCATTCCCAATGGGCCCTGGTTTGAGTCCTGTCTACTCCACTTCCAACCCAGCTCCTTGCTAATGGCCTCAGAGAGCAGCAGAGGATGGCCCAAGTGCTTGGGCCCCTGCACCCATGAGGGAGACCCAGAAGCTCCTGACTTTGACCTGGTCCAGCCCTAGCCATTTGCAACCATTTGGGGAATGAACCAGCAGATTGAAGATCTCTTTCTCTCCCTCTCTTTCTCTCTCTTCTCTTTCTTCCTCTCCCTTCCTCCAACCCTAGCCTTCAAATAAATAAATAAATCTTAAAAAAAAAAAAGACAGTGTTGAAGGGACACATACTAATGGCATGCAGAGCACAGGTGAGCAGTGTTCCTGAGGGAAGTGTCTGTGGATAGAGATATTTTTGATGGCTCTTGTCTAGTTCTCATCACTGCAGCCACCGCCACCACCCTCACATCAAAATAACAACTCAGAAAAAAAAAAAGAAAGAAAGAAAACATTAAGGGACTGAGTGAAAAGGAAAAGGAAGTCATTTCTTAGTATTCACTCTGTTTCTGGCTCCTCCATGGTTGGAGCTGTTGCACCTGCTCCTCCCCGCAAGCAATCACCCTCACACTTGTCTCAGGACCAGACGCAAGCCAGTCTCTCAAATGTGTCTCTCCTTTGCAACCCCCTAGCCTCCAGTCAAATATCTGATTAGTTCAGCTTTGTATCACAGGTAGCCTGAGATAAAAGGGAAGGGCCTATATTGTCTTTGGTGGATTGGAATTTTGAAGAATATGGACAAGGTGGAGATGGAATGAAAATCAGAAGTTATTCTTCTGGGAGAGGAAGCCTCTGGGAACAGTTGGGTCAAGTGCACCTGCCAGCCCACACCACAGTTGGAGGCCTTGAGCTTACCTTAAGGACTTTAACATTTCTTCAGGGTTACTCTGGTGCTGATTTGTTTCCCTTTTCCCACCACTTCCCCCTCCCCCAGAAACCTTCTATTTAAGGACTAAACACTTCATGCATTTCATAAGTATAACTTTAGGAACACAGTGATTCTTCCCACCATACCTATCCTCCCACCCACACTCCCATCCCTCTTCCACTTCCCTCTCCTATTCCCATTCTTATGTTACTAAGATATATTTCCAATTAACTACATATATACACTGTTATACTAAAAATTTAGCAAATTGTATTTAAAAAATGTTTCTCAACAGTGCAGACAAGGGCCATTCAAAGCCATTACATCTCAGAGTGTCAACTTCACTTCTATAGATTATAAGTATCCCATTAGTTATCACAGATCAGGAAGAATGTATGGTATTTGCCCTTTGGGGACTGGTTTATTTCACTAAGTATAATGTTTTACAGTTGCATCCATTTTGTTGCAAACAACACGATTTGAATTTTTTTCCAACCACTGATTGAGCATTTCCACTTTTGAGCCATTCCCTGCTCTCTGCATCACTCCATACATTAAATCAATCAATCAAAGCCAATTTGTCCCAAATAGCATTCCTATCTTGATGCAGACCAGATACTGAATGTAGGTAGATCAGGACCAGGCAAACTGCAGCCCTTGAGATAAATCTGGCTCACTATTTGTTTTTATCAATAAGCTTTTATTGGAATATTCTCATATCCACCAAGTCTAAAATACTATCTAATATTTATAGGAAATCGGTGCTAACCCCTGAGATAGATAATCTACAAACACAGAAATTCAGAGATCGACTAGCCATGGTTTTGGAGGCTGTGAAGTCTGTGACAAAGGAGCCAGCAGACTGAGTGTGTGGTGAGGGCCTGCTGTCTAGTTCATAGATGGTGTCTTCTTTTTCTGCCCTCACACAGTGGAAAGGGTCCAGGGTCCCTTGAGCCTCTTTTTTCTTTAGACTTACTGATTTATTTGAAAGGCAGAGAGAGAGAGAGAGAGAGAGAGACAGAGAGAGAGAATCTCCCATCCACTGGTTGACTCCCCAAATGGCAATGGCAGGGGCTGGGTCAGGCCAAAGCCAGGAGCTTCATCCGGGTCTCCCACATTGGTGCAGGAGCCCAAGCACTTGGACCATTCTCTGCTGCTTTCTCAGGCACATTAGCAGGAAGATGGGTCAGAAGTGGCCAGAACTCAAACCAGCACTCTATGGGATGCCAGCACTGCAGGCAGAGGCTTAACCTTCTATGCCACAGTGCCAAGCCATTCTTGAGCCTCTTTTATAAGGCCACTAATCCCATTTGTGAAGGTGCCAACCTCAGGCCATCACCTCCAAAGGCCCCTGCTCCTAATAACTGGGGGTTAGGGTTTTAACATGAATTTTGAGAAGGTAAAAACATTCAGATCATTGCAATAGTAAAATTAAGAAAATGAAAAAAAAAAAATATATATATATATATACTTTGTACTGAGCTTTTGAAAGCTCCTTTCATATCCACAACCTCTCTGGTGTCCCTACAATAACACTGGAGGAGAAAAATTAATTTTAATTCACCAGGGAGGCAGGGGGCTTCAGGATCACGGTGATAATAACCCATTCACTCCCAGCATTCGTGCATCCTGCTTGCTGTAAGGGCAAATGGTACTAACACTATGAACAAGGCCTGGTCTCCCCAGGCCTGGAGCAAAACTAACCGCAGATGAAGTAACCAGCACTCCTCCTCCCAAGGCTAGAGGCGTGGCAATGAGAACAGGAGGGTGGAGAGAACTGGCCCCTCCCCCACACGCTGCCAGCTGCAGCCCCGACCTTTGTGGAAGGCCTCTTGTGGGAGCTACTTCCCAAGGAAATCCCACGTAGAAAGAAGTGCATCTGCCTTTCAACGCATGCGATGTCTCGTGCATTGGAAAAAACCAACTTTTCAAAAAAATGATGTAGACCACTTAGGCCATTTATGCTGACCAAATAAGTACCTGAGCCTAGTGGCTTATAAATAGCAGAGATCTGGTCCTGGGAGTTCTGAGGCCAAAGGTTCATGAAGAAGGCACCGGCAGAGTCTCTGGTGAGGGGCGATTTCTGGCTCCCAGATGATGCCTGCTCACAGTGTCCTCCGTGATGGAATGAGCAAACCAGCCCCAGGGGCCTCGCTCGTGAGGCTCCACCCCCTTGACCTAAGCACCTCCCAAAGGACCCACACCATCACTCTGACCGTTAGGATTTCGCAGTTTTAAATTTGGGGGGAATAAACCTTCACATAACAGCAAATGGCTGTAAATTGTTCAAGATATTTTTACATTTTTCAAAATTTCCAGAATCTTTTAATTTTAATTTTTAATTTTAATTTTAATCTTTTTCTTTTAATCAGAAAAAAATGCTAATTAAAATAAACTATACACAAGCCCACTGGATTTACATACGCTATTCAGACATCATTCCACAAAGATATTCCTCTTAAGAAACAGCAATTTAAAACTGACTTGATGGGACAGACAGTGAATCCAGTGGTTGGGACACCTGTCAGGCCCATGGCCCACGTCCGTGTACTTGGGTCCCGCACTGTTCATGACTCCAGCTTCCTGCTGGTGTGGACTCTGGGAGGCTGCAGTGCTGACTCAGGTGACTGGGTCCCTGCTAACCAAGTGGGAGATCTGGACTGAATTTCCAGCTACAGCTCGGCTCCCAGCTTCAACCCAATCCCAGCCACTGAAGGCAACTCTAGAGTGAGCCAGTGGATAGGAACTTTGTCTCTCTCTCTCTCTCTTACCCTCCCTCCCTCCCTCCAAAAAAGAGTGACTGTTTGTTGCCATACCTGGTATTCTATGACCACTGAAGTATTTAGTGTATGTCCCAGAATAACCATCTCCAGGACACAGCTTTAACATCTAATACAAGAAATCTTTAACTCTCTTTGGTAGAAAATGTGCTTTTCTGGGACCAGTGTTGTGCTGTTCTACTTCTGATTCAGTTCCCTGTGAATGGCCTGGGAAAAGCAGCAGCAAATATATGAGCCCATGCCACTATGAGGGAGACCCGGATGAAGCTCCTGGCTTCTGGCTTCAGCCTGGGCCAGCTCTGGCCATTGTGGTCATCTAGGGAGTGAACTAGTGGATAGATCTCGGTCTCTCCCTCTGTCTCTGTTTCTCTGCCTGTAACAAAGTAAATTAATCTTAAAGAAAATGTGCTGTTCCTTTAATAGACTGCATTTTTAGAAAAACATTTAGTTTTACACACAAAAAAACTAAGAGCTAGTTATTCTTAAACGACAAAGATACTAAGAGAATTGCTATATGCCGACCTCACACAGGACACCTGTATCCTTAGCACCCCACATTATTATAATACATTTGTTACAGTGAACAAATATTGGTGCAGAAGTATATTCCAGTTTCCTTACGTTTCCTTTGATGTCCCATTCTGTTCCAGGATCCCTCCCAGGAGCTCACATGGCCTTGGTTGCCATGTCCCCTTAGACTCTTCTTAGCTGTGACAGTTGTTTAGTTTTCCTTTGTTTTTGGTCATCTTAACAGCCTGGAGGCGTACTGGCTAGGCACACCGCAGGTCGCCCCACTATCGGTATTCACCTGATGTTCTCATGGCTCCAGGAGTAACAGGGGAAATGGGTTTGGGGGCAGGAAGAGTTGCTAAGGCGAGATTTTCCTCACATCGTTTCAAACGCAGAGACTGTGACCGTGATGTAGGACTGTGGATGTTCGTTGTGACCAACGGGGTAAAGAAGGATCTGTCCGGGTCAGGGCTCTTTCCCCTGCTCCCTTTCTGTCCTGTGTTCTTCAGAAGGAGGTCACCACGCACAATCCACAGCTGAGGAGTGGGGGGTATTTCCTACCTCGCCGACGGCAGTTTCTCTATCCTTTGCAACTCTTCTGCTTGAAGATTTCTCTCTTCTCTTCCATTTATTAATTTATGAAATTACTTACTATTATCACTATGGGCTTATGGACATTTATCGTATACTTTGGATTATAACACTATGAACGTTCCAGAGGAAAATGGGAGTGCGAACCGGGCCCTGCCTGTGCAGCTGACTTGACAGATGCTGTTTGTTGGAACACTCTGTCTCCATGTCTGACTCGGCCTCTCTGGGGACCGTCCTCTTGCTATGGAAAATAGACAGGATTCACAGTTAAGTGCTGAGCCCAGGCTTTCTCAGCCCAGCCACACCTGACTTGTGGTTTCTGCCTGCAATACTCATTTAAGAAATATTTGCAAAATGATCAATCAATGAAAACGAGCCCCTAAATCTCCTAAGAGCGCCGCTTGCCTGTCCAAGAATGCAGTGAAACTCATTTTCTCTCTGATGCACTGTGGCTCAGAGCCCCTATGCACAGAGCCCTCTCTCTTTTCTTTCCCACATGCAACCGTTGGAATATCGACTTTCCCAGGAAACAGGATGAAGGTACACTTTTGCCCTGTGAGTGAATTTTGATGTTGAATTAAGAATCTTGCATATGTCATTTAAAAATTCATAAACACATTTGAATTTTTAGGCCACTGTCCCACAATTTAACGGACTTTTGAACCCGGTGGAGGCTGTTCTCAGACAATTAAGACATCTCTATAAGAGGCAGTCATGGGGGCCAGTGCTGTGGTGCAGGGGATTGAAGCCTTGGCCTGCAGCGCCAGCGTCCCATGTGGGTACCAATTCAAGATCTTGCTGCCCCACTTCCGATCCAGCTCTCTGTCATGGTCTAGGAAAGCAGCAGAGGATGACCTAAGTGCTTGGGCCCCTGCACCCACATGGGAGACCTGGAACAAGCTCCTGGCTCCTGGCTTCGGATTGGCTCAGTTCCAGCTGTTGCAGCCATCTGGGGAGTGAACCAGCAAATGGAAGACCTCTCTCCCTGTCTGTGCCTCTCTCTGTAACTCTTTCAAATAAATAATTATTTTAAAAAAAAGAGGGAGTCATGTACTCCTCCCTCTATCCACTTGTAGTTGATAAATATATAGTGGGTTAATGAATTCAATTGGAAGAAAGAAATTCTGGCTTCTGCATCCAGACACCTGTGTTCCAATCTACCAGGTGTCTGCCTCGAGTAATCACTTTAGGACTCTGGGTCTCAGTTTTCTTGGGCACGGATAGGAGAGGCTATTTGTTCCAACAATAAGAAAGTAACAGCAAGGGCCAGTGATGTGGCACAGTGGGCAAAGCCACTGTCTGTGACACCGGCATCCCAAACGGGTGCGGATTTGAGTCCTGGATGCTCCACTATAATGTACCTGGAAAAGCAGAGGGATATGGCCCAACTCCTCGGGCCCCTACACCTACATGGGAGACCTGGAAGAAGTTCCAGGCTCCTGGCTTCAGTCTGACCTAGCACTGGGCATGGGGTGGCCATTTAGGGAGTGAACCAGTGGACTGGAGATACCTCTCTCTCTCTCTCTCTCTTCCTTTCTATCTGTAACTTTCAAATAAATAAACAAATCTAAAAAAGAAAACAACAGCATTCTATATAATTTGCACTAAAAGTTCTTGGGTTTCAAAATATGCTCCAGGAACCCTACTGAGAAAATGCTGTTGCTGAGTGGAAGTAGCCAGAGTGATGACAACAGCACGACAGTCACAGAAAACATTTAGGCTGCGACTTCTAGCAGCGTCCACAGCTCCTGAGATGAAAAGGGGAGTGAGCATAAACAACACAACTATGCTCCAAGGCTATTTCTCTAGACTGAGCCAGATTACTGCAAAATTAAAATGTAAAAAATCATACTTATCTATTCCCCTTTTGTGTATTCAGTTCAACAACCTCCACCTTTTAAAGTAAGCTGTTATTACAGAAACAGAACATATTACACAAAATAATAAAATGTAAACAAGTCAAACTTATAAAAACATCATATTTCTACCATGCAGTGATTTGTCTGATAACACCTTAGTGCATGCCATTTTGGGTCATTTTCTATATGTCCGTGTTCATATGTGTGTATCTAACTGAAATGAGACCATATGTCATTGTATTACCTTTTTGAAAAATCAGTGTTATGGCTGGACCCGTGGTATAGTGGGTAAAGCTGTCACTTGCAATGCCAGCATCCCATATGGACGCCAGTTCAAGACCCGGCTGCTCCACTTCTGCTCCAGCTCTCAGCTATGGCCTGAGAAAGCAGTAGAGGATGACCCAAGTCCTTTGGCCCCTGCACCCACCTGGGAGACCTGGAAGAAGCTCCTGGCTCCTGGCTTCAGATTGGCTCAGTTCCAGCTATTGCAGCCATCTGGGAAGTGAACCAGCAGATGGAAAACCCCTCTCTCTCTCTTTCTGCCTCTCTGTAACTCTGCCTTTCAAATAATAAATAAATAAATAAATATTTAAACAAAAAAGTCAATGTTCTCTACATTATTATTTTAACTATTAATCTACTTTAACTATTATTTTAACTATTATTCTAACTATCCAGACAATAGTCAGATTTTCTCAACTGGTTTCAAAAATATCCTTTAGGCCGGCGCCGCGGCTCACTAGGCTAATCCTCCGCCTTGCGGCGCCGGCACACCAGGTTCTAGTCCCGGTCAGGGCGCCGGATTCTGTCCTGGTTGCCCCTCTTCCAGGCCAGCTCTCTGCTGTGGCCAGGGAGCGCAGTGGAGGATGGCCCAAGTACTTGGGTCCTGCACCCCATGGGAGACCAGGAGAAGCACCTGGCTCCTGCCATCGGATCAGCGTGGTGCGCTGGGTGCAGCGCGCCGGACGCGGCGGCCATTGGAGGGTGAACCAACGGCAAAAGGAAGACCTTTCTCTCTGTTTCTCTCTCTCCCTGTCCACTCTGCCTGTAAAAAATATATATATATCCTTTATCTGGTTTATCTCACCCATGACAACAACAGCATTTTTATATTTTCTCTTGAGACTTTCAAAATCAAGCTGAGTTCCCGACACCTGTGAAATAGGCAACCTCAACTAGAATCATGCGTGTCTCACCTTTTGGATGTGGAATTGTGTTTATTGCTCTCTTGTAGTGCTCTTCAGCTGTTCCAGTACAGTAGAAATCCATTCTAAATGGTGTGATTGACTCAAGCTGCATCATGAAGACACATAGTATCACAGTGCACCACTGGTGAGACTAAGTCTGACCCCCCGGTTGGCTGGCGAGACAATGACCTGGCAGCCCCCTGGCAAGTGTTCTCCTTGCATCTGTGTGGTATGACGTGGGCATCAAGGGAACGCTCATCTCCCCTTCAATTATCCAGCTAATGATTTTAACTCAACTGGATCATACATGCCCGGATCAATATTTTCATATGGCTTCCAAAACCATATTCTCCAATTTCTTTCACTTTTTGAAAATTAAAATTATCCATCATCCTTTTAGCATCTCAGCTGTCCCCAATCACTTAACTATCACCCCAATGGCTCTATATTTTATAATGACACTATTTGAAATGTCGCCCACATAAGAGTAGCTGTAGGACGTTGTCACCTTCCTAAATGGGATCAGATCTGGGAAATGGGCACATTATAAAATCCTTTGCATATACGAACAGGAAACATTCAAACACTGTGCTCCTTTGTGCAGTTTATTGGCCCCATTCCCTCCTCTTCATCACTGCCCATCTCAGTCTGCTGTGAGGATTCCTTCTGGCTGATGTTGGCCCCAAGGCTAGTGGGAGGGGCTGACCCCATCTAAGTCAAGCTCGCCAGCTCCCATCATTTGTCCTGTATGCCTTTCACAACCCAAGAACACATGGCTGGTGGGGCGTCCTGAAGTTCTTGAGTTACAGATGCCAGAAAAAACACACTTTCACTGAACTCATCTTCTGTATTAGGCGTTGTTAGGAACTTCATTCTGAAACAAGAATTGTGGATAAAGAAATTGAGGACAGATACTAAGTTTCTTGCCCTGTGTTGCAGCCCCCAGTTGTTCTGATTGAATTATTCCACTCCTTCTATGTTGGCTGAGTTTACCTCCTATGCCACCCCACCCGCACTGTAGAGGCTGAAACTGTCAGGGTTAGGCCAAGAACACACGGCCCATCCAGGCCAGCAGTTTGCTGGATTCTTCAAGGGGCTTCTTCTTTAAACAGGAGTGTAGGAGAAGAACCATTCCTTTTCCTCTTCCTTGCCTTTCTCTGTGCATATGAAAGCAGAATGTCTGGTGCTATGGCAACATCTTTTTATCATGAGGCAATCTTTTGAGGACAAAGGCCAGCCTACCAATGACGCCAGAGCAGAGACAAAACTTGGTGATAGAACATGATTATCTGATGGTGTCTATTACTAGTCCTGGGACTTCCCTGGGCCTCACCCTGCTGTGCAGTGAGATAGTACATCTCAACCACACAGCCTAATAAACCTGGGGAAGCAAAGACTAAGAGATTGAACCCTACTCTCTGTCCCCTAGGAAAACAGGAGTTTCAACTTCCTGGTTTGCTCGATTTGTTTCCAGACTAAATAATATTCAAAGGCAAGTCAGAAAGACTGATGCCCTTGACAAGTTCTACCTAGTTTCTCGGAAACATTGGCCTGAGCTCAACGCTTCACGCTGCTTGCTCCCTCCCTACACCATGCCTTGCTTTCCAATGGTTTGCTTTGTGAACTGCTGGCTGATACTGGCCTGAACTCTGTCCCCCCCTCAAGACTTGAACATGACCTCAGGATCCAGCTCTGGACAGGCATTTCCATCACTATAGCCCTCTTCTGCCTGCTGCCTGGCAGCCCAAGCCAAACAAAAATCAAGGCTGGGCAAATACTCTGGTCTTCAGAGCATGCCGCCCGTGTAGCAATGCCCCTGTGCGTGGTCTCCAGTGGGCTGTAAAGCTGCACAGGTTCCGCGGGAGAGTGCGTGCTCCTAACCTCGGCAGTATTCCATGTTGACATTTTCTGTCAAGGAAATACCCGAATTTCATAAAGTGGCAGATATAAGCTCAAATTGCTCCTTAACAAAACTGTATGTTAAGACCTTCTAATAAAGCCTTAACTGAAAAGATAGATTCAGCCTCTGGCCTGAACTGCCATCTTCCAGTGATTCACCAAGATGACAAACAGAAAAAGAGGAGAGGCACCTGATACGTGTTCTTCAGGCCTCTTAGAAAGAAAACATGGAAGGGCCAGTGCTGTGGCGCAGTGGGTTAAATCCTCCACCTGCAGCACCAGCATCCCATATCAGCGCCAGTTCTAGTCCCGGCTGCTCCACTTCCGATCCGGCTCTCTGCTGTGGCCTGGGAAAGCAGTGGAAGAGAGCCCAAGTCCTTGGGCCCCTGCAGCTGCTTGGGAGACCCAGAAGAGGCACCTGGCTCCCACCTTTGGATCAACTCTGCTCCGGCCATTGCAGCCATCTGGGGAGTGAACCAGCAGATGCAAGACCTTTTTGTCTCTACCTTTCACTATTTGTAGCTCTACCTCTCAAATAAATAAATAAAATCTTTTTTTCTTTTTTTTAAAGGAAAGAAAAACACGGAGCTGCTCCTTTGGCCACAAACATGTGCATCGACCAGAAAAGGAGATGCTGCCAACAGCAAGGAGATGACCACGGTTCAAAACGGAGTTCCCACACAGAACCCAGAGAGTCTAAGATGTGTCCCAGCGTGCTGTGGGCATGGTTGTAAACAAATAAGGGCAACATTGTTGCCAAGAGGACTAACCCCGGGGTGGGTGTGCATATTCAGCACTGAGCAGCCAGATGGCTTCCTGAAACCTGCGGGAGGAAAGGAGCCAACGAGAAAGAAGCCACAGAGAAAGGGGCGTTCAGCTGAAGCGCCAGCCAACTCTCCCCAGAGAAGCCCCTTTGACGAGACCGTGCAAACGAGCTGGAGCTGCTGGAACCCATTCTCTATGGATTCATGCCATGATGAGTGCCAAAAACAATTCTATCAGAGAGAGAGAGAGAGAGAGAGAGAGAGATTCACACAGGAACTGTAGGTGCTGAGGCCACCTGCTGGGAAGAAATTCTCTCTTTCAAAGCTTTCTTTATTCCAAAGGCAGAGTTACAGAGAGAGAGACAGACGGTGAGAGAGGCAGATCTTCCAGCTGCGCAGGTTCATTCCCCAAATGGCCACAGTAGCTGGGGCTGAGCCAAGCCGAAGCCAGGAGCCCGAAAATCCATTCAGGTATGCCACATTTGTGGCAGGGCCCCACGCACTCGGGCCATCTTCTGCTGCTTTCCCAGGCACGTTAGCAGGGAGCTGGGTCCGAAGCCGAACAGTCAGGACTCGAACCAGCACCTACATGGGATGCTGGCATTGCAGGCAGTGACTTAACCCACTACACCACGACTCTGGTCCTAAGAATTCTTATTTCTGAGGTTCTTTCCTGTGCCACTCATACCCCCCCCCCCCCAGTCACCAAGTATAGCAGATATGACAGCCCACAAGCCTTGGCAAAACCTACACAGTGACCCCGTGAGCAGACAAGACGCCACACTGGTTGCCTCTGACCCGGAAGCCTGCCAAGTTCAGAGCTTTCTGTTTTTAATTAGACGCTGAAATTGCAGGTGCTTTCTGTCTCTGAGAAAAAAAGAACTACAGGACATGAAACGATTAACTGAGAAAGCGGGCATCCATCATTAAGCTCTGAGAACGAGTGCATCTTTGCCAAAATCTGATGACTTATTTCAATAGGAAATCTGTAGGATGACGTGGTTGATTGCCAGGACTGCTAAGTCAGTCAATAAGGTTGTACCCGTGACTAATGCTGAGACCAGGGGCACATGAAGCGACCTCAGGGCCAGCAAAGAGAGTGGAAATTCCTGACCAAGGACTTAGGAGTATGAGTGTAAGACAATAGAAAAGGATAGGAGGCTAGAGATACCACTGGGCTTCTATCACACCTATTGATTTTCTTTCTTTTAAGATTTTTTTTTTCTTTTTTCTTTTCTTTTTTTTTTTTTTTTGACAGGCAGAGTGGACAGTGAGAGAGAGAGAGAGAGACAGAGAGAAAGGTCTTCCTTTGCCGTTGGTTCACCCTCCAATGGCCGCCACGGCCAGTGCGCTGCGGCCGGCGCACCGCGCTGATCTGATGGCAGGAGCCAGGTACTTCTCCTGGTCTCCCATGGGGTGCAGGACCCAAGCACTTGCGCCATCCTCCACTGCACTCCCTGGCCACAGCAGAGAGCTGGCCTGGAAGAGGGGCAACCGGGACAGAATCCGGCGCCCCAACCGGGACTAGAACCCGGTGTGCCGGCGCCGCAAGGCGGAGGATTAGCCTAGTGAGCCACGGCGCCGGCCTAAGATTTCTTTATTTGAAAGAGTTACCAAGAGAGGAGAGACAGAGAAAGAGAGGTCCTCCATATGTTGTTTCACTTCCTGAATAGTCACAATGCCCAGCACGGGGCCTCTCCAAAGCCAGAAGTTTCTTCCAGGTCTCCCACATGGATGCAGGGGCCCAAGCACTTGGGCCATCCCCAAGGCCATTAGCAGGGAGCTGGACTGGAAATGGAGCAGCCAGGACATGAACAGGCGCCCGTATGGGATACTGGTGTCACAGGTGTTGGCTTTACCTGCTGGGCCACCAGCCCCAACCTACTGGCTTTCTAAAGCCGCTTACAGTCAACATATGCCAGCCAAACTCGAGCAGACACGAGCAATGAGAAGGGGCTGTGAGATGCTGCTCCAGGAGTGAAATCAAGGACCCTGCTCCTGCCAGGACCCCCTCAAGATGGCACCTGTGCAGTCCAACTCATGGCTGATGTATCCTGCTACAGTGGGCACTCAATCAAGAAGTCTAGTTGGCAGCCAGACGGACAGAGATCCCAAACGCCCAAACGTCTTCAGCTGCCCGTTGCCTCACAAATGCCAATCATGCGCATCAGGACCACAGCACCAGCCAACACCCCTCAGATTTTAGGGACCAAAGCCCAGACCCCTCTACTGGCTGCTCCAGCCTCGGAACAGCCTTCCATAAACTTGTGCTTTGCTATCCCTGCTTTCGCCTCTCTGAGCTACACCTCATTACTCTGTCAGCAGAAAGAAACCGAGACAAACTGGCCGCCGCCAGTGACAAAACCAAGCTGAGAGTTGGTGCAATTCAGCTACAGGCTGGGTTGTGGACCCACGAAGGGAGGGCGGTGTCCAGGACGACCACCACCAGCCAGGAGCTCCCTTCCCTGGGAGCGAATGACAGCATGAACTCAACATCCTCCAGCAACGGCAGATGGAGACAGCAAGTTCCCTGGCTGAGCTGAGTCCGCCAAGAAAGGAAGACACAATTCCGCTTAAATCATAGCACCGGGGCATCCGGGATTTGTGTCTCTGCATAATCCCTGCTTGGTCTAAATTGGCGCCACCACATCGGCCAATTTCTCAGCAGGCAGTTTAACCTGTAGGAGGCATTGCGTGTTCTGTAACAAATCTCATTTCCTCTCAGACTGAAGCAGACAGCTGAAGCCAGATGGCCCCTCAAGGCTGTTCGCTATGCTCAGGGAGCCCAAGATGGACACGGCCCACGGCTGGACTTTTTCTCTTACGCCACAAGGTGGCGCTAAAGTACAGGAAATGCTGCCTAAATTTGGTGTCCCCTGTCAGGGAAAAGGAGAGAAAAACATCCATTATCTCAAGTGGTTGAATTAAAAAAAAAAAAAAAAAAAAAAAAAAAGAGTAGGCCTAGAATGGGCCTAGGAAGGCCCCAGAACACCCAGAATTCCATTTATCTTTGGTAGACGCAAAGATATCTGAGTTTCAGGCTGCAGGTAAATGAGGGCTGGAAATTCAAAGAAGCTTAAAGCAGCAATTAAGTCTTTGGTTTGGTAATGAAGGCAGCACTGAGCAACAGACCAGGTAATTAATGTAATTGAGCTCGGAGGTGAAAGAGCCGTCACTTCTCTCCGCTGTAAATTCTGCACCTGCTAAGGGCTGCGCATGGTTATAGATGAGCTAAGAAGCGACAGAAACCATTAGGGAGACAACCGGATACCACCACCCCACCAAAACCTGGATGCGGAGAGAAAGGGACCTCCTGGACCTGTCACACATGCAGCTACAGAATACTCTCTGGGTTAAGATGGCTCTAAATATACACTAGATGGGGGTGGGGGAGAAGGGGTAAACTTATCAACCATGTTGAGTTTTGTCGCTCCCCCTCTTCGTGGAGGAACGACACTAAACCCTGCCTAGGCTTCATATCCGAGTCACGGCACCATTATGTCGCTCCCCCTCTTCATGGAGGAACGACACAGGACCCTGCGCTGTTCTTTCGTCTGCTCGGCCCTCCCCGGGTTTGCTGCTGGTTCTTCCCGGGTTGGCTACTGTCCCTTCCACTTCCGTGGAAGGGCAGTTCCCCCTGGCCACATTCCCCACTTCCGCAGGGGAGCACCACACCGCCGGCCGGCTCTCTCGGGGGCTGCACAGGTGTTCCCCTTAGATGTTCCCCTTAGATGTTCCTGGTGCATGCCGTCTCTCTCCTCCTTTATAGTCCTCCTCTACCAATCCCAACTCGGCTGCCCACACGCCGAGTACGCTGCTCTCCTCCAATCAGGAGCAAGTCCTACAGTTTATTGGCTGAACTGGAGGCAGCTGTATAGAAGCTGTTTTCTTCTCTCCCAGCGCCATATTGTGGGAGAGCAGATGCATAGAATAAGTCTTAATTCCAGTAACTTAGTCTAGTCCGGGTTGCTCCCCACAAGTTTTGATTGTACAACATTTTGGATCTATTGAGTGAGATAAAAGATTAAAATTAATTCCCCCCCCCTTTTTTTTTTTGTTTCTAAAAATATTTCATTCCTCATTTGTCTTGCGTTGCAGGATTTCCGTCGGCTATTGCTGCTTCCATGCAAGATGTCAGCACAGCCGTCACTCGTGAAACACTGAAATGCTTCTGCGGCAGGGAGATGGCAGAGCAGCTCTGGCGGCCAGTCCCGCCCTGTGTCCCCGCTGCCAGGGCCACGCAGTTCCAGGTGAGGAAACGGGCACTCAGAGGGGTTAAGCCGTGCACTTAATGCCGCACGGCAGGTCCGTGCTGAGAGCTCTGGTCCAGGCACTTACCATCCGCGATGTGAGATGAGCGATGTTGCTTACTGCAGACGGGACTGTGCGGGACAGTAGCTGGGCAGGAGGTCAGTCTGCAGCCCCTCTCTCTGCATGCAACATGGGGGTGGCACTGTCACTGCGGGGAGGCACTGTGGTACTATCTGGTGCTCGACCGCTCACAGGTAACATCTAATGACTCTGGGCCTCAAGTGGCTCATTCGACAAGCATGGTAGCTGTCCATCAATTATTTGTGATAAGGGCACAGCTGCGATTGCCTTCTGTTGCAAGGTACAAAGGGAGAACAGGAAGTTTGCTGAGTCACAGGTACATACACATTAATCTTTATAGCATGTAGAAGATGGGCCAGAGGCTCAGAGAGGTTCAGTTACTTGGCAATTGTCACACAGCTAGTAACAAAGCATTTCCCCAGGACTGCAAATCTCTGGGTAAACTTTCTGCTTCTCCCCAGAGCAGAGGGGATACCCTTCCAAACTCGTCCTGAACCTTATGACCCTGTGGCTTCAGAAGACATTCAGGTGCTTAAAAGAATTGGAAATTACACTGCCAGGTAAAAGATAATCCTCATTAAATCCTCATTAAATGTCATATTCTCTTTTGCTGTGTGTTAACGATAGCCCTTTGTATATAGTCCCTATATCTGTACTAGGAAGAAAATGTTGATGGAAATATAATCACCTAAGGGATTTGGGGATTTTTTTTTCTCTTTAATGAAGTATAAGAGTCAAGAAACAAATGCCACTTTGTAGCCTACTGTGATCAGACATGGTACTAAATGCAGTTCACGGAGGACAGCAGAAGTGGTCCCGGCGGATTCCAGGCAATCGGCTGGCAGGAAGCCAGCCAGCCCCACTTGGCCTTCTCCCTTAACCTTGCACTGACGGCTCCTCCCAACACCTTACTGACTCTGCTTCCTGCAGCTCTCTCCTACCAAGCCCTCTCCCATCACAGGCCGAATAGCCATCACCCTCACCTGCACTTTGAAATGGCCCCTGGCGTGTCCAAGATTGCCAACCCCGATTAGAGGGCTAATGCGCAAATTTAGCCCTCTCACTCCCTTGCTCCAAACTCTTCCATGGAAAGTGAAGTGGAAAAAAACAACGAAAGTTTCTTATAACAGCAGCAACAAAAGATGCAAATCTACTTCAAGAGCCAGTAAGGGGGCCAGCGCTGTGGCACTTAACAGCGGATAATGCTGCTACCTATAGTGCCACCATGCCATATGGGCGCCAGTTCAAGTCCCGACTGCTCCACTTCCAATCCAGCTGTCTGCTATGGCCTGGGAAAGCAGTGGAAGATGGTCCTAGTTCTTGGGACCCATGTTCAGCCACATGGAAGACCTGGAAGAAGCTCCTGGTTCCAGATCAGCTCAGCTCCGGCTGTTGCGGCCACCTGGGGAGTAAACCAGCAGATGGAAGACCTCTTTCTGCCTCTGCCTCTCTGTAGCTCTGCCTTTCAAATAAATAAATAAATCTTAAAAAAAAAAGACCCAGTAAGCCTAGGTATTTCTCACAGGAGAAATAAAACATATATCCGCAAAAAAGGTCTGTACAATAATAGCCACAGCAACCTTATTTATAACAACATGGGAGAGTGGGGGGGGGGGGGAATAAGTGTCCATTAACACAGGACTATGAGGAAAGGTTAGCAAGTTGTAATATATTCATACTCTAGATTACTATTTCACCCCAGAAAAAATACTAAAAGCAAAATAATATGGATTAGGATCACCAGATTTAGCAAATAAAAACACAAAACCGCATGGGGCATGTTGTTACTAAAGAGTATTCATCATTTACTTGAAATTTGAATCTGGGCATTATATTTTGCCTGACATATTTAACACTGATATATCTCAAAAGTGTTCTAAAAAAAAAAAAAAAGCAAATGAAGTTAGACCCGGGAGATCCTGAAAAGCTCCTTTTATACGAACCTCATGAGTAAGCAAAAATATCGCGTGGAAAAACATTAGAGCAGTGGTGGCCCTGGGTGGTGGGGATGGAGTGGAGGGAGGACAGGGGAATGGCTAGGCTAACACAGCTGGCAGCTGGGGTGACACAGGTGCAACTTAACAGGACTCACTCACGTGCACACGTAATCTTGTCCAATTAAGAAACCAAACCTATCTTCCATGAATTCTTAATTCCTAAACTCTTGAATGTAGCCTAGAAGACCTTGCTTTCTCTTGCCATTACTTTCCTGCAGGTCTCCCTCTCTTTCCGGTCCCCTGACTCCTACTGGCTAAGTACAAACAAACTCTTACTTGTCATTTCAGACTCAGTCCCCTTGTGGTATGGAGTTAAAAAAAAAAAATTGCACCAAAATAAACATCCATTTTTCCATGAACTATCTGAAGTTCTCACTTGTGAATATTTGTATCACCAGACAGTTACAGACAGCGAGAGAGAGAGAGAAAGGTCTTCCTTTTGTTTGTTGGTTCACTCCCCAGATGGCCACAATGGCTGGAGTTGTGCCGATCCGAAGGCAGGATCCCTGAGCTTCTTCCGGGTCTCCCACGTGGGTGCAGGGGCCCAAGCACCTGGGCCATCTTCCACTGCTTTCCCAGGCCACAGCAGAGAGCCGGACTGGAAGAGGAGCAACTGGGACTAGAACCGGTGCCCACATGGGATGCCGGCGCCACAGGCAGAGGATTAACCTAGCGCGCCACCGCGCTGGCCCCTCTTCTTTACTTTAAAAAAAAAAAATTATTCAGGTCATACACAAGAAGAGAGAGACAGAGACAGAGACAGGCAAAGAACTCTCATTTGCTGGCTCACTTTCCCAGATGGTAGCAGCAATGAGGACTGGGCAGGGCTAAAACCAGGATCCAGGAACCACTTTCAGGTCTTCCACATGGGTAGCAAGGACTCAACTGCTTGAGCCGTCATCCTTGCCTCCCAGGGTCTGCATTGTAGGAAGCTGGAGTCAGGAGTCAGAGTCAGAAATCGAACGTGAGCACTCTGATACGGGATGTGGGCATCCCAAGGATGGCTTAACTGTCGGGCAAGCACCCTCAACCTGCTGTATTTAGGTTCTCAATGACATGCTGTCCTCCTATGCTCCTCTTGCACGCCCTCACGTGCCTTCTGTGGACTTCTCTCTGCACTGTAGGAAGAACACTCGGCTCAAGCATGGCTTCGTCACCCATTTTCCCACAACCTTTTTGGCTTTCTCTCATGTAGACAGCCTTGCGACTCTCGGGGCTGCAGTGTCAGGTGTGATTAGTGGAGGAGCTGCCATCTGCCCTCTTTCCCCTTTGAGTTCAAGATGTCTTTGGTAATTTCATTAAGTGTCTAGAGCAAGAAAAGGGAATATTAACCTGGAATAATGAAACCTGACATATGTAAATGCACCTTACTCTGTAATCGGTAATCGGAGCGGCGCCCTACGTTTTGCAGACACTCAGTGTGTGTTTGCTGCTGGAGACTACCGATCCCACCCCGGTGCCTTTTTAAATCGTTATGTCATCTCAAAGAAGGAACGAGCTTTCAGAAAGAAAGAAATCAGCTTCATTAATCCACCACCTCAGTTCCAAATTTCCCCTTAATGCCCTCCCATTTATGCATAACATATAGACAGGTTTCATTTGCTTTGACTAGGAATATTAGCGTCTAAATTACACAATAAAATTTGTTCTGGAACATTCTTGGAAGTGGAAGACACGTTACATAATTTCAGGAACACAAAATGAAGGCACAAAATGAAAGATTAGTAAGTGATTTTATCTACTGTTTTCAATGTAGTTTAAAAAGGAGCTGCATTTGATTCTAACAGAAGTAGATGCAAGCCAGTATAAAATCCGAAAGGCTTGTCACTTCATCAAACTTCGAGACACAACCCTGAAAAACAGACCATCTGAAAGGTCAGAGGACAGAGGGCGCTCAGGCCAGAGCTGATGACTCCCAGGCACTGAGGCAGGGCAGGGCTGCCCGGGGCTGTTGCCGACCACAGGGAGGGCTGAAGGCCATCCTTCTTTCTTTCCCTGTGAGCAGGAAGACTGCACACAGGAGAGCGCATCTGGGCTGTGGCCCAGTCCAGCTACTGCAACAGGGCTGAGCTGGCCAGGGGAATCCAAAAGCAAACCACAGGAGGGCAGATGGTCGGAAGTCGTGGGCCTCAGTCCCGGCTGTCTGCCCCCTGGCAATTCTTCAGCCACCGAGACCCCCAGTTTCCTCCTCAATAGCAACCGCGTCACCTGCCTGCATCACACGGTTTTGAGGACCAGAGGAGGTCATCGATAAGAGAGCACTTTTTAGACCAGGCAGTGCCTCCGAATCAGCAGAGCTGATCATTTTACACCCTCAGCCACAACTACTGTCCCGGCAGGTCCAAACAGAATGCCTGTCCCAGTGCACACCACACAGCAGAGATAACTTCCATCAAAAAATCCAGCGATTGCCCATTAGACAGCTCCAGTTCTTTTCCCAGGTCCATGGGCGAGTCTGCAATGATGGGTCCACACTCGCGGGGCATCCCCAGAGCACAGCACCATTCACAAACAAAGTCAGGAACTCATTTTTAGCTGTGAGACAGAGCGAAACAGATCAATCTTGTATTTCAATTTCAGACAGAGATGGCAAAACATTTTGAAGGTGATAAGTACCATGCCCAAGTCACTCAACAGAGTTAATAACATTTAGCAATCTGTAATGAAATATATAGGCAAAGCTCACAAATGCCTACATAAATCATTAGGTGAAGCTATTATGAAGAGAACATTTATAATTGATGATCATGCTGACAACCTGACCCCAGTGATCAATCTTTGCCTCAAAAAAGAATGAGACAACCAGGCATTTAGTTGACCAAAGGAAAGATAAGATATTGCTTGAGCTGCAAGTGGTGACAGCTGAGGAGTGCCCCATCCTTGCCTGCCACCCCACAAGACTTAGCTCTCACACTCCCAGCAGCCCCTGGTCCTGCAGCCCCATGTCAGGCTGAGAGAGAGGGCAGCATGCTCACGGTGATCTTAACCTCTACCTGGCTAACTTGAGGCAGCTGGTGGGAGGCTGCATCGCACCAGCTGAATGCTATGATTGAGGACATGGGTTGCTGTCCTGGGCAGCCCTGACAAGGCCAAGGAGCAAGAGGTGTGGAAAGAGGACTCATGCAGTTTGAGAAAGCCACAGAGGTGCCCTTGGAAACCACTCTGATGCTGAACACAGAACAGGCCCGGATGGTGGCCAGAATTCTTCACGGCGCTATGACTCATAGACAAGGCTCCCTTCCTGTGGGGGATGAGATCCTAGAAAGCAGTGGCACACACATGACCAGTCACTCAGCGGATCAGTGCAGAAGGCAGTCAGAGAAACAAAGGAATGATCTCAGTAAAAGTAATTCCTAACGAGCAAAGCTGTCTTCCCGCACTGCAGGTGCCCGTTCAAGTTCAGATCGACTGTGATCCCCAAAGAGACAGTCTGGTCCCTGGCAAGGAGACAGGTTGTTCCTGGGGACATTATCCAGATGGGACCTTCAGCATGGATGACAGCAGCTAGTGGCAAGGGCGGAGTTTGCACAATTGCTGCATTCATTTCCTGGAGCTGCAGGAAGAAGGAGGGGCAAGTGTGGCTGAGTGTGTTCCCAGTGATGCCCCAGTATGCAGTCCCTTTGGGGAAAAGTGCAAAGACAAACACCTGGCCAAGCACAGCTCGAGTTTTGACCAGTTGCATGTTGTTTGACTTCCTACATTCAGGAGGAAGACTTGGGCGCTGCTTGGAGTCAGTGGGGCAGACTGCCCTTGTCTATACTCTTGAGGAACTGTGGTTTTTCTGCTTGCTACTTGCTAAATTCTTTATTTAGTGGAGGGTTAAGTTTATGATTACTAAGTAAAATGAAAGGATGTCATTGTAAAATTTAAAGAAAAAAATCAGAAAAAAAAGGAGGTGGGTAGAAGTGAGGGAGACAGGGAGAGTAGGGTGGGAAGTTGCTCTTAAAACTGTATATATGAAATACATAAAATTTGTCCCCTTTATTTATAAAAAGTAAAAAAAAAAAAATCCTCACTCACCCAGAATCCAGAGAAATTTGTGCACCCTGGTCTGTATGTATGGCCACCAAGGAAGAGCAAGAAGATGGGAATGAGTACTTTACCTCAGTGCAGTTGACCAGGAACACCTCTGCCAAAAAGTTCTTGGAGTCTGGCACCAGATTCATAAGCAGGACAAGATCCCCATCCTTGGCACTGCAGCCCAGACCCTGAAGATTGTGTGGATAAAATCACCCCCCCCCTTTTTTTGTTATATAGTTTTTTTTTTAATTTAATAAATGTGAATTTACAAAATGCAACTTTTGTATTGTTGTGGCTCCCCCCCCAACCTCCCTCCCTCCCGTGGCCCTCCCCTCTCCCACTCCCTCTCCCATCCCGCCCTTCATCGAGTTTCATTTTCAATTACCTTCATATACTGAAGATCAACTTAGTATATACTAAGCAGGGATTTCAACAGGCTGCACTCACACAACCGCACAAGGTATAGGGTATTGTTCGACTAGTAGTGTTGTTTTTAAGTTTCATAGTAAAACACATGAAGGACAGAGATCCTACGTGGGGAGCATGTACCCAGTGACCAGTGTAAGCAAATAATGAAGGATAGAATTAAAAGGGAGAGAATGATCCTGCGGGGGAAACAGGACACACAGCAGACTCATAGAATGGCAGCACTCCTGCCTCAGAATCAACCCTTGGGACATTCGGATGTGGCTAAAAGGTCCATGAGAGTCTCACAGGCATGGAAAGCCACGATATGGTGGCAAAAAAAAAAATCTAAATGAAAGATCCTGGTGAACAAGACCCCAGCAGAAGGAACAGGCCATCAAGGAGAGAGAAGCCTTTCTCTGAAGGGAGGAAGGAACCTCCACTGTGATACAGCCTTGACTAAACAAGTTCAGAGTTGGTGAACTCAAGGGGCTTCCATAGCCTAGACAGCTCAAAGCAAGAGTCTTAGGTGATTGCTGACGTCATAAATAAGAGTGCCAATTGTTAAAACCACCCCCTTTTCAATGGGGTTCACTGCACCTCCTACCTAGGTGTTCCCAACTGAAGCCCTGGAGGCCGTTCACAGCTAGCCAACCCTCACTATCAGCAATGCTGCTGGTGAAACTCTTAAAAAAAAAAAATCAAACTAAGTCTTTGACCAGGTGCGCAGCTCTCTAGAACTAGACTCTGAGGGGTATACTTGTAGCAGCAGTCCCTTTTTAGTTAGGGTGACTGTTGCCATGTGCTTGCAGGGAGCAGCAGGCAAGACTGCCAGATGACATGCATTGCAACATGAATTACAATCCAAGAAGCATACTTGTAACTGCAGTATTTCCTCAGTTAGGGTGAGTTTTCTATGGTCTAAGAGGTTTTCCCAGGTATATAATTTGCATTTCTGGGAGGAGCTGGAAATGGATAGCCTTTTTATTTTAGGGGACTCCACCAAATGCCCTGGGACCTCCCTGCACAGGATTGCCGTGGAAGCAAATAATGTCTGTGCCCAAAGAGGCACTGTCCAGAGGCAACCCTTTAGAGTGGCAAAGCTTGAACCAGGCTGTCTGGATCTGTTAACAATTCATATCACTCTACAAACCACCATGGCCCTGAACCTAGGGACCTCAGACTGCTTTTGACAATTATTCAGTATCCTGTTGGACAGACTGACAGAAAGAGTGACCACCAAGCAAGCTGGAACGCTCAGCCCTGCTGGCTGTTATATTTCGCATATAAATTTATAAATTGGCATTGTGACTCTCAACCCATTTTTTCAGGGGAGCCTTAGCAAGAGATAGATGGGACTTAACTCCACTGGGACAATGCTGACGCCACCCCAGCTCCAGAGCTGCCCACAGGAGCTGACGCTTGTGTCGTAACTGTGCCACAGTCTCTCTTTCCCCCATCAGCCCTGGGGCCCTGACCAGCTTGAGGACAAGAAATCTGTCTCTCTTGCTCACTGTTACATCCTCAGTGCCCGGCAGAGTGCCAATACAGGCTAAGTGCTCAGCATTTGTTGGGTGGATGAGAAATGCTGAACCTGAACTTGCTAGCAGAGAGCCCCAAACAAAGTGCCGTAAGACCCGAAGCAGCTGTGTGGCATCTTGACAGTCAAGTAGCCAGCCTTGCCAAAGCCTGCAGAACTTACCAGGACAAGATATGATTTGTGGAGCACCTGGAACAATTCTAGACAAATCCTTAGCCCTCAGGGAAGACGTCTCCTTCCCTCTCTGCTCTAACGACCTTGCATGCATGGTATCATGCCCCTGATTGAGATTACAGCCATCTTCAGCTGGCTTTCTAGGTGAGCAACAGATTATGAAATGGAGTTCACATGTAGGAAGGTGAATAGGGAGTGCTTTCCCGAAAAACACCCGGCTCATTCATTGTTAGCGTCCTAGATTCGTTTGAGCCACTCTTAGCAGTGTCCTATTCGAGCTGTAGATGTCGCATTTTCAGATCTGAGCTGGAGCAACACTGACTTGCTCCATCAGGAACATCAGGAACTTTCCCAGGAAGAAGAAGCTGGCCCATCTTGTGCCCAGGTGGTTTCAAGGTGACCTCTGGGAGGGCAGCACCTTGACCACAGGTAATTCTTTGTTGAAAACCTGTTGCTTGGGGCCGGCGCTGCAGCTCACTAGGCTAATCCTCCGCCTTGCGGCACCGGCACACCGGGTTCTAGTCCCGGTCGGGGCACTGGATTCTGTCCTGGTTGCCCCTCTTCCAGGCCAGCTCTCTGCTGTGGCCCGGGAGTGCAGTGGAGGATGGCCCAAGTGCTTGGGCCCTGCACCCCATGGGAGACCAGAAGAAGTACCTGGCTCCTGCCATCGGATCAGCGCGGTGCGCCGGCAGCAGCGCACCTGCCGCGGCGGCCATTGGAGGGTGAACCAACGGCAAAGGAAGACCTTTCTCTCTGTCTCTCTCTCTCACTGTCCACTCTGCCTGTCAAAAAATTAAAAGAAAGAAAAGAAAACCTGTTGCTCACCAAAGGTTGAGAGTACTATGTAGGAAAGAAGATTAAATATTCTTGTTCTTTTTGCAAGGAGAAAGAATAAAAGTGAATTACTCTTTAGGACAAGGAATGCATGCAGTAAAAAGCAACTAATGTATGAGACCTGCTAGGAATACAAAATCCCAGAAGCCCTGGCAAGGGATTGCACTTCTTCAAGAGAAAATCTCAAGAGCATACTGGGAAGGCAGTGAGGTAAGGACCCTGGCTGATGCCAATTAGTGCTCAGTAAACAAATCAGATAATTTTGGGTTTTGCTCAACATCGGGCCCACTTTCCAAGTTCTTAAGAAAAAAAAAAAAAAAGAAACTTCAATTTCTCGTAAAAATTCAATATGCAAAGTGGCTTCTATTTGATTTGTGGAGGAACAGCATGTGTTTGTTTTGTGTCAGAGGTTCTGATGGCAATTTCTGAACAATGTGTTGAGTCATGAATCCCTTAGGGTAAAAGATCTTGACACGAACATGCTGGGGGCGGGGGGAGGGCAAGGGTGGTGACAGCTGCACAAGTTAAGGCTAACAGAAGGCTCATTACCCTTCTAACTGAAACTCTTTAATGCAAACATTTACCTTACACCTGTGCCCAGGAATACTGCTCCCTCCCTCAGGTACTGTGAAGCCACACACTTAGGAATAGTGACCATAAAAATAACAACAGTGCATACTTATTGGCCGTCTGTCACATGCCAGGCATCTCTATGGTTATCTTGTTTAATTTCCAGAGTAGCCATATGATACGTTTTACAAATGAGGGAAGTGAGGCTTTGAGAGGCTAACTAACTTGCTCATTCTCATTCAGGTACTAGGACTGAGCTGAAATTTCAACCCGGCCAATCCAGAAGTGGAATCACTCCCTTAACAAGTATGTAGACTGTATCCCCCAGACAGTATCCATGTACTCATAGATCTCTGATCATTTTAACTCACTGAGGCTAAACGTCTCACTCAAAGAGAGATCTTTCTCATTGGCATCAATCAGACACAATGGCCTTGACAGCGATTCGTCCCAAGATTGTTGTTGATGGAGGAGAAATTGGACACTGCTAATGTAAATTGTGTATTCTACTTGGTCAATATGATGCTCCTCCTAGGTAAAAGGAAAAATGAGACACTCTTTCCTTCAAAATAGAAATCTCCTTTATGTCCTGTATGGACTGGCAGCAGCTGAGGTCTCTGAGGTCATGGGACTTGTGGAACAGAACACACCGTTCAGTCCTGACCTCCCAGGGCGGATCAGCTTCTTGGGATGGGTCCTCAGGAGGCCTTTAAAAGTTGGTGGCTGAACCTTGTCCCCTGATAGCACGATTGCCCTAGAGAAAATCAGATCTGCACTGGCTCCTTGGAGGTTCATCAGAGACAGGTAGGAGGCCGAAACCAGGAGTGAGGAACTGCTGAACACGTCAGGGAGGAGGGTCCCTGATAACCCGCCTACTTCCCACCTCTCCCAACCTCAGCCGGTAGCTATTTCCAGTGTCCAAAAGTCTGTTTTTAGACAGAAAAGATTCTAATCAATATAATTTTCGAGTATGTTTTTCATTTCTTTTTGAGAGGACTGGGGAAATCTTATCGGCTTGTTCGGTCCCCAAATTCCTGTAACAGCCAGGACTGGGTCAGGCCAAAGCTGGGAGTTGGGAACTCATCCAGGTCTCCCACATGGTTGGCAGGAACCCAGCTACAGCCATCTCAGGAGCTGCAGCTGGGAATCAAACCAGGTACTCCAGACTGTGCAACATGGACAGCTTAACCAGCGTCTTAACCGCGAGGCTAAACAGGAACTCCTAAGTATTGCTTTTAAAATGTGAATCCTTGGGAAATGAGCAAGTCCTGAATGCTTTACATGACACAACTTCTCTGTTCACTCGAGGATGGAATTTTAGCGACTGTGCTAGCAAGGCCCTGTTTCCTAGCCATATCAGACATCAAAGGGCTTATTTTTGTTGCCACAAAGAGAAATCTTTCTCATTTTGGGAAATCGCTTATACTTTTATTGTATTGTCCTTATCATTATGATGATTATATTTTTCTTATAAAATGAAGGTCATAATCTTACCTCAGAGGGTTAACTTGAAGAATAAACAATACAAGCTTGGAGTATCTATAGAATTCTACAAGTGATTGCCGGGGTCATTATTAAGAATCAGGTCTCTTCCTAGCACTGCTTACTAAAGTGCCCACTTCCTACTCAGCATCTGCCACTGTCAGACACCAAATGAAGCCCAAATCACCAAGAAAAAAAAGACTAAACCGTCCATTGGCACCAGTCAGACCAACCCCAAAACTAAGTGTCACTGAAACCCTGAGGGAGAGATGACAAGATGCAATCAGTGGTTCAAGGGCCAGATCTTCACAACACTGCTGATGGCAGCAACAGGGAAAACAAAATACGTTGCTGCCAAGTGACTTCAGGGAGTCCCTGGTTCACAACCTTAAAGAGCTGGAGATGTTATTGAGGTGCAACAGATCTCATGATGCTGAGACTGCTCACAAGGCCTCCTCCAAGAACCGCAGAGCCATCACGGAGTAGACCAGCAAATGCACTCATCCCAGTGTCAGACTGCACTGGGAAAATGAACAGACAGCGCATGTGCATATTTTGTGTTTAAATAAAAATCATTAAATCTGCACCCCCCCCAAAATCTCTGAGGGGACTTTGACCTCCTTCTCCCAAAAGGATTCTGCGGGTCTGATATATGAGGCTGTGAAATGCAATAGTCACACTAGTGAGGCCAATTGACTGAATATGTTCTTGTTCAATCACCAAATTCTGGGGTTTGAATTGCATCCAGAAATCTATACTTTGACAAGTGAAGAGTCATTATAATTGGGAGGGGAATTAGGGAGAGAAAAAGCAACCAAATGTATGCAAAACAAACAAAAATATTTTATTGTAACTTAAAATTCATTTCCTAGACCATGGATAATGCACGCATTGGATAACATTAGTAGACACAGTGAAGAGGCATTTGGACAATCACCAAATTTGGACAATGATGAATGTGCAGATGTCATAAAAGAACTTTTCCATGTTACTGGATTTCCTAAACGTAGTATTGGCAAAAAAGTAAATTTCAACACAAAAACATGTAGTCTATTTTTCTGAATGTCACTTATTTTATTTGCTAACCTTGACAGTGACTAAAGAATGAGGTACGGTAAACTTTCCAGAAGTCTGAGTGTGGAGCAGAAGTCCAAGGTGCCCTTGAGCGCCCATTATTGCATTATTGAGTAGGATGGACTTGGTGATGAAATTGTCCTTACTCCAGGTTTGCCACAGAGAAAAGGACTATTTCCCTACCTCACAGAGGCGTTGTGAGGATTCATGCTAATAAAGTGCTTCAGGCGCCTTCCAAGAAAGGCAACAGAGAAGTGTAAAATAACTGTACATATTTCAAAAGAAATGAAAAGACAGTTTTGGCACAATGGGAAGGGTGTCTTCTATTTAAAGAATACTTGGATATTTATAAACCCCTCTGACCTCATGGTTTATTTTACTTTATTTTTATTTAAGAGAACAAATGTTTCTCTATTGTCAATCTTACAACAGCCATTCTCAACCCAGGCCATGTAGCTGCAATCAGTTAAAGAGATCATTCAAAATATAGATGCTTGGGTCAGAGCCTAGACCTACAGTATTAATATTTCTAAGTGTGGTATCCAGACACCTGTATGTTCAAAAGAACCTGTGAGGAATTCTCATGCATATCCAAGTTTAAAAACCCATTTCTTCAGGGGAAAAAACTGTCAATCTATTAAACACTGATTTCTTTCCTAGAACATTATTTAGATGAAATTAAACTGGATAAGGGTATCAATTTCTTACATTTCCCACTCAGACTCAGCACATTCACTCTCCCTCTCTCTCTCACACACACACTCCCTGTGTAGTTCTGCTCTTGAGTTAAACTGATTAACAGTGGTAAAATCAGATAGCAGCAAACAAGTGCTTCCTCAGGATGATACACAGGACCTGCAATCCACCCCCCACTGTGCCCAAAGCAAATGGATGTCTCCCATTTGCTACAATGGAATGGTTGAAAAATGCATTTCCAATTTGGAAATGGGTAAAATCATCACCTCCTGGGAAACATCGGTCAAGTGGATGCTGACAAGTGAGCGAGATTATGATGACCGACTGTGGAGAAAGGCTCCCGAGACCACTCCTCTGCTTGGAGTTTGCCTGCATCTCAGGAAGTGAAATGTTTGTGCTCAGTGGGCACCAAATGACATATGTATGGGTGCTCCATCAAGGTAAACAAAATAGAATAGCAAAAACTAGTGACTCATTTAAAATAATTTTTTTAAAAAAATGATCAGTTTGCTCCAGTGCAAGTCTTCACGCTGTTTTAGCAACCACTTTCATTTCCTGGTTGGCTTGAGGTCTTCTATCTACCAGCTAGTCTACCACAGACAAGAGTGATTTAATCCCTACTGGCCTTCACATAGCCCATCACGGGGCTTGCATCAGTTTTAAAATAGGAGCGAGCGCTCTGGGCACCCTGCAGTGGAACTAGTGGAGTCAGCATAGAAATTACACTTCTTTACACAGAGAAAAACCTTCTGAGCGGGGCCCAAAGTTTCACAATGTTCAAAACTAATGAATAATCTCACTTCCTGGGGGGAAAATACAGGACAGATATATTGTACATACAGTACATAAAGAGTAGGATATGTTGAAAAACCAAATTGTTCAGAGTCAACCACGGGAAAGTCTGCTGTGAGAAAGCAGTCTTGACTCTATAGAAATCTACTGGAGAATTAGTTAAAATATTTTTTTTTGCTATAGGGTATCAAAGGGCAAAAATAGTGTCTTGCAATAGTCCTCTAAACATTAGAGGCAACTTTGTACAAAAATGTGGTGGGAGCTGGCTTGGGGAGTGGTTTTTTGCAAAGATCCCAAGTGGGCAAAGCTGCCAGCAGCAGAATCAAACCTCCCAGGAGGACGCAGAAGCCGCTGAAATAAAAGGCGATGTCATAGGTCTGGGTCCAGTCGTAAAACCAACCTGCAAAGACAGTGAGAGAAAGTGAGCTTCGTAGGAACTGTGGAAATCTCAAGCCCTTCCCTTCATTTTATCCATCGCACATACAGATAAGCTTAGGACATACAGTATTTATTATTCTCACCTCCTTCCAGCTTGGCATTAGAAGAAGAGTAAGAAGAGGAGAACCTCTCAGATATTTGGACATGAACAAACAGGCATTTAAAAGAATGGGGACCAATTCCAGAGCAAATATATTGGCTTTCCCAGCAGGATCAAGGCAAACTTGACTAAATCATTGCCAGGAGACATTCTTTGCAGATTTACTATCTGCAAATCTCTGCAATTACCATAGTCTGGATTTCTATTTCTGGAGCTACTGCAACCAAGAACAGTAAAATAGGTTGATGTTAAGGAAATTATCTTACCAACAATTGGTGGTCCAAGGCTATTTCCAAGTCCAGCAAAGAACATTAATATCCCATAGGCATGGGCTAATTTTTCAATACCCACAGTCTTCGTGGTCACATATGGGAAGATGGACCAATTACCAGTAAAAAACCCCAGGATCGCAGAAAGGATTGCCAACGTGACATAACTCTTGGCAAATGGAATTGCACACAAGGCCAGGCCCATGATTAGTAAGGTAACTACGTAGAGATATAAAGTATTAATCCACTTGAAGTCAGCCAGTATCCCTAAAAGGAGTTTACCAACTGTTGTCATAATGCCTATAATGGAAATAAGAGGCATAAAAAACTCTTCTTCTTTCACATTTGAACTCCTTGCTACATCTTCCATAAGCAGAGAAGGTGGAAACCCTCCAATGTCAAAAAGCAGGATAGCAATGAAGAGAGCTGAAAACACCCTGTTTTTAAAAAGAGCCAGAGTTTCTCCACAGTAGTTTTTATATAACTGCCACTTCCTCTTGGCAAGCTGTTTGCAAAAATATGTCTGTTCTGCAACCTTCTTTCTGTAGGTTTCAGGCTCTTTTGTGTCCGCCGTGGTGGGTGTTTTATGATGCAGACTCTCCTGTTTCCAGCCAGCAGGGGCCAGAGGGCTCTTGCACGTTTCCTCACAAGTGTAGCTCTTATCAAGAATGTTTATGTTTTCTTCCAGATTTTTTTCTTTTTCATTGTAAATGGAGTATCTATCCGGTATATTTTCTGGAGCTGTTTTTTCGGGCAAAGGACACGCAGAGGGCTGGAGGGGTCTCATCAGACTGCCACAGGCCAATATATTTAGAGCTAAAGCACCCACGATCAGCAGACATCCGTCCAGTCCGTAGAACTCTATCAGCATCCTCTGCAGAGCCGCATATATGAAAAGGCCAACGCTAGAACCTACAACGGAAATGGGAACGGTTCAGTCTCAGCCTCTTAAACGGGGGCTGGCAGACAAGCATTAGTAATACCACGAGTCAGTGTCTCTTTCTCATGGGCATTCATATGCACTTCCTGTTAAAATCATAGCACTGTGGAAGATAACAATGATGACAGTACTAACAGTAAATCAGACAAAACATTTATCTTACAAATTAGCATTAATGGTTCAGACACGTTCAACATTTTACATCACATACTCTTTTTCTTATTCCCAAGCCACAGATGAAGTACCCTAGGGCTAGAAGGCTTGAGAAATTACCCACTGATCACAGAGCTATTAATGGCATAGGTAGGATTCACAGTGAAGTCAGTCTGACTCCAGGAGCCCATACTCTTAACAAACTCCAACCTGCGATTCTTTTTCACTGGGTATGTGCCAGGCTCCATGCCATATCTTCATTTCCTTTTTTTTGCAAATTTTTCTTATGTTACTTTTTGAGATGAATAATATATTACATTTTAGGATATTTATAGTGGCTGGATAGTTCAAATCCACTGCTGAATCACAAAAATGGGTAATTCATATTTTTAAGGTATGAATAAAGTGATGAGAAGTGAAAGGATATTTAAAATGACAAAGCATGCTGGTTTGTACACCATGACACCCTTTCCTCACTGACCATTCTATTACACTGGAATGTCAGGTCACATCAGCCCATTTAATCTATGCTTTTCTCTTCTGATTCTGATTTCAATTTTTGAAAATTGAGTATTTGAAAATTTGAATGTCAGTGGAAAATGTCATGTGGAAAAACAGGGGGAAAGAGATGTGTTATCAACAAAGAATCTAAAGAGGTTGATTGTGCATTTATTTCGGCCCACACCAAATTAGATTATATGTCCGCTTGGATGCCAGTGGGACCAAGCCTGGAGATATGACTGATGACATGGACACATTTACTGTTAAAAGCCCATCAAATCAAGGCCAGCATCGAGGCACAATAGGTTAAGCTGCCACCTACAGTGCCGGCATCTCTTAATGGTACTGGTTCATGTCCTAGCAGTTCCACTTCCAACCCAGCTCCCAAGTAAATGGCCTGAGAAAAGCAGCAGAAGGTGGCCCACCTGGTTGGACCCCTGACACCCACGTAGGAAACCCAAAAGAAGCTCCTGACTTCAGCCTGGCCATGCCATTGCCGTTGTGGCCACCTGGGGAGTGAACCAGTATATGAAGATTCTCTCTCTCTTCTCTCTCTCTCTGTTTCTGTCTCTGTCTCTCCCTCTCTCTAACTCTGCCTTTCAAATAAATAAATAAATCTTGAAAAATCAAATAAAAAATTCTTACAAATGGATCTAGGTCTTCAAGTTGAAGAAAATGCTGTCCCTAACATTTTTAAAGTTAGTTCCTTTGTTCCCAATTAAGGGGAAAAAAAATTTACCATTTCATAAAAACTAATTCATGGTTCACAAAACTTTGTGTGGCTGCTAAAAAACTGAATATCTCTTTGTTGACTACTGAGAGGTAGTAATAGCTGACAAATTCAATCTTTTCCTTCTTTTGTAAAAGTAGCACCTGCTTCAAAAGTTTAAAGCACTTCAGGAAACAGAGAAAGTGGCAGGGTGGTCACGTGGACTGCTGTGCTACCTTAGCACCCTTTAACTGTTGATTTGTGACTTGAGCCCAACACAATATCTTTGTATCTGACAAAGTACCACACCATTAAGAAGTTAAAAATGCTCTCGGTGTTTTTGAAAGTTCTGTGCCTTGACCTTAAGTTAAGAAAATAACTTTCCCATTGCTCACCAAACCAAAGTTTTTCTGTGAACATCATGAAATATAAGAAAGACATATCAAATCAATTCAATAGATATTTATTGAACACCTATGGTATGCTAATTTCAGTGCAGATCAGAGAAAATCAAATCACACACTAGAGGCTGGTTTCCTCAGCCTGCTTCTCACAAGAGCACGGCCCTGGCTTAGAAAGATACTGGCGGGGGCAGGCACTGTGGAACAGCAAGTTAAGCTGCTTGGGATGCCTGTCCTCCGAGATGGGAGTCCTGGTTCAAGTTCTGCCTACTCCGCTTCAGATGTAGCTTCCTGTTAATGCACCTGGGAAGGCCCAAGTGTTTGAGTCACTGCCACCCTTGAGGGAGACACAGATGGATTTTCTGGCTCATGGCTTCAGTCTGGCCTAGTCCTGGTGGTTATGGGCGTTTGGGGGAGTGAACCAGTAGGAAGAAGATCTCTCTCTCTCTCTCTCTCTTTCTCACTGCATGTATGTCTAGCCCTTGTTCTGTCACTCTGCCTTTCAAGTAACTCTTTAAAAAAATAAAGATACAGGAAATATTCCAGGGCAATGGAAAATAATTTAGAATTTGCTTGAGGTATTGTATAAGTAGTAAATCTGTAATTGTTGATCTTCAAAAAGAACCACCTAATTTAGAAATGATCAATGTAAAGGGCAAAGTGAAATAAAACACTAATTATCCTTTCACGCATGTCTAGATTGTGCATCACTACAGAGAGGGAAAACATTAATTGGTGTTCAGGGAACTTCAAAGAGTAAGAAATGCACTAAAAGCTCTGATTAACTCAAATTAGCAAGGAAGGATCAATAAACTTTTTCCATAAGGAGCCAGATGGGAACTATTTAACACAGCTGGGGCCATAAATCCCTGTCCCAAATTCTTAACTCTGCATAATTTTCATGTGCAATGAAATATTATTCTTTTTAACTTATTCACTCATTAAAATATGTAAACACCACTGTTAGCCGTGGGCAGTACAGAAACAGGCAGCAGACCAGAGATGATCCATGGGGATGTTTGCCAAACCCTGGGCACCAGGGAGCAAAACGGTTGTTCCCAAACCTTCATTCGATGCCCACATTCCTTCCTTTCAACGTGGCCACAATATTGCAAGTATTTTTCCTTTGAGGATTACTTTTAGTTTTTTTTTAAAGTTCAACTGTGATGTGTGTTTCACTTGTCACCTCTTTCACTTGCAGGTGGATTTGTGCCTCTGCCTAAGTTCAGTTAGCTCCCTGGGAGTTGAAAGGGAACACTCCTCCCAATGTTGACTGTCATAGTTGCTCCACGGTTTTCTCAGTGTGCCACAGCACAGCCCCAGCTCCTGCGAGAGCAATTCTCACAGAATTCCAAATAAACCTGGACGTGAAGGGAAAGCGAGGTCCTGATGATACGGGCTGCCACTTTCAGAGCCCTTCCACATAAACTCCTTCAGTGTTTCCAGTACCCCAGGAATGTGTGCTAATTACCCTCACTTTACAGTTCAGAAAACTGAGGCATAAGGCAGCTAAATAACTTGTCTAACACCAGACAGCAAGAGACTGTCAGAAGTAGGATTTGCTCAGCCAGTCTGGCTGCAGGGCCTGTGCTTGTAATTCTACCTCTTTCTGTCTTTACAAAAAAGAAAAAGAAAAAACCTAGTTCAGGTTGAACATCCCTAATCCAAAACTCCAAAATCCAAAATCTTTCTGAGTGCTTTTTGAAATGTCCTAAGTGGAAAATCCCATACCATGAAACTTTGTTTCTTATACAAAAATATATGAAATCACCTACAGGTTGTGAGCATGTATGTGTTTATATAAAAGCATTTTGTATTTAAACTTGGGTCCCTTCCCAAGATACCTCAATATGTGTCTGCAGATATTCCAAGATCCAAAAAAAAAAAATGCAAAATCGGAAATATCTGTGGTGCTGAGCATTTCAGGTAGGACGTGTTTTCATTTAGGCTGCTGTGCCTACCCTCACGCTCCATCCCACACTTGTGGGAGACCCTAAAGGGTCACACTACTCTGGACCCCCATCTCCGTTTTGGGTGTTCCATCTTCCGTGTCTGCCGTAGCCATATCCTCAGACTCTGACCTTGTGCCTTTTCAGCCACAAGTCACATTTCTCATCTGACAACGCTTCCTCAAAGGAGCTTGGGTAATAATCCAGGTGGATTGAATTCAACTAGGCATCTCCTTGTTGCCTCTTGGTTGACCACAGGAACAAAACCTGAGTTTGCAGCCTGTTACCAGAATAACTCCTGGAATTCCACACCCTAGCTAAAAGCCTGCCCTCCCAGGATCACAGCCTACTACCAAGTACTTACGTTGACTTACAATGGTGGTAACTTGGAAGCCATAGCCCCTAAGTAAACTCATAAAATACTGGCCACAGAAATTTTGACAAGTTTCCTAAATAGCTTTTTAAAAAACATCTGAAAGAGGAAACACTACTTCAAAAGGCCCAAGAGAGCCCAGAAGGCTTTCCTATTTAAAATTTATACTTTATATGTATATTTCCTCCCTTCTATGACCACATCTTGACTATGAAAGGAAAAGTGAGTAAACAGCCTGTCATTTGGAGATGGACAGAGGCCAGTGAGATGTAGGGGGAAGTCAGTCCTGTAGAAAAACTGTAAGTTGTACAACAGACAGAGGCCTTCCCAACAATGGCTTTAGAGTGAATTTTCCCTCCATTTCCCCTCCCTGTCCCAGGGGTAAGATGATTCATAGCACCAGCATCTGCTTCATTTAGTAAAGCCCTCCCCAGCAGGTAACTCTCAATGCACTAAGCCCATAAGCTTTCCTTTCATATATTATATTAGACATTGAATGCCCTAGATTTTTCATGTATGTATCTTAGGGTTCTTTAAAAGCTCCTCTCATGTTTTCTGTGGAAAGTATAATTTCCGTCTAGAAAAAGAGGAAAAAATATTTGTTTTGCTACCTGACAGATAACTAAGTAATTATTAGTAAACATACCTGTGCTTAGTAACTTTTAACTTTGCTCAGAGGGCTGAATAGTGACAGTATTGTATTTATTTTGACAACTTACCTGTTGAAATCAGACCAAGTGCAAGGCCTCGGCGGCTATCAAAATACTGGCATGTGATGGTCACTGTTGCAGTATATAATAAACCACATCCAAGACCTAGGCACACAAGGACATTGCAACATTAAGACAGGCTGCATTACTTAAAAGCAAAACAACAGGGGAAAAAAACGAGGGAAAAAAAACAAACCCAAAGGGAATAACCAAGCATCTCCAGCAGGGCTTCCTGTTGCTGCCAGGCTAGAACCGCCCAGAGGACGGATGCCTAGACTCCTCCCATGTCAGTGGTGCAGCCCGCTGGGCTCGTCCAGCCGCTTCATTTCTTACCCCACACCAACCTTAAGGTCCAGGCCATGTTTAAAAACTGCAATTTCTAAGGTATTAAGGAAAAATGCAAAGGTAAATTAAGACGATATGAGGAAAGAGAGAAAATAGTGAGATCATGCATCAGATATGAAAATCTCATCAAACATGCCCATAGACTATGTCTGTCTTGTGTGTTTCTTCAATGTTCTTCCTCCTACGAGTCCTCTAAATAACCTTCAAAAATCCCTTTTGAGATCCAAAGCTATTTTATTAGAATTTAGCTTGCACGTCCCAGCCTACAAAAAAAAAAAAAAAAAAAACCACACTCAGCCAGGTTGTCTGGGGCTCTCAGATCACCTCCTCATAGTACAATTCATATTTGTAAATCTCTATTTGTTTTACAAATGCACAGTATCCTATTTAGGAAAAAATTTAATGATGTCTGATTTTGTGCAAAATACCTTGTGAAAAAAGAAAAGCAAATGGAAGAAATACTAACAACTGTTAAATTTAAGTGGAAAGCATATGATTGTTATGCTATTATCTCCTATAAATTTGGAATTCTTTTATAATTAAAATCCCTTATAATTAAATTTCCTTCTTGAATCCCATGATCTATCTATCCCTAGATCATCTCTGTTTTGTTAGTTGGAGTAATCTTTTTCTCCCTATTAAATATCTGAAAGCCTCAATATTTTTCATAAAATTCTCCTTTTGCTCTTACTCATTTGCTTTTTGATTTTCTTCTGCACTACTACCTGCTTTTGAGGATCACTCTAAAAATAGTGCATTATTTTAACCATTAGCTTGATATATTAAGTGAATTATTAAGATCATTTTCATTGCTTTTAATAGCTACCTGGACAGGATTTTAAAAATATACAAGATTAACAAATATACTGTGTAAATGTTTCAGGAAATCAGCACCTAAAATAATCCAAGACTCAAGTAAACTATGCATGAGTGCATAAAACATCTGCTTACAGAAATGAGAAAGATAAAAATAATTATACTTTAAATAAATCTCTTGAAATACAATATCCTTTGTGTGATTTAAGGGAAAACATTATCTCGCTAACTAAAATATGAGCTGGATTACTTTATACAGTTGTCAGTACTACACATAGGACATTTCAAGATATAAGACCTATTTCTGAACCATCAATTTTGTGAGACCAAAAAGTGTCACTCTTCACTGAGACTATTTCTGAAAGCCTTTGGAGGGGAAATGGATTTATTTTCCTGTGATTTGGTTGCCAGGACTCTGTCAAATGTTAGGTACTGGAGACATAAAAAAAAAAGATATTACATATAACTAAACACCAATGCCAAAAAAATGAAGCAGCAACTTTAAATTTAAAAAAAATGATTTCTAAAAAATGATTTCAAGGTCATGGATCTCAGGTAATGTTATTTTACTTTTTAATGTAGAAGACATTTGAAATAAGTTTTGAAAAAGCAAAAGATGCTATAACATCTTCCAACATGTTACAGTCAGGATGATCTGAAACCAGCAGTTACTAAAGAGAGGTCTGTGTACCCATGTGGTCCCTGAGCTCTTTCATGGAGTCTAAGAAGTCAAAACTATCTGTGTAGTAATACTGAGGTGCTCTGTGGTTTCTTCCCTTTGCTGACATTCACACTGATAATAGAAAAGACATGGTGAGTAAGAAAGGCTGCAAAAACTGTAGCATAAATCCAGGTCGTCACATCAAACTTTACACTGTTAGGCTTTGCCACCACTTACTCACAGTAAAAAACCAAAACATAAGTTTTATAGGTTTCATTTGAACTGCAACATTGCTGCAAGGCAAAGCACTTAAGCAAGTGCTTCTGGTAGCCAGCTAAAATAGCCACTGTTTTTTCTTATGTGCTTGTTTTTATTTGAAATAGTGTCAAATATACAAAGTATGTTATTCAATCTTGAGTATTTGAAAGACATTTTATTGACAGTGAACCTACAAAGGAAATAAGTGATAGTAAGTGTCACTAGTGATAAAATTCAGGCTTTTCAGAAAAAAAAAATTAGAAGACTCTTATCTACCACCATGCATTTTTTTAAAGTATTTGTTTGAATGACAGAGTTAAAGAGAGAGGGGTTCAGCCAGAGCTGGGCCAGGCTGAACCAATGCTTATATGTGATGTCAGCCTCCCATATACACCATCCTCCTTCCCACCCATGTCTAGACTCAGAGCACCCTGTCTTCTTACTGATTTGGTAAATTTATTGAGATAACAGGAGACTGGATGACCAGGTTTGGTTGGATGGCTTACAGTCACTTGAAAACTGGCAAGCTTTCATATCATCTGTGCTATGAAAACTAAACAAGAGAACATCATATTTCAAAATGATATTTCTTGAAAGCTCAGGTAAATGGTAAGACAGATTTAGACCAATTCTGTCATTGTAGCATTCTTTCAATATTTTAGCCTGTAGCTTAAACATCTGATATAGGTTTAATTTCTTTTTCTATATTGCTCAATCTGTTATACAAATATTTCCGGTTCAGCAGAACTTTGGAAGCCAGTAATTGCTGCTATAATCTTGAGCTAAGGAATAAGAAAGCAATTTAAGGAAAAGAGAACAAAAAAGAAGGTCTTCAAAAAGTTCATGGAAATCTGTATTTTGGGGAAAAAAGGTATGGGCTCATAGGAATGTGGATAGTCAATCAAACTAGATTTTTTCAGATACTAAGAGGAAGCTTTAGGAAGCAGGAAATCATGTTTTTTTTTTTTTTTTTTTTTTTTTTTTCAAATTCACTACCAAAAGCTTCTAGGAAGACAGGGTCTGGTGATTGTTAACACTGAATACAAATAGTATAATACATCACAAAATTTTCTCCAAATTGTCAGCATTCTCCTGGCCCTGAGCTCTCTCAAGCAAGATCACTGTCAACCATCCCCTCTGCGGTTTTCGTCATTCTTGGGCCTTAACTTTAATGATAATAATAAGTGTTTTAAAGTCTACTTTTTATTTTGTTGTGCTGTTGAACTGGGAGCTGGCAACACATTCTATGGAGAGCAAAAAGTTGTTTATATGTACAAAGAGTTCAACAGAATCCTGTGTGGCTGCCCCCTGGGAAAGTGGCCATTTCCTAGGTCAGTGAGAAGTGACAGATGTCAGCGATGTCTAATTTGTATAATCCTTCCCTCTCCCCCTCCCCCACCCCCTCCCCCTCCCCCTCCCCCTCTCCCTCTCCCTCTCCCTCTCCCTCTCCCTCTCCCTTTTTTGTGCTAACTAGAGACAAGTGCTGAGCCAAAAAACCTTCCTGTGCCTTGCAAGTGTGGATTGTTAAAACATGTTGATTCTTTCAAACAGCATGCATCACTGGGCAGATACTTCACTAAAGCAACAATTTTTGGAAAAGTGTTTATTGAAAGTAAGCAATGAGTGAGCCCTTTCACTCCTGATACTAGCTGAAAAATTCTGCAGACATTGGTGAAATAATGTGTGACTCCTGACGACAGAAAATTCATAGTGACCACATGTTGCTTACCTACAACAATGCCATAGGAAAAAAACAGAAAGTAGATATTGGGGGCAAAACTGCTCAACATCAGGCCTCCAGCCACCATGAAGCCACTAAAGATTGTGACAGGTCTTGCTCCAAACGACGAGACACAGAGACTGCAGATAGGACCTAAAAAGAGAAATACAACCTTGATTTATTTAACAGTAATCTCTTCCCCACAATCACATGATCCATGCATATGTCCCAAATATTTCTTTCCATTGTAAAACAATAGTCACAAAAATAAACATGGACAGTACTGAGTATTTAATAACACTGTGAGGTACTTAATATAAACAACCTCATTTCATTTTTTTTTAAACTATTTATGTATTTCTTTTGGGGGTGGGAGAGAGACAGAAACAGAGTGCCAGCCCATCAGCCGGTTCACTCTACAAATGCCTCCCAAGGCCAAAGTCAGGAAATGGGAATGCAAGCCAGGTCTCCTATGTGGGCGAAAGTAAGCCAATTATCTGAGCTACCACTGCTGTTCCCAGAGACTGCACCAACGGGGAGCTGGAGCCAGGAGCTGGAGCCAGGAATCGAGCCCAAGTGCTCAACTGTGGGACAAGATGTCCTAACCACTAGGCAAATACTCCTGTCTCGTCTCATCTGTTAGTTTGCCTGACGGTGCTCTCATTGTTTTAATCAGGAAAGTGAAGAACAGTAAGATCACATAGTTATGAAGTGGGGTGGTGGAGTCAGACTGCAGCTTTAGTCAGACAACTAGCTCCACGACTTGCCAGCTGTTTGATATCAGGTGACTGATTTCTCACTCTGTGCCTTAGATTCCTCATTTGAACACTGAAATAATCATAGGACCCTCCTCACAGTGTTATAGAGCACAGCGGGCTGACAGGCAAAAGTGACCATTTCTTGCACTTGTAAAGTGGGCAGATGCTTATGCAACAGGATTTAAGTGATAGTGAAATTTTTTCCCAGTAGAACCATACTTGGAAAGCAACCAAAATGACAGAGCTTAGCATATAGAAAGAAAGGAACATTAAGGATTACTCAACCCAATAGTCTCATTTTATGTGGAAAGAAACTGAAGCTCAACAGGGATTGTTCAATACCACAGCAGAAGAAAGAACCAAGACCACGAAGCAGAGAGACGCATACCTTAACCTTTCAAGGTACAAACTGGTCTCTGATTTTCAAAAACATGCCCACCAGAATGGCTAAAGACAGACAACAGTAAATGTTGGCAAAGATACAAAACAAGCAGAATTTTCAGATACTCCTGGCATTATCTATGAAAGCTAAACCTAACACCCAATTCTATGTATACACCCGATAGAAACAGCTGCATCAAAACTCATCAACATAAATGTTCACAGGATAGCTATTTATAATAGCTAAAATTAAAAAAACCCTCAGATATTCATCAGCAATAGAATATGTGAATAAATTCTGATGTTTGTACAATGGACTGTTGTATGGCAATGAGAATGAATGATTTACAACTACACATAATGGTCTCACAAATATATATTGAGTGAAACATACCCAACCCAAAAGAGTACAGTCCATGTGATTCAGTTATAAGAAGTACAAACAGGCAGAACTAATCTCCTGTTAGAAGTCAGGGTAGCAGTTACACTTGTTACGGCTTGAAGAGTAATAGGAAAGGGCACAGCCAAACTTCCAGAACACTGCTCATGTTCTGTTTCCAGTGTGTGAATGTGCTGATTACATGTGTTGTTCAGTTTGTAAAAATTCATCAAGCCATACTCCCATGATTTGTACACTTTTCTGTTTGTGTCTTTTATTTCTTTTTAAAGTGATCTCAAATGGAGAAATGATGCCATCAATCCAGTCTCACTACCCAAATCCAACATTCTTCCCTGTCGTAAGGAATCTCTTAAGCAACTATTGAAGACCAGTGTCTGACCCCCAAGATACCACATATCTCTCACTGCCTCTCCTGTGGCTCTCCTATGTCCTTGCCTGGTCATTAGCTGGCCCCTACTACTCTCAGGGCTTCTGCAGGCACTCAGGTATAGGAGCAAGCTGATACATTTATATCACAGACCAAGGGGAATATTCTGTGCCCGTATTTTAAAATCCATTTGAAAAACCAAACTTAGCATCCAACAGTTGATCTGTCTATATGCCCAATGAGAAACACCTAGATACTTCAAAAATAAGAATGGTTTTGAGCATCAAATTTCACAAATGGATGTCTAATGGCATAAAGGCATGACCCTTCTCTGTTGTTTACTGAACTATATTGACATTGAGAGTCAGTGTTTATAAATTTAACAGGCACAATGGGATTGAAACACACACAGATTACTACTGCCATACTTGAAACGTTTCAAGTTTCATCCTCAAAATAGAACTTTAAATCTATGCTCCCTAATGCATTAACTCCACCAAGCAGCTCAGAGTCTGGGAGTCCGGGGGTGGGGATGAAGCATAATAATTTTCATGACATGTATAGCTCAAACCACTGTTTTATAAAATGCATGATATCATTGTCAGTTATATCATACATTTTAAATCATTTTTGCCTAACACATCATTCTTCTCTTTAAAATTTAGGCATCAGGGAAAAAATGAGCAGAAATTCTTTGACAACTGAAAATAGCACATCAAAAGCTGTTTTTGAAAAAATCACTACTTTCACACTGCCATCTGCTGCTTACTTGGAGAAAAATATCTTGATGTCAGAGATTAAAGACAAAAAATTTTAGAGCTAAAAGAGAGCTTAGAATGGCCAAACATCTAATCTCAAAAACAATTAAACTGGCATTCACAGAGATCGTGAGATTTGATCAAGAATCCATAGCAAATCAATGACAGGGTTAAGGTAAATGTTAGCCCAGCATTTGTCCCAATTGAGAACTATTTAACTGGTTTCTCAACTTTTTGCTAGAATCCAAAACAAGACTAAAGAACACAAATATACATTTGTTTATATCTTACAGGTTAAGTGGTTTTATGAAATTATGTCAAATTAAAACATAACACTCATGAGCACTTGTTATTTAAAAGTTTAAAGCAGATTATTTTACCCCTCTCCTTGGAGTCAGGGTACTTATAGATTCTATTTACATAAATTCAAACCACTATGGCCTCATATTTCTCACTGATACTAGAGAAAAGTATAACAGAAAGTGACTATCAAGTCCCCTCTACAAGACATGACACTTTTATTGAGTTTAGCTCTTTGTCATAACACACAAACAAGAAACAAACAAGAAACAAATTAAAGCAAAGGACTGTTCCCAGGGGAGATTTCTTACAGTGTCTTGGGTCTTCAACTCTGTAGAAGGGACCTTGGGAATGAATGTTACTTAACCTATAATATGAACCAATGATTCCACATATTTGGACATGAAGATTTTTAGAAGAAAAAAAAAGATGGGAGGCTTAGCTAATTTCCTATTTTCACAAGGCATTTTTAAAATGTAATAACCATCTATCACCACCACTACTTCATTAGAGAAGAACTCTTAGAAAGAATTGGTAAAAAGGCTATCATTTCAGAATAAAATACAAGACAGTAAGAAGAGAGTTTGAATCCAGCACACACACTTCTTCCACTTATCACTGTCTTTACATAGATTTTGCCATTGGTGAGACTTTTTCTTGAACTTACAGTAGTGTTTGAGAGCCATTACATTACTGCATCGTGTTGGGGTGTGACTATTGCTATTATACCCTTGTGTTTGAATGGTTGGATGAACCGAGAATCCTGGGCTGAACTGTTAAACAGCAGAGCAGGCAGTGAGCCTGGAAGAAAAGTCTGAAGAAGACAGATGCAGCCTTCAGGGCCGGGAGGTGAACAGCCCCAGCCTTTCCAGGTAGTGTGCTTGGCTCGTTAAGACGTTCTGCTTTCGTACAGGGTGACTTGGCAACACTTCCAGCACAACGCTGACACATTATCTCAGAGATGGTAAAAGCCTGTGTATTAAGGAGAACAAACAACTCCACAAACTGAAGTAGGGAGTGAAGAAAGAAAGGAAGATGAAGATGGCATTTTTAGATATCTGACCTCTTAAATATGAAACAAAATACCAAAAATATTTTGCTACGAGCTATCTGCAAGCCAGATAGGTTGATAAAATTTTTAGCCAATGAGGGGAAGGAAAATTGAGGAGCTAACTGCGAAAGTGTTTTCTTATGATCACAGGTGAATTAGGAAAATGAGAAGAAAAATTGCTTCTAAGGAAGTCAAAAACTAAGTGATGACATTGCTTTCTTCAGTTCTCCAAAGGTAATCTGGGAACAGACGACAAAGTTCAGATTGTGCTGGCTGTTACAGTTACCATGGAGCAAGGTGACTGCTGTAGTTTAAATAATGTCTACTGGGATTCATGTGTTGGAAAATTAGTCCCCGCCCTGGCAGTTCTGAGAGGTGGTGGCATCTTTAAGAGGGTTTTTGTCATGTGAACTCCACCCTCCCGAAAGGATTAATGCTGTTCTCAGGGGAGCACACTGGTTATTTTGAGATCAGGTGGCTACAAGGAAGTCCACTCCTTGAGTTTTCTCTTTTTCTCATGCTCTCACTTGCCCTTTGGCTTTCCTACCACAAAATGAAATAGCACGAGGCTTCTGGAAGCAGAGGCAGACGTTCTGGGGGCCTACTGTTGGACTTCCTGGCCTCCACACCAAAATAAGCCTCTGTTCTTCACAACTCATCTCAGATATTCTGTTACAGCAATAGAAAATGGACTCAGACAATACTTTACTTAAAAATTTTTAAATATTAGTAACATCACATCTAGGCCTGCATTAATCAAAGATTAAAGTGAATAACTGAGTAGTGCCATTCCTTCACTATTTACTTAACATCTACTAGAATTCCTTTGTACGCTGAACATTTCACCAGTCACACATGTGAACCACAAAGGGACTTTTAAACTTTCTGGTAGCAACATAAGAGAAATGGAAGAGGTGAAATTAATTTTAATAATACATTTTATCTAATCAAATATACTCAAAATGTTTTCATTTCACCATCATTATTGAAACATTTCACATTTTTTGTACTATCTGAAATCTAGTGTGTGTTTTCTATACCTGTGGCACATCTCAGCTCAAATGAATCACATTTCAAGTATTCATAGCCACATATGTCTACTGTGTCCACCAGCAAAGCACTAGAGTCTCAGACCATGTTAGGAAAGGACACCAAGAAAAAATACAATCCAGGACCTAGACCACAAAGCAAAACACACACACAGCGTTAAGCTAAAAGCCAAGGCCATGGGCAAGGAGCACCAAAAGAAAGGTTCAGAGCATGCACTTTAGGATTTCAGAAAAGGGAGATCACCCTGGGCCCCACAACTGAGCCTGGTTGTGAAATGAAAATGAATCCTGAATGGAGGGAATGGAAATGCAGTGTGGTCTTCCAGCTGGTGATTGCTCCTTTTATAAGGCAGCTTTGGGAAAGAAATGATTGGAAATCAACACAACCACCGTGCACTTTTTTTTTTTTCCCCCAAAGTATCAGCGTCCCAGGAGTGGAAGGATGGCCAGGCCTGTAGCGCTGAAGCCCTAAGATGGCTGACGGTACAATAGATCCACCACTCCTTGCTCCAGCCGAGGCTGCGAATCTCAAGTTATCTCCACAAGAAAGAGAAAGGCACTAAGGAGCCATGGCCACTGAACTCCCTGATCCCAGATACACCGCCTTGCTGGTGGCTTATAGAATACAAGCTTTACCAAAACCTGGTCATTGTTCTCACCGGTTCTGGGACTGCCTAGGGCACCAGGAACTCAACAATACAACAAAATCCCGTGGGAGACAAGGACTCAGTCCTGCTGGAAGGAATGAACCTGCTTAAGGTTAATGCTCAAACCAAACTCTGTCAGCAATTGCAGTTCTTTCAACAAGTGGGGTTGGCTCTACTGACTCACCATCTAACCTGGGGATATGGTTACTGAGTGATTTGTTTGAAGGCCTTTGGAGAAACTAAGGACAAATGGCAGGGGAGGTGATTTCTAAATCTGCTGAGTACAAAACTACAAATCTTCCTGATGTTTCATCAAACCTTGTTTTGTCTAAAAAATGACCCCACCCATCTCCATGAATTTGAAAAATGACATCTAGCTTAAAGGTGCTTTAGCTCATCCTGGAACAATGCAAGGTCAGGCTCATCCCCTAGTTCAGTTACCTTTCTTCCCTTTCTCCTGTATTAGTCAGGTTACAACAGGAGAACCGAAACCAATAGCAAATATGTATCAGCAGATTTATTGCAAGGAATTGGCTTATGTAATTGGCCAGATAATATTTGACTACCTAGGCAAGTTCAAAATCCATAGGGCAGACCTTTGGGAAGGGCAAGTTGGAACTCTCCCGCACAGGCTGAAACCACTGCCCTCAGGGAGAATTTCTTCTGGGAAAGCTCATTTCTGCTCTCAAAGCCTCCGAGAACTGAAGCAAGTCCGCCTAGATTATCCAGGATAAGCTCCCTTACTGAGAGTTAACTGCTGATGTACCTTGTGCTCATCCACAAAATACCTTCAGAGATTAAAATCTGAATGACCAGGGAAGGTGGTCTCTTCAAGCTGATACATAAACCTCTGACTCCCTCAGAATGTGTCACGTGCGGGGTTGACTCCAGGCCCCTGCTCGCAGGGACTCTGTGCAGACTGCCGCCCTCTCTCCCCGCCTTCCACCTAGGACAGTGCATCCTCCTGCTGGCTCTCCATCCACAAAGCCTGGCTCTGTAAAACCCCAAAGACTGACTCTTCCTTGCTACCCTGGGTACTTGCGAAGTCTGAAATTATTATGTAGCTGCTTTTGCTTTCTGTCTTTTCCCTGAGACTACCAACCCTTGGTCAGCATGGACACTGTCTCCTGTCTTGGCATCCATAGCATGGAGGTGACTCTGAGGATGTTTGCAATGATGTTGCATTTATTCATAAAGTGTAACTCGGGAAGACGTTAGGATTCCCTTGTGCCCAGCTTTATTTATCTCTAGGGTCATCTGGACAAACAGAATACAGGTGAGGAAAAATAACTATTTCTCTTCAATTATTCAAGTTTAAGGAAACGCTGTTAGGAATCAAGGTTATGAGCGTAAGGTTCAGAACTGCATACCTATCCATAGTTCTAATATGCTACTGGGAGTGACTATCCAAATCTAGCTTTGTCAGAGACAAGGGTGGGCCTTGAAACTCCAGGTGCTTAAACAGATTCTTGACAAAGCTCCAGCTCTCCCTCACGGCGATCCTTTCAAGAAATGTCTTTGTCTCTCATTCTGAAGAGTCCTTTTCTTCTGTAGGTTCTGCAGTTCAGTTGAAACTGGGGGAGTAGCTTTGTTGGTGATTTGTTCTCTAATAGCTAATATATATTGAGCACTTATCAAATGCCAAGGACCATCTCTGCTCTAGACAACAATAAGAAAAGTGCTTTTATTTCCAATTTTAAAATGAAAAAAAAAAAAAAAAACAGGCTTAACAGGTTAGAAAAACCTGAACTCAGGTGCTATTCCCATTAGCGACCCGGGGCAGGTCACTACACCTCTGGGAGAAGAAATGCTCACTTCAGTGCACTGGGAGGAGGATCAATAAGACAAAGCGAGTATAGTGGCAACTACTGATTCAGACACAGCAGGGCACTTGGAGAATGGAGAAGGGTCAAGTACATAAAAAGCAGAAATTTAAAGTTGCTTGGAAAATATACTTCTTCTGTGTCTTGTTCTATTATAAATCTCTAGAGTTTGGATTACAGAATTGCTCAAGTGTGCCAGCTTCTAAGCTTTCTCTGCACAAAATTGAATAAAGAAAATAACCAAGTGGTTCTCAGATGTTGCATGGCATGGAATTGAGGAGCCAGTGAAAATGCAGATTCCTAAGACTAGCATTGATTGTGATGTAGCAGGTGAGGCCACCTGCAATGCCCGCAACCCATGTGGGCACTGGCTTGCACCACGGTGCTCCTCTTCTGATCCATGCTCCCTATTAATGGCCTAGGACAAACAGCAGAAGATGGCCCCTGCCACTCACACAGGAGACCTAGATGAAGCTCCCGGCTCCTGGCTTCAGCCAAGCCCAGCATTGGCTGCTGTAGACATCTGGGGAGTGAACCAGTGGATGGAAACACACTCTCTCCCTCTCTCTGCCTCTCCCCGCCACACTGTAACTCTGAATTCCAAATAAATAAATCCCATAAAAAAAGAAGTCGGGGTGCCAGATTCTGTCCCGGTCACTCCTCTTCCAGTCCAGCTCTCTGCTGTGGCCCGGGAGGGCAGTGGAGGATGGCCCAAGTCCTTGGGCCCTGCATCCGCATGGGAGACCAGGAGAAGCACCTGGCTCCTGGCTTCGGATCAGCACGGTGCACCGGCCACAGCAGCCATTGGAGGGTGAACCAACGGCAAAGGAAGACCTTTCTCTCTCTCTCTCTCTCTCACTGTCCACTCTGCCTGTCCAAAAAAAAAAAAAAAAAGTATATTCCTGGAATCACCCCCACCCCAATCCACTGATGGATAGCAAATTGACTTTTTAGAAGCTCAAGTAATTCATATAAGTACTGAATGTAAGAGCAAGTAAACAGATGAATGAATGTCATATTTGTCTTGTACCAACAAGCTGTATGAATATAAGTATGCATATATCCATATATAAATTCACCTTATATCAAGTAGGATTAAGATGTCTGTTTACATTTTTTCAAGAAAAAGGATCATTAGACACATAATTTATATTTCATGATTTACATGGCATGAGCAATGCCACACCCAAGCAGAAAACTATAGAAGTTTTCCTTATAAATAGTAATAAAAAATCAAAATAAATCATACACCAGAGATTCACCAAGAAGTGTAAGACTGAAATCTAAATAGAGCAGGTTCAAGCTACTAGGAGTAGTTCCTAACTAAACATCACTTTTGGAACTTAAAAAAAAGCAAAAAAAAAAAAAAAAAAGTATCTGGGCCCCATCACAGACCAACTAAATTATAATGTCTGAGGGTAGAAACCAGGCAATTATACGCTGAGATTTTTCTGTAGATGATTCTAATTATCTCCCTGGTTAAGAACCAGCGACAACCATGAGAATTACCAAGATGAATTAAACGTGTCCCAATTCCAAGGCAGTATTGGTCAGTTTGTTGCTCTAGAACCAAGTTGTCAAGAAAGTGGATGATCAGCATGGCTCCCTCATGGCTAGATACTGCTTGCTAATACATTGACCCTTCTGTTTCTGTAGGTCAAAAGCCATGGGTTCAGATCAAAAATACTCAGGAAAAACATTGTATCTCCATTGAATACATACAATTGCTACTGTTCCTTAAAGAATATGGTATAGCAATGATTTATAAAGCATTTATACTGTATTAGGTACTAAAAGTAATCTAGGGATAGTTTAAAGTATATGGGAGGATATATGTAGGTAAAATGCAAACACTACACCATTTCATATAAGGGACTGGAAGCACCGAGGATTCTGATATCCACTGGGGTCCTGGAACCAATCTCCTACAGACACCAAGTGGTAACTACATCATATAACCATGGCTTTCAGGATTGGTCTCTTGACTATGTTATGATGAACCAAGGAAGGCCAACAGTGGAATCGGCTACACTCAGATCTGGACATGAAAATATTTAAAGTGCATACACACACTATTATGTGGTAGCTCTTCAGCCATCTTTTCCACAGCTTCCTTATTCTTGAATTTTCTGTTCTCCTATTTCTATGTTTCTCTTCAAAAGCATTTTTCCCCCAGAAACCTTTTATTTAAGGTATGCAAACTTCATGCATTTCATAAATACAATCTTCAAAAGCTTTCATCACTGGATCCAAGCATCTCCTCACACAGCTGATGACACCGGACCTAGAGAGGTTAAGTGACTGTGGTAGAACCAGATTTTTGAATTAGCCTCTACCTCCAGTCCTAAGTTCCTTTGAGAATTTGCTTTCTCCTTGAAATATAGTGAGACGCTCCGTCTCCCCAGGTCCCGTGAGCTCTCCAGAGCTAGGATTTCTGCAGTTGCACGTGGCCCAGTCCAACAAAGGGGCCCACACTTGGTTTAATGTTCTGCTCTCTCTGTCTTGAAATTCTTACCAATTTTTGAACAATGACCCTGCATTTTCACTTTGTGCTGAGGCCTGTAGATTGTGTAGTCAGTCCTACGTAAAGGCAAAGGGGGCTGCCGCTGGTCCCTGAGATGAGCGACTCTGAGAAGCTGGAGAAAGTGCAGAGCTGAATTCAGTTTTCAGAGAGAAACTCAGTCCTAACTCTGAGTACCTCATCCTTGAGGAGACCTCCGCTTCCCTCAACCCTCAACTCCAACAGGACAGATTCGTGAAAAGCAAGCTCTGTTCGCTGGCACGTGCTACTTGTAAGATACCATTTCAAGTCTCCTTTGACCCTTGCTGGAAACCAAGGTGATTATATTTCGTTTTGGCTTAGTATTGACAAATAGAATGGTGAGTCATTAGAGAGCATTCAAAAAGCTCTTTTCTCTACCCTGTAGGCTTGTTTCCTTGAAATCAGTACTTTCACATCCCCTCATTCACAGCTCAGTTATCCTGTATTTGTGCTTGTAAAGGCTTTACAAGCCACCCCCACTTTGCAGAACTCTCAAACAAATCTCGGGCAACTTTTCCTGTTTTCCTTGAGCTCCTAATGACAGTACTATTTTCGGTTGTTTAATTATGTTTAGTTATCTTATCTGGCATGGCCAGATGACCCAGCATTGTTTTTCAAGTCTTGTTTGCCTTGCTTTAAATTTAACAAGGTAATCCAACAACTGGAAGTCATTACTCCTTTTTTTAGAAGTCCTCTTTAATATCCGGGAGAGACAATATTTAAGAGAAGAAATGGCCTACGTATTTTGTTAAAAGGATATTTTCACAAAACCACTTTAAAAGTGAAAAATGCCCCCACAGACCACCACATTAGTGTCCTGCTTTCCCACACAAAACCAAGACTATGATTTGCTCAACAAATCATGGCAAGTTCATTGCACACAGAAACAGACCCCAAGGAACAGACCCAACCTAGATCATCATCTTAGCACATTTGTCCTTAAATAGTTCCAAGTAAAAAAGAGTGATGTGGCCAGCGCCGCGGCTCAGTAGGCTAATCCTCCACCTTGTGGCGCCAGCACACTGGGTTCTAGTCCTGGTCGGGGCGCCGGATTCTGTCCCAGTTGCCCCTCTTCCAGGCCAGCTCTCTGCTGTGGCCAGGGAGTGCAGTGGAGGATGGCCCAAGTGCTTGGGCCCTGCACCCCATGGGAGACCAGGATAAGTACCTGGCTCCTGCCTTCGGATCAGCACAGTGCGCTGGCCGCAGCACGCCGGCCGCAGCGGCCATTGGAGGGTGAACCAACGGCAGAGGAAGACCTTTCTCTCTGTCTCTCTCTCACTGTCCACTCTGCCTGTCAAAAAAAAAAGTGATGCACTGTGCAGTTGAACCTGTCTCTAGAAATTGAAGTAGCATATGGCGTTAATGGTAAAAATTCTCTGCTATTCACTCCAAAGATGACAGAATCACAATTACATCCTATGTGATTGTTTATCAAGAATATTATTTTTGAACACACAGAGATCACATCACCTATACCTATCTTATACATAACACTTTATTAAAATCTCTAATAACTTCATCACTGTAAATCAGAACTATCCATAAGATTTTTCTTATGATGTTGTCATGATCATAGGACATGTGATCTGACCGCAAAGCACGTGGGACAGAGAGGAGGAATCCGGAGCCAGGAAGTGCTCCGAGGCCTGAAGGCTGGGTGCCCTTTACTCTCCGGTCACCAACACACCTTGGACACTTGTGGATTGTTACCTTCACCCCCGGCTTTATTCACATTCACAGAAGGGTGTGCGTCTATCACTAGACGGCAGCCCCTTCAGGAACCATGTGTCTGCTGTCCCTCTTTTCATTTCCAGCACCCATTACACTGCTTGACAAATTGTAGTAAAGAAATGAAGAAATGGATGAATGATTGACTGTATTATGGAATTCCTATATTTTCACACACATTTATTCCCGCTGTAACCTGAATGAAGGCAGCGAAATACACATAACACTTTTTACCAAAAGGCCTCCTACGTATAGCTCAGTGTTACTGATGCATTAATGCAATTCAGTGATCAAAGAGTAAGGAGAGGCATAGATTTATCCACTTACTTGCAAGCAAGCCAACTCCACTTGCCAGAGATCCGACCCATGCAGTTTTCCCTTTCCCTTCACCAAAGGCATCCAGCCATTCGATGTACAGGACTCCGACAGCTAATGGGGATCCGTAACACAAAAACTGAGTAATGAAGGAGACCAGCACAATCACCCAGCCCCATCCACCGTCGGGCGACTTCTTCAATTCCATCATAAGGTGAAATCAAGGAGGCGTTTCTCTGCAGGTCTAAATAAAAACAAAAAGAGAAGAAAAGCATATTTAGAGTGTGGTGGAGTATAGTTTTATGGCTTAAAATGTCTCTTAAATTAACAAATAAAAAAGATTCTCTCTAAAGACATCATAAAAAAATAATAAAATACTATTGACATAGTAGGTTAATTTCTAAATTTTTTGAATAAATCATGTGATCCCAGAATATCAAAAATTTTGTTATTATTAAAAGGCATAGCATAAGATGTCTCCTTCCCAGTCTTGTCCCCTCCACTGGGTCCCCATTCCTGCTCAACCACAAGGGAATCACGGATTTTATTTTCTGAGTTGCAGTTCAAGGGTTTTCCAGTTTCTGGGAAGCAGACCCTTCGCAAAAAATTCTCTGAGAGGCACTTCAATCAACACCTCTGACGGGAACAGGTGGCAAAGGAGGGAGAGAGAGCAGCTGCTACAGTTATGGAGAAGGGGTCCTCTGAACTTGGGGTGACCCCTGACAGCTCTCCTGAGTTATCCATGCGAGCTGGCCCCACCCATGCCCACACCCATGCCCACGCCCACTGGATGCTACCCCAGGAAGAGCTGGTGACCTTGGGTGAGGTGGCTTCCTTCAAAGGAGGCCATCCACCTCCACAGGGCTCTCAGTGGAAGACCATCTGCCAGCAGCACCCTCGGTACTGGGACCAGGAAACTCATTCCTGAAGGGGGCCTGGCGCACAGCCCCCACCCAAGAGCAACATTCGCGGACTTGAGCACCTCCCAGAATTCTTTATGCATGTACAGACAAAACCAAGCAAGCATCCATAGACGTCTCTCATTTCCAACAAAGTGCAGCATGTTATCCACCGCATTCCATGCCTTATTTCATTTGCTTAACATTCTTGAAGGTATTTTTCTATCAATGCACGTAAAGTATTCTTAATCTTTGGGGTGTGTGTGTGTGTGCATAGCATCTCATCATTTGACTACTTGCTGATTTATTTACTTATTGAATAGAAAACATTCTCATGGTTCAAAAATTAAGGACAAAAGACATATAGTCTCCCATCTATCCATTCCTCATCTCCTCCACAGATAACAAATGTTTTGTTTCTCTAGCATCTTTCTAGAGTTTCGTCATGCATACACATGCAAAATCAAGCACAGATAGCTATCCTCTGTTTTTTGTTTTACATAAAAATAGCAATTATATACTTTGGTGTGTTCCTTGCTTTTTTTCACTTGACAAATAACTTCAAGATCTTTCACATCAATGTCTCCTAACTGTCCTCCTTTTCTTACTGCTCTATTGTACTCCAGTGTGGGTAGGTTCTCTTACTTTAACTGGCTTCCTATGGTTTATAATGAAAATCAATACGATAGTGAATAACTTTACATTTCATACCTTTTTTTTTGTTTATATACACAGATGTTAGGTAAAATTCAAAAGAGTAATTGCTGTGTCACAGGGAATGTACCTTTATAATTTTGGCATTACCAAATTGTCTTAAAAGGGATTAAACTAATTTATATTATCCCTAGCAACTCTTGGAATGTTGTGAAATTTTTGGATTTTTTTCCAATTTGTTGCTTTAAAATAGTATTTATTACAGTTTTAACCTGGAGTTCTCAATATGATTCTTGACTGTAGGTGAACAGTCATTTGAAATTTCCAATTTTTTGCCATCTGTGAGTATATTTCTGGATTTTCTATTCTGTTTCATTAGTCTGTTTATGCACACAGCATGACCACATTAATTTCATTACTCAGTCTCTGTATGAAAGATTTAAAAATATATTTCTTCTTTCTCCATCATTGCATTTCTGCTTTTCAGTATTTTCAATATTCTTGTTTATTTACTTTTTGATATGAACTTCAAAATCAGACCGTGGAGTCAAAACATTGATTATACTTTCACTAGGACTGAGTAAAATTTAAAAATTGATTTAAGGACAGCTGACCCTGACCCTTTTATAATGTTGATTCTTTCTATATAAGAACATGGTGTGTTTTATATTTTTTCAAGTCTTCTTTTGTATTTTAATTGCTTAAAGTTTTTTCTTCAGCAGTTCTTATTGTATCTTTACATATTTTATCTTTTCTGTTAAAAAGTTCATGAAAACGTGGGTTATGAAAAAACTTTGTATGGATTTTCAAAAAAATGTTTGCACAAAAATAAACTTATCCTTTAATTCCATTTTTCCAATCCTATTGTAACTGGGGTCATTTCTTTTTTTTTTTTTTAAGATTTATTTATTTATTTGAAAGTCAGAGTTACACACAGGGAGAAGGAGAGGCAGAGAGGCAGAGAGACAGAGAGAGAGGTCTTCCATCTGCTGGTTCACTCCCTAATTGGCCGCAACAGCCAGAGCTGCACCAATCTGAAGCCAGGAGCCAGGAGCTTCTTCCAAGTCTCTCACACGGATGAGACCTGCTTTCCCAGGCCATAGCAGGGAGCTGGATCAGAAGTGAAGCAGCCGGGACTTGAACTGGCACCCAAATAGGATGCCATCATTGCAGGCGGCGGCTTTACCTGCTATGCCACAGCGCTGGCCCCTGGGGTCATTTCTTTGGTCCTCTGTATGTTCGAAGGCTATTGATACCTATATGTATATTTTGTATTGCACTAACTTACTAAATTATCCAATTTATAACAGATTTTCAGATTATTTTCTTGGATACACACAACATACATATAATATAAGTATATAATCACCTAAAAATAGCAATAATGTCATCTTCTTATTTCAAAATTTTAAAATTCTGATTTTCTTCCTTGTCATTATATTGAATAGTACATCCAGCATAATGTTAAATAAATAAGATCATACATTTTTCGCTGCCTCCTAACTTTAGTGGGAACACCTTCAAATGCCATGGTGCTGCCTCTGGGGCTTAGACATTTATTTTACAGAGTTAAGAGAATATTTGTGGGGCCGGTGCGGTGGTGTAGCAGGTAAAGCGATCATCTGCAGCACTGGCATCCCATATGGGCGCCAGTTTGAGGCCCAGCTGCTTCGCTTCTGATCCAGCTCTCTGCTATGGGCTGGGAAAACAGTGGAAGATGACCTAAGTCCTTGGGCCCCTGCACCTGCATGCAAGACCCGGAGGAAGCTCCTGGTTCCTGGGTTCGGATCGGCACAGCTCCGGCCGTTGCAGCCAATTAGGGAGTGAAACATATGATGGAAGTCCTCTCTCTTTTTCTCTCTCTACCTCTGTTCTCCATAACTTGACCTTTCAAATAGATAATTTTTTTTAAAAAAAGTTACTCTCTCTAGTACCTACTCTATTGTTCAAGTGAGCAATGCAATGCTCATTCTTCTAATAACGATTTGGTAATTTACCGTTCCTATTGAGAATCCCCTTTAAAGAAAATAAAGCCCTTGTCTCAACTGTTGAGGAACTGTTTGTTTTGTTTTGTTTTGGTGCAAATTGTTGAAATCTTTACTTAGTATAGAGTTGGTCTTCTGTGTTAATGGAAAATGAATCTTAGTGGAGGACGGGACTGGGAATGGGAGAGGGAGAAGGAGGAGGGGTGGGGGGGGGGTATGGTGGGAAGAATCACTATATTCCAAAAGTTGTGCTTATGAAATGCATGAAGTTTGTATCCCTTAAATAAAAAGTTTCTCTAAACCAGTGTCAATGCAAGCAAGCAGAACAATGAACATCAGTCCCAGTCCCTGAGGAGCACTCTACCAAGAAGACAGCAATGTCAAGGAACGCGGCAAAACCCAGGAACAGAGATCCAAGCATTTCCCCCCGTTGCATCTTGGGATGAGAGTCATGCAAATCACAACTCAGTTGAGTACTGGAGGGAGTAACGGCTTTACCTACAAAGAGAAGAGACTGCAGCAGTCAATGGCCAGCAGGTTGCTGCCAGCAGCCAACTCAGGAACATTAACTATATGCACTCCTCTGGTGTTGCAACAGAGAGAGCTGTCCTATCCCTGCTGAGGAAAGTATAGCAGGTTGCCCAGTGGGGTTGCCCAGGTGCCACGTGAAAGACATGAAACACAAACTGATAGCACAGGGTGACCATGGGAAATATGCTAGGTTCTATGAACTTGCATTTCTTTCGCAGTGTTCATATACTGTTATTGGTACAATGATTATATTCTGTATCTAAATGCCGGCGTGATAGTAATTCTAATGTTCTTGCACCTTTTCCACTTCCATAATTCCCTAACCTCTTTGACAATTTTAAATGGGTTTTAGGAAGATCATCCTAATGGATGATGATTTCAATGGAAATTGTTCCAGATTGAGTGTATATTAATATGTTAACTATAAGGACTATGTTCTGAAACATTTGATATGACTCCATTCTTGTGTACAAATGGAATTCCTAGAGATAAACAAAAAAATTAACAATTGTTAATTCTGGGGCCGGTGTTGGGGAAGCGAGTTAAGCTGCTACCTATGATGCTGTCGTCCCATTTGGTGGAGCGCTGGCTCGAGTCCCTGCTACGACACTTCGACCCAGCTTCTACTAATGTGCCCAGGAAGACAACAGAAGAGGGCCCAAGTACTTGGGTCCCTGCCATCCATGGGGGAGACCTGATGATGGCGTTCCTGGCTCCTGGGTTCAGCCTGCTCAATCACTCGTGTGCTCTCTCTCTCTCTGCTTCTCAAATAAATAAATAATTTAAAAAAAATAAAAATAAAAAAAAATAAAAAGTTTCTCTGAGGAAAGAACGAACGGACGGAAGGAAGGAAGGAAGGAAGGGAAAGGAACAAAGAGAGAGAGAGAAAGAAAGGAAGAAAGAAAAGAAAGTCTTAATTCTCCAAGCTAGATAATACATGATAGAAATAACCAAACATCCAATGAGACTATGAGATTATGTAAGAAAATGCATATGATATTGACTTTCATTGAAATCCTCAAATCACAGCATTGGAGGAAAAGTATGCATTTACATAGGTAGAGCACCAGAATCCTGAATAAAACCAGTATTTCCTGGGCGGCAAGGAGTGATAGGGAGGGTGAGGAGGATAATTTCCCTTGCCAATTTGCAAATCTACGTAGACAGAAATCCTTTCTACATCTTTGTCCTGCCCTGCCTTGCCTTGGGTAACATTTCAACTCGTAGCACAGGAGCCAGTGGAATTCTTTTCACAGCAAATATTTAGGAGAGAAAACTTTTGAAATACAAAGTTCCCATGTGTCTGAACTCTGACTAGAAAGACAAGTTTTTATAGGGATGACTAAGAGCTTCTGATATGTCATCACCTCACAGTTTAAGATGCAGACAGTCTCAAAAGAGCACAGTAAAACACACCATTTCATGATTGCTTGTTTTCTGCCAGGGTAACACCTTCTGTGGTTTCCTTGGTTCCTTGGATACCTCTCCCCTACACTACACTCCAATATTCTGGAAGGTAATTGAATAATAGGAGAGCCTTGATGTCTCCCTTTCTGACAGGGCACCCCATTCCCTTTAGGGATTCTTGACTTTGCCCTGCGTGTAGAGTGTTGGTGAAACTGTTATTCAAGGTTCCTTGACCTTGAGCAATATAGTGTTAGGACCCAAAGAAATACCAGTAGAGTCTCTTTCCCAGGACTTTGGATCTTGAGTTAAATGCTATAAGAAAAGAAAAACATTTGGAGTTGATTGATCCCTATGAAAGTGAGTTGATGAAACCCTCTGTCAGTCCATTACCTTGACTTCTGAGAAATATCCCAATAGCTTATTTTGATATTACCTGCTATTCATTTCTTTACTTGCAACAGAATATGCACATTGTAAATATGCAATGATTTCATCTGAGTATCTTAACTGTCCACACCCCTTTGGGCCAAAGAAAAAGCTCAGTAGTATAGTCAGTGCATGGAGCATTTCTAGATATGCCATACATACCTTTCTTATGAAAGTTCTCATTATTTCCCCTTCCTCATATCTCATGATTTAACAGGACAGACCCTCTTATGAGGTGCATCAAATAGATTGAAATTTCCACTAATCCCACTTATCCAAGTGTCTAAAGAAATGCAGTATGATAAAAGTATGCAGTATGATAAAATAGTGCTTGAATATTTATAATTTAAATTATATTGCACCAGATATTATGGGAAATCAGAAGAAATATACAGCACACGCATTACCCGTTAGGATCTTATGTAACCCAGTTAGGAATGTGACTTTGTACACAAGAGTCCACGGTTGGATACCAAAGAGACGAATGGGTATTGAATTAAAGGTTTAGGAGTGGAGGGAAATGAAAGCAATCAAGATGGGAGCAGAAGTAGAAGGACTCATAAAAGAGGTTGATTTTAAAGAAAAATGGGGAGATTCATGAGAGGGTGGCCCAGGCAAGAGGACCAACACAAACACAGGGCTGGAATCAGGGTCTGCAGAGGGCAAGCCTCGTAGAGCCCACACTGGAAAACAAGATTAGAAAGGTGGTTCACTACTGAAATTTAAGAAGAATGTGTTTCAAGAAGCCTGTGTTAATCATCCAACATAGACTGATCCTAAATAAGCCAATTATTTTATCTAAGTGGTAGGATTTTTTTTCCCTAAAAAATAACAAGACCTGTATGTGCCAAAAAGTGCTGTGTTATTTGGACTAACGTCCCATGAATATATTTAAAGTTTGAGGTCTTATTCACGTAGTGGCTTGAAAATAAGCTTCTAAGAAATACATACACTTTAGTACATTCTAGTAAAATCTTTGTTTATCTAGAATCTCTTTTAACCAAAGTGTCAACTAATCAAGACTCTACTTGATCAGACACCTCATAAAATAAAACTCAAAATTAGAGAAAATTACAAGGATTTTTTTTTTTTTTTTGACAGGCAGAGTGGACAGTGAGAGAGAGAGAGAGAAAGGTCTTCCTTTTCCATTGGTTCACCACCCAATGGCCGCTGCGGCCGGCGCACTGCACCATGCTGATCTGAAGCCAGGAGCCAGGTGCTTGCTCCTGGTCTCCCATGCGGGTGCAGGGCCCAAGCACATGGGCCATCCTCCACTGCCTTCCCGGGCCATAGCAGAGAGCTGGACTGGAAGAAGAGCAACTGGGACAGAATCCGGCGCCCCGACCGGGACTAGAACCTGGAGTGTCGGCGCCGCAGGGGGAGGATTAGCCTAGTGAGCCACGGCGCCGGCCATGAGGATTATTTAAGCACCGTAATTTGGGGCAGTCTGGTCACACTAATAATATCTTATGGAATATCACAAAATTAACTTTGACTTAAACTACAAGTACGATTCTTAAGCTCAACTTGTAAATTAAATATAATCCATGTACTTTGACCCTCCTTTGGAGGAAGGAGATAAGCATGGAATAAAACTAACCATAAGAAGATATCACTATTCAACAAATTAGATTTTCATTAATATAAAATATAGCATACCTGCCAAAGTTTGTTTTGTTAAAATGAAAGTAGAGTTGGCAAGTCTCGGTCATTTTCTCTGAAACATGAAAAGGACTATTAATGAAAGTCTGCATTTCATTCACAGCAAAGCTGTAACCTCCAACACCTCAGATTGCATGCAGTTCTGTTCATACAATGTCAGTCCTGTTTCCTCAACTCTTTACACTCACTGATATTTTCTTTTCACTTAGATATAGGCAGTCAGAATTGAACATTTGAATTTATACTGATATTTAATATTGACACAGAGCTTTCTACCCCTGAAACGCACAAATAAGCACAAAACTACTGAAATACGGGGGGAGATCAAAAACCATACACAGTTGTGCGAATCCCAATCATTGCCAAATTGCCTGGTGCTAAAGTAGTTTATATGAAGAGCCCAGGGCCCCAGTGTTCTCCTGGGGGGGATAATGACGGGTTCCATATTGATTGACTCATCGTTGAGGTGAGTCAGAAGTCTAAGTCACACTAGGTTCTGTGACCTTTCTCAGTAACATCTATGCCACTTCGTTATGTGTAAGGCTGTAGACCTTGGGTGAGAACATGGATAATTCAAAACCTCAGACAAAGCTGATGCAGATAAACAGGCTGAAGTCACTTTGCAAACAATTTGAGGAGTGGAAATGGGGAATGACCACTAAAGGGTACAGAATTTCTCCTCGAGGTGATGGCCATGTTTTCAAATTAGATGGTGGTACAGGTGGCACAACGCTGAGGGCACTGTATCCATTAAATAGGCCCATTTTACGGTATGTGACATACATTTCAATGAACTGTTAAAAAAGAAAGCACTTCAAAAACTACTGAAAATGTTTCAGTTCTGACTTCAATGTAGATAACAAGTTTCATAAACTAAAAAACAGAGCTCCATTTCTAGCACTGACAGCACCCTTTCCCCAAACTGAATTTTGCCCCTCCAAATATATATCATTTATTCTTTTTTTTAAAGATCTATTTATGTATTTGAAAGTCAGAGTGAAACAGAAAGAGAAGGAGAGCCAGAGAGAGAGAGGTCTTCCATCCGCTGGTTCACTCCCCAGTTGGCCGCAACAGCCGGAGCTTCCCCTATCCAAAGCCAGGAGCCAGGAGCTTCCTCAAGGTTTCCCATGCAGGTGCAGGGACCCAAGGACTTGAGCCATCTTCTATTGTTTTCCCAGCCCATAGCAGAGAGCTGGGTCAGAGGTGGAGCAGCCGGGATTCGAACCGGCGCTCATATGGGATGCTGGCACTGCAGGCAGCGATTTTACCTGCTATGCCACTGCACTGGCCCCCATTTATTTATTATATCAGTTTGTGCAAAGGGATCATGAGAATTCAGAAAAATTACTTGGAAACAATTATCTAACCTTAAAAACATAAGTAAACAAACCATTCTTTGGGTATGTTAATAAAATGCTAGCAAAAAGTGGATGAACAATAATTCTTCAGGGATTCTAAAAATATACATAAACAAATATATCTTAACACATATTGAAGCTAATAATTCAAATATGTCAATTAAATTGCATTTCATCTACTGAAAACACACATTTAAGAAAGATGGCTCAGATGCGTAATCCCATATTCCCAGTTTTCAAGTCTTCCTTCTGCCTACCTCAGCTATTATTCTTCTTTTACTTTCCTATTTCTTAAGTAATTTTATTCTACAATGGGTAAAAAGTGCCAGATCTGCAGTAATCAAAGTGCCAAACACTTAAAACTGATTTTTTGGTAAGTTTATAGGTAGCATTAAGCTTTAAAATAACATATATTCCATCTAGGTCAAATACAAACTGTTTTTAAAAAATATTTTACTATTTATTTGAAAGGCAGAGGGTTACATAAAGAGAGAGGGAGAGACAGAGAAAGAGAGATGTCTTCCATCTGCTGGTTTAGTCCCCAAATGGCTGCAATGGCCGGGTCTGAGCCAGGCCAAAGCCAGGAGCCAGGAGCCAGGAGCTTCTTCCAGTCTCCCATGTGGGTGCAGGGGCCCAAGTATTTGGGCCATTTTCTGCTGCTTTCTCAGGCACATTAGCCGGGAGCTTGATCAGAAGTGGAGCAACCAGGACCTGAACCGGAACCCACACAGGATGCAGACACTATAGGTGGAGGCTTAACCTTCTATACTACAGCCCCAGCCCCAAAGACAAACTTTTGAACATACTCTTAGCTGATTCCTGTATTACTGAACATGGTCACACAAAGCTAACGTAAGTCCTTGAGTGTCGCTCCCCGTCTTCATGGAGGAACGACACAGGACCCTGCGCTGTTCTTTTGTCTGCTCGGCCCTTCCCGGGTTTGCTGCTGGTTCTTCCCGGGTTGGCTACCGACCCTTCCACCTCCGTGGAAGGGCGGTTCCCCCTGCCACATTCCCCACTTCCGCGGGGGAGCGGCACACCGCCGGCCGGCTCTCTCTGGGGGCTGCTCAGGTGTTCCTTCAGATAGATATTCCTGGTGCATGTTGTCTCTCTCCTCCTTTATAGTCCTCTTCCACCAATCCCAACTCTGCTACCCACACGCCGAGTACGCTGCTCTCCTGCAATCAGGAGCAGGTCCTGCTGTTTATTGGTTGAACTGGAGGCAGCTGTGTAGAAGCTGTTTCCTCCTCTCCCAGCGCCATATTGTGGGAGAGCAGATGCATAAAATAAGTCTTAATTCCAGTAACAGTCTAGTCCGAGTTGCTCCCCACACTTGAGAAGTTAGCACTACATCAGTTTTGTCACTTTTTGCTTACGCTTCATAATATCAGTTTATGATGTTTCAACTCAAATAAATTTAGTTACATATCAATATCATTTTCTTAAAAAAAGGATCTACCCTGTTCAGTTATTTTTAAATAAAGTATTAAAATTCTCTGTACAATTATATTGGTTCCTCTTCATAAAACAGATAGAGATTGAGTATCTCTTACCCACAATGCTCAGGACCAAACTGTTTAGGATTTCAGATTTTGAAACATTTGCATACACACAATGAAATATCTGGGGGCTAGGATT